>NC_088794.1:91220008-91520008 GCF_011386835.1 Chrysemys picta bellii | reverse complement strand
CTCCTGTTCCAACCCCAGCCTGTTCCTGTTGATGCCCCTGCTCCAGCCTTCTTCTAACCCTGCTCTTGGTTCCTGATACCTCCTCTGAGCCCCTGGCCTAACAACTAGGCCTGACTGCTGCTACTTCAAGCACTAGGCCTGACCATCCTCTTCTCAGTTTCTGGCACTATCTCCCTGAGAGGCTCCCTTTCTTCCTGAGCCATATTGCCAGAGGTGGTCTCAATAGGGGATACGAGCTGAAGACCCCTTGGTATAAATGAGAAGGGGCTGCTGGCAGGGTGTTCTATGTGAGGGTCCGACACCTGTGGGACACCCTCCCCTTCTGGGTCCATAATTGCCTGACTCTCCTCTGGAACATAGCAGTTGTGTTTGGAACCATGGGAGCGATCCTAGAACCCAACTCAGGACTCCGCAGTTATGGCTTCAATGTTGGAAACCACCCTGGAATCCCAGTTGTAACCTAGGAGTCCTGGTGAGAGGCTGATGGGGCCTCTTCCCTGCTCTGCCTGGGCTGCAGGTGGAAGCACAGGGGGAAGAGGATGGGTTTCTGCCTGGGGCAGTAGCTGGTTACTCACCAGGAGGCAGGAAGAGTGTGGCCCGGATCCTCCCCTCTCTCACTGGGATCCTCCTCACCCTGTCCTGCAGGAAGCCCTGCTCGTGGACACCTTTGGCCAGCAGCCAGCTGGGGAGGGGCCCGTGGCCCTTGATCACCTTCTCTCACTCCCAGTTCTGGGCCTTTTTCTCTCCAGCTGCCCTCATGCACAGAACCCTCTCCTTCAACCTGTTCTTCAAGGCCCCCTCCTACCCTCCTGAAAACTCACTTCTGCCATGTTGCCTCTGAGATGTCAGAGGACTAATCCCGCCCCCAAACAAAGAAGCTGATGTAATGCAATTGCTGAGACTGTTACAGGTCTTTCATGGGTAACCACAGAATATTATTACTTTAGATTCATAGATTATAAAGCCAGAGAAGGGACCATCGTTATCATCTATTCTAGTCAGATCTTCTGTATAACACAGGCCATAGAACTGGCCTGAATTAATTCCTGTTTGAATTAGAGCACATAATTTAGAAAAACATTCAGTCTTGATTTTAGAATCGCCAGTGATGGCAAATCCACCATAAGATTGGGTAAGTTACCAATACAAATAATAATAAGAATTAATAATAAATAATACTAATTAACAATAAATTATAATTAATAATAGATTACATATCATTCTGAGAACATGCCAAAACCTGGAATATCTTTCTATGACATTGATTCTCAGAATAAGGGCTATGAACCTATGCCTTACAAAGCTATTTCAGGCTTTGGCCAGTTCTCAGAAATACATACATAGGAGCCTCTAGTCTGTCTGTTCCTGTCACAGCCACCAAATTCATACAAAAGGACATTATTTGAGAACTTTCCTGTAGCTGAACATTATCCAAGCTCATTTCATTATGGCATCAGAGATAAAACTTTCCCATGCAGTGCTGAGTTTTTTAATCATTGGGAAAATCATTTATCTCCCTCCTTGTTGTTTGTAGCCATGAATAGCCTCTTCAAAACTGGAATTCAAATCAAAATAATAAAATAAATATAATGTTTGTACCCTATGCATGTCTGTCACAGGGTGGACTGGGCCCAGCTTCAGGATGGGGCCTGAGAGGGGCAGCTAGTCTATATAAAGAGCCAGAGAGGGACTAGAAAACTGTGTTTGAGGCAGCTGTAGAGAGCTAGACGGCTTTTGCTAGCAGAACGAGACTCCAGCCAGGTAGGATTGAAAGTGGCCTGCTAAAAGCAGGGAATTGAGTTGGACTTTATTTTAGGACTATGAGTGTTGTTGGAAATTTGACATTGATAAACCCAGACCCTAAGGAGGGGTGTCTGCACAGTGAGAAGCCTTTGTAAAGTTTATTGAGGCGCTGAGGAAGAAGGGAAATTGAGCCAGGCTGCTGTAGAGCCACACCTGGCCACACAGGAGCTCCCCTATTAAAATGTCTCTTTATTAATATTGACTTTCTCAGGGGTGCTTGGCCTGAGTGAATCAAATAACAGGTTAAAAATAGCAGCCTTCTTCCACAGGACACTTGAATATGAGAAAAAGAAAACAAGCTGCCATAAGCAGTTTTAGGGGAGAAGCTCTGCAGCCTGAATAGCTGGAACTCAAAGTAGGGGAACCAGCAGAATTCACGGTGCTTGCAGCAGACAGCTCTTTGGGAGAAGATTGTTTCCCTGGGGTCTTTTGAGCACTCCGGGTGCAGGAGGGGGTGGTGGTGAGAAAGTTAGTGGCACATCTCCATTTAGTCCAGAACCATATGTGGTTGCTCTTGTAGAATCATAGAATATCAGGGTTGGAAGGGACCTCAGGAAGTCATCTAATCCAACCCCCTGCTCAAAGCAGGACCAGTTCTCAACTAAATCATCCCAGCCGAGCCTTTGTCAAGCCTGACCTTAAAAACCTCCAAGGAAGGAGATTCCACCACCTCCCTAGGTAACCCATTCCAATGCTTCACCACCCTTCTAGTGAAAACGTTTTTCTTAATATCCAACCTAAACCTCCCCCACTACAACTTGAGACCATTACTCCTTGTTCTGTCATCTGGTACCACTGAGAACAGTCTAGATCCATCCTCTTTGGAACCCCCTTTCAGGTAGTTGAAAGCAGCTATCAAATTCCCCCTCATTCTTCTCTTCTGGAGACTAAACAATCCCAGTTCCCTCAGCCTCTCCTCATAAGTCATGTGCTCCAGTCCCCTAATCATTTTTGTTGCCCTCCGCTGGACTCTTTCCAATTTTTCCACATCCTTCTTGTAGTGTGGGGCCCAAAACTGGACACAGTACTCTAAATGAGACCTCACCAATGCCGAATAGATGGGAATGATCACGTCCTTCGATCTGCTGGCAATGCCCCTACTTATACAGCCCAAAATGCCATTAGCCTTCTTGGCAACAAGGGCACACTGTTGACTCATATCCAGCTTCTTGTCCACGGTAACCCCTAGGTCCTTTTCTGTAGAACTGCTGCCTAGCCATTCAGTCCCTAGTCTATAACAGTGCATGGGATTCTTCCGTCCTAAGTGCAGGACTCTTCACTCGTCCTTGTTGGACCTCATCAGATTTCTTTTGGCCCAATCCTCTAATTTGTCTAGGTCCCTCTGTATCCTATCCCTACCCTCCAGTGTATCTACCACTCCTCCCAGTTTAGTGTCATCTGCAAACTTGCTGAGGGTGCAGTCCACGCCATCCTCCAGAGATAGGCACCTCCTTCCAGCCTGGACTTAGGCACCTTTGAGGGGCCCATTGTTAGGCGCCTAACTCTCCCCATGTATTGTATGGACCCTAGGTGCCTAAGTGAGGGAACCGTTATAATCCCCACTATAGTTCAAGCTATCAGAGAAGGTAGAGAGGCGAATTACAATTTGACTAGCTAGCATGACACTCAATGAAACAAAACACACATCACTGTCCCCATTGTTCAGGGAAATTGTGCTCCTAGTAACAACTGTATTTAAATTGCCACCCCTTTGGTGGACTCCAGGAGTGGTGTGCATTTGTATAGTGATGGGGTCATGTGTGGTGGGAGGGACATAGGACATGCAGAGCAAGCAGCCATCATGTAAGGGTGGGGGAGCACAGAAAACACGGCTTTTCTGTGCTCCCCCACCAGCACTTAGGATGTGAACCAGCACTTAGGATGTGAAGAGGTGTTAACCCCACACTTTCCCCAGATGGGTTAATGGAGACAAGATGGGCTAATAAAACTATTAGGCTACAAGATGGGAGAATTAGGGCTGAGAGGAAAGACCTAATTAGGGGAAGCTTACCTGTATGGGAACAGCAGGGTTTCTATAAAGCCAGGGAGCAGAACAGCAGATAGGGTTGCAAACCCTCCGGGATTGCCCTGGAGTCTCCAGGAATTAGAGATTAATCTTTAATTAAAAATTATGTCCTGTGATGAAACCTCAAGGAATATGTCCAACCAAAATTGCCAACCCAGCAGAAGAGGGGCTATAGAGGCAGGTAGCCTACAGTTACACCCTGGGAGAAGGGAGTTCTGGGGCTGACAAACCCAGAGAAGCAGGGAGAGCCAGAAGGTAAGGAAAGGCTCAGGAAAAAGGCAGTAAGGTCCAGAAGGAAACAGACCTTGGCCGCTGACTAGAGCAGTGGTTCTTAATCAGGTACACATACCCCTGGAGGGTGCGCAGAGGTCTTTCAGGGGGTACCTCAACTCATCTAGATATTTGCCTCGTTTTACAATAGGCTGCATAAAAAGCATACAGACAATGACTTGTTTATACTGCTCTATACACTGAAATATAAATACAATATTTGTATTCCAATCAATTTATTTTATAATTATATGGTAAAAAGGAGACAGTAAGCAGTTTTTCAGTCATAGTGTGCTGTGACACTTTTGTATTTTTATGTCTGATTTTGTAAGCAAGTTGTTTTTAGGTGAGGTGAAACTTAGGGTACGCAAGACAAATCAGACTCCTAGAGCAAATGGTGTGTGTTAGTATACTAGGAATGGCACAGATGCAGCGGGTGGGCCGTGTTTGGGGTGGGGGGCCCAATGAGCTGTGTGGATGTGCTTCTGGCATGCTAAGAGAAGTGTATGTTACCTAATAATGGTTCTATGAGCAATATGCCTTCTGATAAGCTACTGACAGAAATCACATTCTCCACCCACCCAGTCACTCTCATACCTTTGTTTCCTAGCCGAGTGACTCTACACTGTAATTAAACAGCCCCTTAGTCCAAGACCTGTGAGCCTTAGTCAGCTGACATGGGCCAACCATGGGTTTTTAATTGCAGTGTAGACATACCCTCAATGTACTCACTGAGCGGGAGAAGCTCTAGTCTCCAAGTACCCACCTCAAGGCTCTGTATCTCTTATGTGGTGTTAACCAGGGGGTTGATTCTCAAACTGGGTTTGGACAAGTGCATCGGCTGCTAAAAAGATTGATGTTTTTCTTTCCTGGTCAGAAACAAAACAAAATGCTGACTGGAATTGTGGAACACTATCAAAATTTAGATACTGTAAACCGTGCTCCCTCTTGCATATGCTGGATAGGTTATGGCTTGCCTGGCCCATTTCTGGGTGGGTTTTTATATTGGCAAGTATTGGACCAAAGTTTATAAAGCAATTAAGTTAATTGTAGACTGCAGTGTCCTGTTGGTTTTGAAACTGGTATTTCCAAAGCACTTGCCAATAGCCTTAATAAACAAACTAAAATCGGAAATAAACATCTTCTTGTTGATAGGCAGATTAGTGATTGTATAACACTGGAAAGGAGCCCTTCACCACATCAGACTGGGAAAAACACACAGGAAGAATTGCTGAGTTAGAAAAACTCAGGACTTGTCCACACAGGAACTTAGTATGCAGCAAGCCAGGGTGCGCACTAAAAGTTCCTCAGTGCATTTTGATGTACTACTGTGTAAAGCACCAGTTGGTCAAAGCACACTATAGAACTTTTACTGTGAGGTAGCAGGGTTCACATGGCAACTTAGTGCTCTAGCCTGCAACACACTGTAGATTATAGTGCATGGCAAACTGAGGTAACTGACCATCAGGGCCGGCTCCAGGGTTTTTGCCGCCCCAAGCGAAAAAAAAAAAAGCTGCGATTGCGATCTGTGGCGGCAATTCGGCGGAAGGTCCTTCGCTCCAAGTGGGAGTGAGGGACCATCCGCCAAATTGCCGCTGAATAGCTGGATGTGCCGCCCCTCTCCAGAGTGGCCGCCCCATGCACCTGCTTGGCAAACTGGTGCCTGGAGCCGGCCCTGCTGACCATGTAGACAAGCCACGAGAGTTTCCCCAGGAGGGTAGAGCCTGTATGAAGGCATTAATTGCCTTGTTCTCCTTTCAATCCTGACTCTATCCTTACTGTATTCTGCTCGAGCAAACTTCTTCAACTTGATCATGGCTGAAAATCAATCTGTTGCAGACTGAGACCCAGGTTAAGGTGGGGAGGAGATTTCATGGTGCTATGTGTTCATTGCTCTATTAGAAATGGAGCTGGTGAGCCTGCATGAGGAGGATGAAATATCTATATAGCACTACAAAAGCTTGCATGGTGCTTTCCAGAAAAAAAGTCACTATTCATGTCCCAAAGATCTTACAATGAACAGAGGAAATGATAACAGACAAAGAAGAACAAATGAAGCAATGGGCGGAGGGGGGGGGAAGTACCAACAAACAAGGTATGAAATGTTTTTAATGAGTGAACACATTTTTACACTGGAGAACAAGGCAAAGCAAGGCAAAGGAGGAGAAATGGATAGCACTGAAGTGGAGGTCAGATAATTGAAAGAAATGTGTTTTTTAAAGGAAAGATTTGAAGGTTGAAGGCCTGATTCTCTGTTCTGCCCTGTCCCCCTTTACACTTCTCGGGTGGCATTAAGGGAGCAGAAACTGGCATAAGAGGGTTGCCTGGCTTGAGTAGACCTGCTAGAATATCTCTGTGCTGATACTTCCACAAGCCAAGTGTGTGTTGGGGGTGTGGAGTGGGGCATACTGGGGACGTGACTGGAGCATGTTGTTCTCAGGCTATTTACAGACAACGCACAGACTGTCAGGCCATTGCAATTGCAGTAAGCTTGTAAGTGAGAGTTCAGCGCCTTTGCATTGAAAGGGGATTATATAGTTGTATTCATTCTGGACAAATCTCTTCCAGTATTATCTCTCTTAGATAAGTTATTGCTGTCCTCTGGGTTTCCCAATGTACTTTTGTCTTCTTTCTGCCCATCTTTTGGACTGTAACCTACTTAAGGAAGGGACTGTCTCTCTATTTGTAAATGTTTGTAAACTGTTGAAACTTCACAAATAAAAAGTAATAACAAAGGTGAGGCAAGTTTTCTTTTAAAATAAAGTAGGCCCATTTTGAAATTAGTCTAAAAAAATTCAAACAGTTATTCCTATCTTATTTTTTCACTTGTTAAGGGCTGACAACATGTTCGGCACTACACAAGATACATAATATAAAAAATCTCTCCTCTGAAGAACTTACAATCTGTCGTAGGATCAAAATTTAACACAATGCTGTGGGGAATGGAGAGCCAAAGATAACGTTCTCTGAATGAGAACTTATAGACTGTGTTTATGCTAAGCACAAATATTTGTCCCATAAAAAAATCAGATTTATGTAGGAATGCTGATTGGAGCTTATATAGTGTTGCATAAAAGGCTTTAACAGCAATTAATAAAAGATAATGTAAAATTGAAGATTAAAAAAAAATCCCTAACAAAATGAGGTAGCTCTCAATAATAAGTGTTTCTGTTATTTAAAAATAGGGAGCTTTATTTAAAAATGAATAACTGATTGTCTATAGGGACAAATGGCACTTGGTGGAATTGAAGTACATCACCAGTTGCCAGGCAACTACTGTAAACAGCTTGGGGGTGGGCCTTTGAGATCCAAAGAAACTGAGATTTAGCATGCAAGGAATAGCTGATTGTGCCTGTTTGTACAAGACCAAGACTGTAGGAGCCATTCTGTAAGGTAAATACAAAGTCTTTTCCTGCCTTTCTAGGTGGTGATTTTTGTTTTTTGCTAGCTTCAGTAGAGTTCATATATAATATCAGTGGAATCGGACACCATATGAGTCAAACAGCAAGTGCTGACTGATAGGGAAAATAAATCAGTTGGGGTATGATGGTTCATGGAATTGGTTATGCAGTGAGTGTTTCATCTCAATGTTTCTGGTTCGAATCCCACTGAGAGTAGTAGTGAACAAAAGTTGTTACCACTGGGTGGATGAAGTGGACTGTATGAAATGAATTTGAAGGATAGAGATCCTATTGGACAACTGTCTGTTACAAAACCACCTTTCTAAATGGAAGCATAGGCAGAAAGGCTGACAGAGTGGGGATACTTAGCGGTCCCTTCAGGTTTGGGTGAGGCATCCTGATGGGGTGGGAAAGCTTCCATGACTCCCACCTGTTCTGTGGACAGAGGGAGCCCTTTATTTTCCAATGCTATCAATCCAGCATCTTTGCAAGCAGGAACAACTCCCTATAAAAGGTCTAAAAAAGACAAAAGATATGTCTGTGTGACTCTTACAGCATGGAAGAGCAGTGTTGATTGAGGGGTGAGGCGGGAGGAAGGGCAATAAAATATGGTAGGACTGAATGAATAATGTAAATGGAACTAGTTTTTTTTATTCCTAGATGGTCGCTTCTCTCTGTCAGGGCAGGATGATGTGGGAGTAGTATGAATTTCATCTGCCTGTGCTCTGCCTGTGATGTGGAATGGCTGTATCAACGAGTAAAGAGAACAAGTTAATGGGAAAGAGTGGATCTTTGCTTATTTTCTTTTTCTCTCTCTCATTTTTTGTTCCATTCTCCATTCCTTTTCTCCTTTGTCCTTCCTTTATCATTCACAGAAATGTAGGCTCCAGTTCAACAAAGCACGTAAGCACATGCTTAAGTCCATTTTCAGTGGAGTTTAAGCATGTATTTAATTGCTTTGCTGAACCTGGCAAAGGAGTTAATTGTACCAGATCTGTCAGCGCTGTTGCTGACCTGCTGCCCTATTCCCATGCCAAATCAGCTTCATACCAGCTGGTGCTAGGGAAGTGTGTCTTCTAGAAATGCAAACTGAATGCATCTTCAGTGTTAAAAGATGCTTCAACTGGCAATAGGGGAAGTTACTACGGTGGAGCTCCCCTTTCCTGCATGATGGAATGGGATAAACTGGGGTGGCCTTCTTCTTTGTAACATTCATTATTTTGATGGACTCCAGCAATGCCTTGGAGAACTATGAGATGCTGATGTATTAACATAGCTCTTCAAACTGATCTTTATGTTTTAAAGTGTTTTGTCAGCAGCAGCACTGAGGCATTTCACCGGTGCTGGCAGGATGAAAATATCAGCCTTTTACAAGAGCAATAATCCATTCCCTCTTGATGCTGAACTGAGGGTCACAGTCTCTGAGGACAGTGATGACCCAGCTGGGCGCTTGGTGTTGCGCAGTGGCTCTACTGCGAGCTCTCAGACTACAAAGGCCTCCACGCCCTTGCAAGACTTTTGCCTTTCCAAGCAGCACTATAGGCTCTACCAGAAAAAGTACTTCTTGAAGATAGCCACAGACCTGAGGTTCTCCAAGGAAGTAGTGAAGCACAGAGGACTGCAAAGCCTGCCCTATAAAGAATGTGATTTCAAGGATCTCTACAGTACTTCTGACATCATCCAAAAGCCAAAAAGGAAAGAACCCACGGCTAAGAAAGTAGGGCAACAACCATTCAAGCTTTGCCCTCTGAAGCAACCACCTTGCCATATGAAATTGGATTTTTCCCCACCTAAGGACACCAGGATTAAAGTCCCCATGGAAAAGAGACTGCAGAGCGCCAAACTGGACAGCTCACTCAAAGAGTCATCTCTGCCGCCTATTACTCCTTCTCTTCCTTGTGAATCTCCTGCCTCACAGACATTCCTGACAGAATCCTATGAAATGTTATCATCCTCCATGACCAGAAGACAGGCAAAGAGAGTACCCATGGATAACATCCAAGAACCAAAGAGTGAGGCCCGGGGGTGGGAGCAAATGCTATTGGAGAAGCTGAATAGGTCCACAGCTCAGTGGATTGTGAATCAGCAGACTGCCTGGGGTGGTTGGATTCAGAATGTCCATGGCTTCAAGAAACAAAAGTTTGACTGGAACAGAATCAGGGATGAACTCTCTTCTGAAAGCGAGTTGAGATTATTGGATTCAATTCAAGCAGAAGATGCTGTGGAAGTCAGTCCCCAGAGCCATGTGGAGAAGAAACCAGAGACACTGCTTCCAGTTTATTACAGGTGGGAAGGACTCATTCAATAGGTGTAATAGTGCAGTACATGCAATTCCCTCTTTTGGCTTAGAACTGAGTGGCAAACACATTCCCAGTTCTATAGAAAAATGTCCAAGTTTTGGGAAATGCTTTGAAAATCCCAAACCAAGAAATTCTTTAAGGAACTGGGAGTGCATTTTGTTTTGTTTCAGAAACACTGAAACAGGAATGTATTCGTGTTTCTGAAACACAATATGTTCCCCAGGCTCCCTGGGAGCTGTGGCTTTGTGGCAACCTACCAAGTAAGCTGCTGAGGTGCCTGGTAGCTTGGTAGCCAAGGCTCCCAGGGCTTCCCAGCTCCTCAGTTGCCTGCCTGGTGGGCTGTCCAGGAGCCAGGAAGTCCTGAAAGCCCTGGGATTTCTGTCTGTCTGGCACCCACCAGGCAGGCTGCTGCAGAGCCAGGAACCCTAGAAGCCCAGGCTGCCCCGCTGTCATCCAGTTAGCCTGCCCAGGAACCAGGGAGGCAGGCTACCTGGGAGGAAACAAACAGGTTTCTGTGAAAGTTTCATAAAAATTGACACATTCTGACAAAGTGTTTTGATTTCAATAAATTCACATTTTTTGACAGAAAAATGTTCCATTGGAAAATTCCCAGCTAGCTCTACTTAGTCTTTTCAAGGTGAGCTAATACCCACATCTTTCATTGTCAGGCTAACATTACCTTTCCCTTTCTCCCATCTCCTTATCTTATTATTTATATTGCCATAGCTCCTTGGAGCCCCAGTCATGCACCAGGACCCCGTTGTGCTAGGCACTGCACAAACACAGAACATAAAGATGAGCCCTGTCCCAAAGAGCTTATAATCTAAATATAAGACAAGAGACAACAGATATAGACAGAGGTGTGTATGTGTGTCTGGGGGGGAGACTGTGAGACAAAAATAAGACAATATTGGCCAGCATGATAGGCACACCAAAAGCCTAACTGTGGGTACGTTTTTTTTGTATGTATCGTGGCAAAGGAAATTTTTGAGGAGGGTCTTGACAGATGGCAATGAGAGAGTTTTGCAGATGTTTATGGGAGCTTCTCCCAGATGTGAGGGGCAGCATGGGAAAAAGCATGAAGGTGTTTGAAAATTTAATCAGTGGGCAGTGGAGGCTGGCTTCACAGGCCAATCGGAAGCAAGCCTCAACAGCTTAATAGCGAATAAGAGATGATAGAAAGGGTGGGATTGACTGTGAAGGGCTTTGAAAGTGAAGACAAGTAGCTTATGTTTGATTCAATAGAGAAGGGGGAGCCAGTGTAGGGATGCAAAGAGAGGGATGACGTGGTCAAAGTGACAGGCTAGGAAAATGATCTTTGCAGCAACATTCTGAATGGATATGAGCAGGGGGAGTTTTCATTTGTCCAGGCCAGAGAAGAGCATGTTGCAATAACTGAGATGCAAGACTTCTCATTTAATAGTGACTGCCAGCATAGTATTTTTCCTTGTGTTGGGAGATGGAGGGTTAAAACATGGCTTCTTCTGATGCCATTATAAGTGCTACTGGATAGATCCTCAGTCAAGGAATGGGGTCCCAGGTGAATCATATAACCTGGTTATTGCTCTGAGACATATAGTTCTAGCAGGTTTGGGTGGCTTACTGAGGACCAGGTCTGTTACAGATGCTGAGCTAGCCTCCTCCAAGAGGTGCTTTCAGCCTGGCTGGCAGTTCCATGCAGAGGTACTCTGCAGAGGGAAATGGGTTCACTGATTCTACCCACCCAGATGATGGTAAAGTGCTGTGATGGCAGATGGCCAATGGAGTGATGCAGATGATCTTGAAGTTGCTCCAGGGAACAGAAATGTTTAAAGCGATACTCTTAGTCTTTGAGACAGGTTGGCCTTTCATCTGGTGTAGTGACAGTGCACACTCACAAGCCATCCTGACCAGCAGTTTATGGTGGTCATTTTCCGCCCCGACATGCATAGTCCTAGTAAGGATTTAATTTAAAATCCGTCTTAAAGGGACCTCTTCGTTCCCCCCAGAGTGGCTAGCATGGCCTTACATTTGTGTATTTGATATGATGCCTATCACCTATCTGAGCATCTCCCAAAATTGTGAAGTGCACACAGAAGATAAATGTATCCCCATCTCTCCTCCCAAGACATCAGGGACTTTTTTTTTCTTTGTGAGAAGGCAAGGAAGTGAGTGCAGGGAATGAGGTTGTGGAATGTGCATTAAACAGTGAGCAAAAAATATCAGATTGTTGCACACCAGCCAAACTGTGCTGAATGAAGCAGAGGGGAGTGAGCTGTAGCAAAAAAAAAAAGTTTGTGTAATGAAGCAGCATATCAAAATGAGATAGATAATGACCAAGGTAATGTAAGCATTCCTGGAATGCCAAGTTCAGAGCTATTTGAATATTTTTAGAACAGCATACAATGGATATTAAATGCAATTTAGATAAATACAGCAAAAGCCCATACTGTCCCCTTTCCCCCTAATTGCTCCTACTATAAGCCAATGCTAGGCTAATAGCATGTTTCTTTTCTGTCAGGGTACCTGCTTACTGCCCAAGGGTGCTTTGGACAGATGACCCAGTTGGTACTAACAGTACAGCTCATATAATAGGAAAGAAGTGTCTTAGACCAGCATCATCTTTGAAGAACCGGGAACGGCTGAACTCCCGTGTTGGGAAATACTCCTACTCCACTAAGAATGCCTTTGAGCAGGAGCTCTACTTTGGTAATGTGAGCCATACCAATTCCTATGCATGATTTTATGTGGTGGATAGATGATCTGGCCCGAGTACACAGGAAGCAACCTGGAACCACAGGATTAGTGACTTTGAATCAAGTGTTATGAACTAAAAAATATGGGCAACTGTTGTAAAAGCTGTAGGAGTTTCTTGATTTAACTATATTAACACTTTTAATCCCAACGGACTAGTGCCTCATAATGAAGTGCACTCTATGTGGGCACAGCTTGAGCCCATCTGAACAACTTGTTAGTGTAGAATGCGGCAGCCTGCTTGTTTGCTGCTGCACGCAGAGAGCTCTCTGCACCATGAGGGATCCTTGACTCTGGAATTCACTCGCTTCATTGGTCCTACAGATGACTTGTTTAGATACACTGAAAGGTCTGTCTATTTTCCTGGGCTTTTGGGGATGGGAGAAGGTGGAGGACAGAAAGTATTAAGAATCGGGATAATCTTATATTCCTTGATATTCTATCATTTGGCAATTGAGGCAGATTTGAATGGGCAAGTTGTTTGTTTGGATGTTTGTTGTTCCTTGTGTGTATTTTAAATAATCGAACAAGTGTCTAGAGCTTGAGATAAGAAGTTGTTAAAGGGGCACCATCAATTTAACCAGACTTCTGTCCAAAATCGAAGATCACTATAACAAAAAGAGATTAAAGAAAATGTTTTCTCTCTTCAGTTTGTTCATGATGTGTATTTGGCAGCATTTTGTGAATAGTCCGATCCACTGTTTCCTATGGATGTTTAGTCAGTTTCCCCTGCAGCTTGTGTGGGTCTTTCACACCGCAACAGTGGGGAGAAAAGCATTTTAAAGAAACAAGAAAAATGTGATTGTAAAGCCAAAGAAATTGGCAAGGGCGGGGCACTGGGGCAGTCCCTGAAACTATTTTTAACTTGTTTTTTGGTGTTGATGGTGAGTCTTCCATTAAATAATTTTGCCATGTTCATGCTGGTATTGCTAACATATGAGCCCTGTGCACTTATCTGTGTAGACCCTGTGAAGTTGTGATCTGCCCCATCATCCACAGGATAAGAGAATTCAGTGGGAAAAGACCTTCATCCATATTTAAAGGAGACAAAATAGTGGGTAGCTAGCCTACTAGTTGTGTGTTGCTGGAGAGAGATCTAGCTTCAGGAGTGACCCCCGGTCAATTGACCTCTGGGCTGGCTTTGTTTCAAAGTTGATATGCTGGTCATAGTTGTGAAATTAATTGCTGAAATGGACCCAACAGCTCCAAAGCCACAGCTACATTGTAACTGATTCCTACAATTCTCCCTAGGCTACATTGTGAGGGCCCTCCCAGCACCAACAATAGCTGTTCCAGAGCATTCTCAGAGGTACTGGGAGAAATAATGGATTTATCCCTCTCTTTATATGTGTTTCTGATCTACAAAGCCTGACAGTGTATATAGACAGTGAAGCTCTCCAATTTAGTTATTTGTACCTGTGTACATTTAGGGACAGTCAAGATTGTCCATCAGGTAGCTGAGAGGGGAAAGGATCACCTCATCCTGGAGAATCATGATGAGTACCACAAACACCTCCAGCAGCACTTCCCGAGACCTCCAGAGCACTGGAGTTTCAAGCCACAGAAAGGGGCAGGTAAGAGACCTGTGCCAGCCTGGGGGACACTGAATAGAGAACTGCTTCTTAACAAGTAGACCATGACTCTCAAAGGAGATAGTTTAGGGGAAATCACTCCCGTTTCTCGTCTCTGGCTTTCCATTGAAGTAGACTTGCATGGTTACTTGCAACTGAGTCCTCCTAAGCAGTACCATGTAAAGCAATGTGGTGATTTTGTGGTATAGTCTTTGAAGTGCCAGACGAGCTAGTGCCAAGGATTCTAGGGTACATTTGAGCAGTATTAGTTGAGAGGAGCTGAATATGGGATCAAGGTATGAAAAAGGATGAGTACTCCTGCTGTAGGTTAGACTTCTCAACTCCATTTGATTTTTTGAGGAACCTCCACAGATCAAATATAGATTCCTGAGGTGACAGTCTTTTGAGCAGAGAATTTGGCTTTCTGTAGCCAGAGTCTGTTGAAGAGGAAGGTTCCTTTCAGCAAGAGTTTTTTACTCATCCACTCTTTTACAGCAAGACCCCTGTCCCTGTATCAAGTCCTGTAATAATATATTATCGTGTAATTGAAAATTGTATGCATACCCACAAAGGGGCAGTATTAAGGTTACATAGACACTTTCTAACTTTTGAGTGCTTAAGTTTGCAACCTTAATAATGTTCTTTTAATGTAATAATAAAAAGCATGGAGGAGGAACCCACAATAAATTATATTATGTGCAACTGTAAAGACCCCCCCACAAGAGTCATCAGCAGACTTTGGACCCTAGGACCTTTAGATTCACAGCACAGATCTCTACAATTGAAGCTAAAGGAATAACTCCTTAGCTGGAAGCAGTAGTAGACTGTTATCCTCCATGAAATAGCTACTTGAGGAAGATATTTAAGCACAGGAAAGAATGGGTTATATGTGCAGGAGTAGCTCCCTGTTACAGCCAGCATATCCAAGTACATAGATTTGGCAGATTCTTTCAGAGACGCAGTGCGACTAAGTGGATGTGTATATGTGACTTGGATCTGTATATTAGCGACCTGGGTTCCGTTCCTTCCCTGCTCTGTGACCTTTTGCAATCTTTCACATTCCCTCTGTAAAATGAAAAGGGACTGATACAGACTTCTCTCTTACAGTAGAGGTATGAGGCCATACTCAATAAAAACTCAAGTTTGAAAAATTATTGTCAGTCAGTAGAAGAGGTGGATCTAGAACTTATGGTTTTCTGGACAGTTCAGTGTATCCTCTGCTATGCCAAAGAATATTTCAAGGGGGACAAGTGGTAAGAGGAGAAGAAGGAGGGTCAGGTTGTTTTTTTTTCTGTCTTATTTGGAGGAAGATAGTGTTTTGAGACCCCTCCAGAACGATGCAGGAGGCTCACTGGAGCCTGAAAGCACATGTAGTGCAATTGGAATGTTCATAAAATTAAGGACAAGTCTTGAACAAGTTCTACTAAACATATACAACTGGCAATTTTCAGGGGCTTGTAACTTGGCCAAATATGGACAAGCTTTCATGGGGATAGAGGAAACACCTCTCTAATCACATGAGTATCCCTTGCACTGCTTCAACCTGTGCTGTACCTTTTCTATGAGTGTATGGAGGCTTCAGTCTTCCAAGCTATTGAACAAACCCTAAATTCACCTTTTTTTTTTTTTTTTTTTTTTAAAGAAAAATGCCTTATCTACGTTTTTGGAAAACACACTGTTTGAGATATAACTCTTAATTCTACTCAAAGAGGGCAGCTTCCAAATCTTCATCCACCCTTAAATTCCCTGCGTTAAAGTATTCAGTGTCCTGCCTTTATATCTCTCCATCCACTTAGATTTTTGTCTCATCACCCTACCGATTTACTGAAGTAAACACAAGATCTCTCTCTTTCTCCCCCTCCCCCCATTCTGTAAGGATTTTTTTGTTTTTAAAATATTTAATGTCAGTGAGGCTAGTGAGAGAAGGCTAGGTACAAGAAGTGGATCGTACAATTTATTTCAAAAGCACTGAGGTTTGTGGTCTTTCTTAGCTGATTGTTTTGGGCAAGGGATAAAGTGGGCTGGTGCTAATCTGTTTCTAATAATGTTGTCTGAGCAGCTCGGAGGCCTGTGAGGGGAGCCTTCCGTTGGATTGCTCTGCCTACCCTTGCTGATGACTTTGCACAAAGGGGCCAGGAGTCATCTCCTGCAAAGGCCAGGAGAGGGAGAAATGAGCACAAGGAACCTAAAGAAGTCCTGCCTCAGCATGTACATATCCTCAGAACTATGCTGGAGCAGTGGAAGAATGCCTGGAAGCTGAGTGAGTAGATGTGCTTATTGAAATTCCAGTCTTTCTAGTCTATAGTGGCTGAAGGTAGCCATTAGTCTGCTTGGTGGGTCATGCAAGAGGAACTGGCAGTCTCTGATCACCTTTTTTAAACTCTTTCCTATTCATAGGTCTTTAACAATAAATAATATCTTTAATTCCAAGAGGTCATGTAATCCAGTCCCATCAGTGTAGGATTGTTCTCTCCTGTATAGTCTCCAATGCTTTGTCCAGTTCAAAATGAATCCAGAGGTGAAGCTTCCACCAATTCCCTTGGGAGACATTTTCACAGTTGGTAGATCTGTTAAAGATTCCAGTTCTTTGTTATCAGAACACATTTTCTTCTGTCTCCTTCCTTTCTATTGCTCAGCTCCCCGGTGGCAGAATGCAACTATTGAAGGCTTAATGAGGGCCCTTACAGATATACATGATGTCATTCGGGTCACAGCTCTAATAACCTGTGCCACTGCAGTGTTGGAGCGACCCAGACTAGACAATGACAGTCAGGAGTCAGGTGAGAGAAGCCTAATTTGACATTGTTGACTTACACTGTTAATGTGAGGAATCAGATTGTTGTTATGAAATATAGTTTATGAATGAAAACAAGGGGAATGGCCTGACCCCTGAAGTTACTGAATATTATTGGAAGCTGTGTTATATGACATCACTGGCAGCCAATAAGAATGCTCCATTTGGGCCTAGTCTTTTAAAGTAATTTCATAAATGACATGTTTTAAGTACCCTAAATTCAAAGGGTTTGATTAATCTTATTTTAAAATATATGCAAATTCTGAACACGTCCCCTCGGCTCCAGATGTGACATCCTGCATATATAGAACTATGAGAGGCGCATGGTCTCGTGGTTAATGCACATGGGTGGGAGTGAGGAGATAAGAGTGCATCCCCAGGTTTGCCATAGACTTCTTGATGTGTCCTTGGGCAAGTTACATGCCCTGTCTTTGTCTGTGTGTCTATCTATAAAATGGGGATGAACATACTTTGCTACCGTTCCGTGGGTTGTAAAGCTTAATTCATTTTTGGTGTGAAATGCTTTGAGATCCTCGGGAGGGAGGGGTGTTTGAGAAAGGCAGAGTATTGGTACTGCAGTATATTTGTAAATCGAACATTTAGTCAAACGTTCCATATGGCAAATGCATAGAAAAATGTTGCTGTTTCTGCATGGGTAATAGAGGGAGAGAGAGAGAGAAGCTGCTGTCTTATTCAGAGCTCATTATTTCCTGAGTTGTAGGGCTACATGGCATTGGAAAGGCCCCAGTTATTCAGGATGTGCCTGTGGAACTACAGCCTTTGCTTAGAGAGACTCTGAGGGATGAGAATGCCCATGTGAGAATGGCAGCTGCCGTGTGCCACTACACCATAGGGATGTGGAACGATGAGGCACAAATGATCATGAAGGAAGCTCTGGTACATGGTAAGTGGCTTTACTGCTGCTTCCCTCTGTTTACTTTTCTCCTACACCTTCATCAACTGAAAAATCCCTGCTTTGCAGCTACACACTTCAGCCTGAGAAGGCTGGATGCTGCAACCTCTAGAACCAGCCAGAGCCATTCAGTTTATTAGAGTGGGTTACCGGAAAGCGAGGGAAGGGGGACTGTCCCAGTTTGGAGTGCACTGCCTCTGAACATTATATGCCCTGCCAGCCCCCAGGAGCCTGGTACTGGAATTGATAACCTCTGTAAGATAGTGTAATGTGCTAAACCACCAGTGCTTCCATGCACCCATTTCATGTCATTCTGATTCAAGACAGAAGGGAGGTGATCTGGTTGATCCTTGAAAGACATTCAGTTCCTCCTGGACTGGGGCTTCGCAGCTGTTCCGCTGTGCACAGCAATACTACATTACATTTTAGGCAGAAAGTGAAGAATACTGTGTCCAGCTGACACCCTGCAGAGATACTTTGGAAAGAAGTTTGTGGCCCCAGCAACTAACTGCAGATATTTTGGGTGACTTTCCTATGAAGAGAAACAGGTGTCTGGTATTTATTAGTTTTGCTCTAGGAAAAGAGGAAACTCCTTTTAAATTAGTTATCTCAGGAGTCTGGGTGCATGTCACATTTCAAAGGTGACATTGTGGTTAATGCTCTATCATTTCTAAGAGGCTTAGTTGAAGCAGTGGCACTCGCTTGGTGCCATTTTCTGGACTAATGTTTTATTAATAATTCTGTTGACCCAAGCATGAGTCACAGTTTGGAGCCTTGAGGGTGTTCCAGTTGGGAGTAGAAATTGATGATGGATTCTGGTGGTGGTTTTTTTAATCTTGTTACTTACTAGTAATGTACAAAGTCCTGCTTCTCCAAACACACGAGGAACCACAGGCGCCGGCTTCCTCTGGGCCCCAGGGGTGCTCAACCCCCCACTTTGCCTCAGACCCTGCCCCCACCCTATCCCACCTCTTCCTGGCCCCACCCTGCCCCAGGCCCCTTTTCCCACCCAGTTCTGCCCCCTCCCCCAAGTGTGCCCCATCCCCGCTCCTCCCAGGGTCATACATTGTGCTTGTCCATGAGGTCTCTGTCTCTCCCAGTCTGTCTTGCTTCAGTTCATCTTGAGTCTCTCTCTGGTGTGCATGTGCGCAAGCACACACACAATTTCACCAATCAAAGCCTAGTCTTGGCATTTTAAGACCCTTAGGTTACATGATTCAGCTTCTCCTTAGTGTTTCCATGTGCCTGTGTTTTGGATGCTACTGCTATTGTTTCAGTTACCAGGTTACAATGGCTTCTTTACATTTATTCTGAATGGAAGGCGGCAGCAATGCCTGACCCATAACAAGGTTTAGCCCAATCCATAGCAGCTCTTTGCATTTACCTAGTATCTTTAATCATAAGATCTCCCAATGCTTTACAAACATTAATGAACTACAGTCTACAATACTCCTCTGAGGTTGGTAAGTATCAGTCCCATTTTATTTAAGAGTAAACAGAGGCACATAACTTAATCATCGAGTACAAGGGCCCAGAACAAGTTACTGGCAGAGTCAGCAATAGAAATGGGAAATCCTGGCTACCAATTCCCTAGTGCAGTCATTAAACACTCCTTCCTGGTGCTGAGCAGAGCAGTTAGGCATCTTCCCATTAATGCTGCTTATACCCTGACATTGATGGAAAACTTATTGTATGGGCCTAACATGTAGACCTACTACTGGATTTATCATTTGCAACAGAATTTAGCAACAAGGATTTGTTCAAGGTTGGTCCTGGTTAACCTTAGGAATCATGACATCACTGCTAGAAGGTTAGACTTACACTGTGTGGCATAATTCCCTTCTTCCCTCCCTCCTACTGTGAGTTTTTACATCAGAAACAGGGTCACAAAGAATCCCATACAATTCCCCCACACCACAACTTCTTGTAACCCCAGTAACACTTCCTGCCACCCAATAAGAGGCCTCATTTTATTGTACCTCATGGGGCATATCTCCCATGGGAGCACATCAGAGTTGCTTAGTCAGCCTCATGGGGTCACTGTTGAGTAGCATAAGATATTTCTGCCCTCATGACTTGCTTGCCAACTCTGCAGGACCTGGGCGGTGAGAGCCTGGGGGCTTTGCCCAAACTTGGGGTATTGTACAACGCAGTATGGAACATTAGTGCTGGAGGGAGCAGGGGGTTTGAACTCTCAGTGCTTTGAGATGTACTAAAGAAAGTGCTATGGGAAGAGCATTGACATCATATATTCTGCTGTACAGTAACTTCCTCTCTCTTTCCCCTTGTTGGTAGGTAATTCTGAAGACAGCTGGGCAGCAGCACAGTGCCTAGCATTGGAGGGCATTGCCACTTTCCCTGTAGTAAAAAAGATCCTTTCCCAGATGTTTGATAAGAACGATGGCACCACAGAGGAGCAAGCGTGTCTTCTATTAACTCAGCTCAGCGAACGCTCGGTAGGTACCATTGCTGGGGAGGAAAGAATCATCACAGAAAGAGAGGAAGGATCTGTGTGGCTGGGATCAGCCTTGCCTTCTGGCTCTGTCTCCCTGGGTGAAATTCACCCCATGCAGAGGTCCAGCACAACTTAACTCCTTATCCTGAACCTCTACACAGGGGTGACTTTCACACTCTACAAGAAATGTTTGGGCAGAGTCTGTTCTGCTATGGTTTATTTCTTACTTTATTCAAAGCTCTATCTCAGGTCTTCTCAGGGTATGTCTATGCTCCTTTCAGCGGTGTGTAGAATACATACACTGCATGCCCTCCCCAAACATGGGTATAAATAGCAGTGTAAATGGTGAGGCACTGTTTAGGCAAGTAAAGACATGCGTGAACCCTGTAAGTAAGTTCCCAGGTATGTACCCTACAGGGCTCTCTACTTGCCCAAGCAGTGCCTACCCTGTCTACATTGCTATTTTTAGCAGTGTAGTGTCCTGCTGCCTCCCCACTTCTGGAGTCTTTCTCCACCCAGGGAGCTGTCAGAGCCTTTCCCTGCCACAGTGAAAGACTGGCAGCAGGGAAAGGCTCTGGCCAAGGGGAGGCAGTGGGGAGAGGCTCTGGCAGCTCCTCAGTGCTGAGCCTTTCCTTGCTACCTGGCTGCTGCTGGAGCCTTTCACTGACACGTGTAGCTACATACCGCAGTTTGGATGCAGCCTGCTTTTCACTGTGGCATGTAGTTACACATACCTTACACACCGCTGCAAGAAGTATGCAGTGTAGAACGTAGCCTCAGTCATTTGAGAGCAGGTGCAACTTGTCTCTTGGTTCTGCATTTAATGTAATTTATTATTGGATTGGAAAATATAGTAAAAAAATAAAATAAAAGTAAATTAAATTGAAAAACCAATTTTGCTATTTATCCATCTGTCACTCCCCACAGCAAGAGTTTCTGCTGCTTTCATTTCCCAGGCCCTAAAAGATACAAAGGTTCATCATTTCCTTCCTTCAACTGTCTGTGAGCCATGGCCATGATGCTTCCTTTATGATAAAAGAGATTCTAGCAGAGTTCTAACCGTCTTTCATCACCCTCACTTTGGTCTTTCTAAAGAAGCCAAAATCCTCTTCTCATTTGTCATGATGGTTTTATTGGGGGGGTTTATAAGGTGATTTTTCTATACAGTGTATCATAAAACCCTTCCCTCTTTAGCCAACCAAGAGTCAGTCAATAGTCTTAGGCAAAGTAGCATAAGGCAACATTTCCATAAAATACTGTGGGCAGCCCTTGATCTTTCTGGGTGAGCCTGAGCCTTCTCCACTAGCTCCTCCTTTGTGATCTAGATGCTATGCCAGTTCATACTGTGCTTGTTTTACCCTGCACTGTTTGTAAACAACTTACCCCTCTTCCAGAGCTTGGTTTACTCCCTCCTGGCAGCCAAACTGAACAGCTGTCAGTGGAAAGATCGGATTTTGGCTTGCAGAGCGCTCTCTCGTATCCGTGGGTATGTAAGCCAGGTAAGTCTTGCCTCAAGCTTCCTAGACATAAGTGACTTTCAAAGTCTGTTAGCATATTACAGCTGTTCAAAGTAGTTCCTCTCCTCCCCACCAACAAAATGTGCCTCCTGCTAGCAACTTGGCTAAGCCTTTCCCAAATTGTCCCTTCAAAAGCTGGAGAGGCTGCCTCCTTATATCTGTGTAACACTGTCAATTTCTGTAGCAAATGCCTGTCTCCAAAGAGGCCCCAGACACTGGTGTTGCACATCTTGTGCTGTGGAGATCAAGAACTCAGCCCTGGTCTACACTACGAGTTTAGGTCAAATTTAGCAGTGTTAGGTTGATTTAACCCTGCACCCGTCCACACGACCAAGCCTGTTTTGTCGACTTAAAGGGCTCTTAAAATCGATTTCTGTACTCGTCCCCGGCGAGGGGTTTAGCTCTAAAATCGACCTCGCTGGGTTGAATTTGGGGTAGTGTGGATGCAATTCGATGGTATTGGCCTCCGGGAGCTATCCCAGAGTGCTCCATTATGATTGCTCTGGACAGCACTCTCAACTCAGATGCACTGGCCAGGTAGACAGGAAATGCCCCGGGTACTTTTGAATTTCATTTCCTGTTTGGCCAGCCTGGCAAGCTGATCAACACAGGTGACCATGCAGAGCTCATCAGCACAGGTGACCATGGAGTCCCAGAATCGCAAAAGAGCTCCAGCATGGACCGAACGGGAGGTACTGGATCTGATCGCTGTATGGGGAGAAGAATCTCTGGAGGCAGAACTCCATTCCAAAAGATGAAATGCCAATATATTTGCCAAAATCTCCAAGAGCATGATGGACAGAGGCTACAACAGGGACACACAGCAGTGCTGCGTGAAAGTTAAGGAGCTGAGGCAAGCCTACCAAGAAACAAAGGATGCAAACGGTCGCTCCAGGTCAGAGCCCCATACATGCCAGTACTATGTTGAGCTGCATGCAATTCTAGGGGTGGCCCCTACCACTACCTCACCACTGGAGTCTCACGCAATAGGGATGAGGATTTTGTGGATGAGGAAGATGAGGAGGAGGAGGAAGAGGAGGTTGAGGATAGCACACAGCAGGCAAGCGGAGAATCCCTTCTCCTCGGCAGCCAGGAACTGTTCATCACCCTGGAGCTAATACCCTCCCAACCTGGGCTCCCGGACCATGAAGCCGGAGAAGGCACCTCTGGTGAGTGTACCTTTGTAAATATAATACAGGGCTTAAAAACAAGCGTGTTTAATGATTACACCTCTACCCCGATATAACGCGACCCGATATAACACGAATTCGGATATAACGCGGTAAAGCAGTGCTCCAGGGGGGCGGGGCTGCGCACTCCGGCGGATCAAAGCAAGTTTGATATAATGCAGTTTCACCTATAACGCAGTAAGATTTTTTGGCTCCCAAGGACAGCGTTATATCGGGGTAGAGGTGTAATTTACCACGCCAAGCCAGTAGCAAATAGTCTGGAATCATTGCAGAACAAAACATTACAGCGAATGGGCCCAGGCTTTGGTGGCATTCAAACAACATCCCCGCTGTTAGCCACGCGGTGGGGGGAGGCCCGTTCATGTTGAGCTGTTCATTTTTGGCTGACAGGGATCTTCCCTGATACTAGCCACGTGGTGGGCAGGGAGGGTGAAGCAATCATCCCAGAGAATTGGGTCGGGGGGGGGGAGGGGCTTGGATTGTGCTGTACAGTCACCCTAAAACCGCAGCCCCTCCTTTTAAATGGCCAACCCAACGGGCTTTGCTTGGTATGGGAAAGGAGGGTGCTGCTGTTTGAAACCGTTCCCACGTGTTATGAAGGTTGAAGAAGCCAAAACCGTTTGCCTTACCATGGCTGCCTGCAAGCCGAATTCTGTTGCCCAGCCAAGCGTATGTGATGTCTCACACCAAACCGGCAGGCACTCAGTATAAGAGGCAAAATGTGACCTTGTACCAAAAGCACATGTGCTATATAATGTGAATCGCTTGATTCAATGTGAAATAGTCTTCCCTTTGTTCTCTAAAATGTATCTTTTTGAATACCACTCTCCCTTTTTTTCCTCCTGCAGCTGCAAATGTTTCTACGCTCCCCGTATCATCTCCGTCCCAGAGGCTAGCGCAGATTAGAAAGCAAAAAAAACCGCATTCTCGATGACGTGTTCTCAGAGCTCATGCAGGCCTCCTGCATTGAAAGAGCTCAGCAGAATGCGTGGAGGCAAACAATGGCAGACTCCAGGAAAGCGTTAAATGAATGTGATAAGAGGAGGGAGGAGCATGCTGAGAGGAGGCAGGATGCAATGCTGAGGCTAATGGGGGAACAAACTGACATGCTCAGGCGTCTGGTGGAGCTGCAGGAAAGGCAGCAGGAGCACAGACCACCGCTGCAGCCCCTGTATAACCGCCTGCCCTCCTCCCCAAGTTCCATATCCTCCTCACCCAGACGCCCAAGAATGCTGTGGGGAGGCTACGGGCACCCAGCCACTCCACCCCAGAGGATTGCCCAAGCAACAGAAGGCTGGCATTCAATAAGTTTTGAACTGTAGTGTGGCCTTGTCCTTCCCTCCTCCCCTCATCCACCACCCCACCCGGTGCTTCCCTCCTCACCTACCCCTCCCAGGCTACCTTGCGAGTTTTCCCCCTATTTGTGTGATGAATTAATAAAGAATGCATGATTTGAAAACAGTAATGACTTTATTGCCTCTGAAACCGGTGATCGAAGGGGGGAGGTCGGTTGGCTTACAGGGAAGTAGAGTCAACCAAGGGGGCGGGTTTTCATCAAGGAGAAACAAAGAGAACTGTCACATCGTAGCCTGGCCAGTCATGAAACTGGTTTTCAAAGCTTCTCTGATGCGCAGGGCGCCCAACTGTGCTCTTCTAATCGCCCTGGTGTCTGGCTGCGCGTAATCGGCCGCCAGATGGTTTGCCTCAACCTCCCACCCCACCATAAACGTCTCCCCCCTTGCTCTCACAGATATTGTGGAGCACACAGCAAGCAGTAATAACGATGGGAATATTGGTTTCGCTAAGGACTAACCGAGTCAGTAAACTGCACCAGCGAGCTTTTAAATGTCCAAATGCACATTCTACCACCATTCTGCACTTGCTCAGCCTATAGTTGAACTGCTCCTTACTACTGTCCAGGTTGCCTGTGTATGGCTTCATGAGCCATGGCATTAAGGGGTAGGCTGGGTCCCCAAGGATAACTATAGGCATTTCAACATCCCCAATGGTAATTTTCTGGTCTGGGAAGTAAGTTCTTTCCTGCAGCTGTTCAAACAGACCAGAGTTCCTGAAGATGCGAGCATCACGCACCTTTCCTGGCCATCCCACGTTGATGTTAGTGAAACGTCCCTTGTGATCCACCAGTGCTTGCAGCACCATTGAAAAGTACCCCTTGCGGTTTATGTACTGGCTGCCAAGGTGATCCGGTGCCAAGATAGGGATATGCGTTCCATCTATCGCCCCACCAGAGTTAGGGAACCCCATTGTAGCAAAGCCATCCACTATGACCTGCACATTTCCCATAGTCACTGCCCTTGATAGCAGCAGCTCAGTGATTGCGTTGGCTACTTGGATCACAGCAGCCTCCACAGTAGATTTACCCACTCCAAATTGATTCCTGACTGACCGGTAGCTGTCTGGCATTGCAAACTTCCAGAGGGCTATCGCCACTCGTTTCTCAACTGTGAGGGCTGCTCTTATCTTAGTATTCTTGCTCTTCAGGGCAGGGGAAAGCAAGTCACAAAGTTCCATGAAAGTGCCCTTACGCATGCGAAAGTTTTGCAGCCACTGGGAATCATCCCAGACCTGCAACACTATGTGGTCTCACCAGTCTGTGCTTATTTCCCAGGCCCAGAATCAGCGTTCCACGGCATGAACCTGCCCCATTATCACCATGATGTCCAAATTGCCAGGGCCCATGCTTTGAGAGAAGTCTGTGTCCATGTCCTCATCACTATTGTGATCGCGCTGTCGTCGCCTCCTCGCCTGCTTTTGCAGGTTCTGCACATACTGCAGGATAATGCGCGAGGTGTTTACAATGCTCACAGCAGCAGCGGTGAGCTGAGCAGGCTCCATGCTTGCCATGGTATGGCGTCTGCAGGAGAGCAGAGTTTCAGCGGAAGCGGTGGAGGATGATGGTTAGCACCGTGCACATTTCCCAAGGAAGAACACATGTACCCGGGAGCCCATAACAGACAACATGGAGAAATTTGCTATCGAGGCAAGAGCAGGAGAGCAGAGTTGCAGCGGAAGCGGTGGAGAACAACGGTTAGCATTGCGCACATTTCCCAAGGAAGAACACATGTACCCAGTGGCGTAGCCAGCGTCTAAGAGGAGGGGGAGCAAACATAAAAAAGGCGTCCCCCCCCTTGGCTCCTCCTCCAGCTGCACCGCTCCTCCTTCCCCCATGGCTCCTCCGGCCCTGCCGTGCCACCCCCGTGGCCTCCCCCCTCGCTCCTCCGGCTGCGGCTGCCGGCCGCCATGCTGCGCCCCCCCCCCCCCCACTCCTCTGGCCGCGCCCACCGCCCTCCCATGGCTGCCGGCTGCGCTGCGAGTCGCCAGCCTGCGCCCCCCCTCGCTCCTCCAGCCGCTTTTGGAAAGGCGCCGCTTATGGAACATGTGCTGAGGGGAAGCGGCTGCTTCCCCTGCACCCCGCTAGCTACACTACTGCACGTACCTGGGAGCACATGACAGACAATATGGAGAAATTTGCTATTGAGACAATAGCAGCAGAGCAGAGTTGCAGCGGAAGCGATTTATGACGACGGTTAGCAGTCCTACTGCACCGTCTGCTGCCAGCAGCACCCAGGACATAACAGCGGTGGTGTCTGTGAACTGAGCTGAGCTGAGCGGGCTGCATGCTTGCCGTGGTATGGTGTCTGCACAGAAAAAAGGCGCGAAACGATTGTCTGCCGTTGCTTTCACAGAGGGAGGGGCGACTGACGACACATACCCAAAACCACCCGCAACAATGTTTTTGCCCCATCAGGCATTGGGAGCTTAACCCAGAATTCCAATGGGCGGCGAAGACTGTGGAAACTATGGGATAGCTACCCACAGTGCACCGCTCCGTAAGTCGATGCTAGCCACGGTACTGAGGGTGCACTCCGTCGACTTAATGCACTTAGTGTGGACATACGCAATCGACTATATAAAATTAATTTCTAAAAATCAACTTCTATAATAGCGACCTAATTTCATAGTGTAGACATACCCTCAGAGCAGCAAGGTAAGGGCTCAGCTCTGCCTTTAGAACTAAGCCTAGAGAGCTAACTTGTTATGTATTTCAACCAATCAGATCAGCTTCTGTCTCTGAGGATCTATAACTTAAATTATATGCAAAAACTAGTATTAGGGTCAAGAAATCAAGGACTTGCAAGACAAAAAATTCCAAACTCTAAGAGTTAACATTAGTGCTTAAATCTGCCTCCTCGTGCACGTGGACTATCTCCAGATTTGGGCCATTCCTGTTTCTGGGGCTTCTCACACACAGGTGGCTGCTGTGAGATGTGGGGTTGGGGAGAGGGATCCCCTTCCCCAGTCTGCAGAACAACTCTACAGACATTCTGTGCAGTAGATTCTGACCCTCTCATGCAGCCTGGGAGCCCTCCACACTCATGGAGAAAGGGCTGGATTTGCCTCTAATCAGGAGGGTCCAGTTGATGACCTATCCTGATTAAGCCAAATATGCATTATCCTGATTATCCAAATACGCATTGATACCTTCTTTTGCAACTCCTGCCAACACCACACACACAAAGGACAGTGTCTATGAAGCTCCAGTTAGTCCTCACTAACCTGGAAGAGGGGATCTCCATATTGTCCTAGAAAGCCCGAGAAAGGCATGTTAATGGAAATAGCTGAACCCAACCAACTTAATATTTTTTTCTTATCAATATTTTCCCCGGGCCCATCTTCCTCATTGTGTTTCACTAAAAACACATCATTGTTGGGTACAGTTGATTCCATAGACGATTTAGAATGGGTGATATACAAATATGAACATCAAATAAGATTATATTAAAATAATTCCTTTGTCCAAAGATATTTGGAAGAAAAAGGAAAGTTTAATTCTTCCTGGTGGTTTGAAGGGGCTGATTCTGGAAGGGGCTGAGCACCCTCCACTCCTACTGAAGTCAGTCAAGTGGAGGGTGCTCAGCTGCTCTCAAGAGGTGCACAATGTCTTGCATGATTGGGTCCTAATGGAACTGGCTTGCTGTACCAGAGTGTATTTTAGATATAGAAGAAATTGATCCTTTTTTTGACCGTCCACAAATGAGGAGTTGTCCTGTAGTGACACCTTCTGGGCAAGTTAAAGATACACATTTGTGACTCTTCTGTACTGACTACTCACAGATTTGTATGGCCTTGATCCTGCTCCCTTTTAAAGTCAGTGGCAAGACTCTCACTGACTTCAGTAGGAGCAGGACTGGGCCTTCTTACTGCCCATGCTTCTAGTACTTTCTTCTCAGCTGCAGGTTACACAGTTCAGTCAGGACACTGCTCTTCGTGACAGCTGCTGCTAAAGGAAGCAGCTCTCTATTTATGTTCCTCTAAATGGAAGGTTTTACATAGCAGAGTAGAAAATATCAACTAATTGTGTTTTAATCTAAGCAAAATGGTGGTGATGTGATCTCTTGTTAAAGGATCACCTCGCTAGTGTATTCAGGCAACAAGCCAGCATGTCTGATGCCAAACCAACAATACCCAATATGCTACTGTTATCAAATATGGAGGGAAAACACCTACTTTGGTGCCAAGATATGGATGCTGTTTTCCACTCAGAAACTGTTGTTGGCATTTTAAAACAAAAACAAAAAAAACTTCAACAGAAGCACTGAAGTAAAAAAAACAACAACCCAGCAATTGTTTTCCTTGTTTGTTATGAAATAGGCATCATTTCTTGTTATGACTTTCCTCAACACAACTTCACAAAAAATGTTGATGTTTTTTCCTCCAGCTTGGGGACTAATAGCATAAGAAAGGTTTTGGAGTTCTGCATTGAATGATTGCATTAGCACAAAGGAATAGAGATCTGTGTCTGTACAGCACCTAGCACAATGGGGTCCTAGTCCATGACTAAGGCTCCTAGGCACTAGGGTAATACAAATAAATAATTATTCCATTCTGAGCCGGTACAGCTATGTGTACATCTAACCCTTTTTATTTTATATGCAATCCATTGACTAGAAGAACTCAGATTTAACTTTATAAAAGCATGTTCATTGTAACAAGACTGGTGATTAATTCTTCAGTGTTTGGTACACAGTGACTTGTGTTGCTAAAGCAAGTTATAATGGCTTTTTCAATAATAGTCTATTTACTTATAGATTTAAACAATGTTCTGCTGGAAAATTTCTGACCAGCTATAGCGAATGTTAAAGGTGTGCACAGTCTGTTTTCAGGAGCTTAGTTAACATGCTGTTATGTCTTTTACTCAATGCCTAGGGACTTATGTGATAGGCACAGGTTTCAAAATTGGTAAACAAATAAAATGTGACCACAGCCCCATTCTGCCTGTATAATTGAGAACAAGGCAATCAACTGCAGAGGGTTGTGTTTTTTTTTGAGGGGCGGGGTGGTGGAACTTAACCAGAAGTTTCTAGTCATCAGTCAAGTGCTAGCAAATATACGAATGGCCATACTGCATCAGAACAATGGTCCATGTAGCCCAGTATCCTGTCTTCCGACAGTGGCCAATGCCAGGTGATTCAGAGGGGATGAACAGAACAGATAATTATCAAGTAATCCATCTCCTGTCACCCTTCCCAGCTTCTGGAAAACAGAGGCTAGGGACTCTTCAGAGCATGGTTTTGTATCCCTGTCCATTCTGGCTAATTGCCATTGATGGACTCTATCCTCCATAAACTTATCTTATTCTTTTTTGAACCCTGTTAGTCTTGGCCTTCACAACATCCTCTGGCAAAGAGTTCCACAGGGTGACTGTGCATTGTGTAAAGAAATATTTCCTTTGTGTTTGTTTTAAACCTGCTGCCTATTCATTTCATTTGATGACCCCCTAGTTCTTGTGTTATGAGAAGGAGTAAATAACACTTCCTTATTTACTTTCTCCACACCAGTCATGGTTTTATAGACCTCAATCATATCCCTCCGTAGTTGTCTCTTTACCAAGCTGAAAAGTCTCAGTCTTATTAATCTCTTCTCATATGGAAGCTGTGCCATACCCCTAATCATCTTTGTTGCCCTTTTCTGTACCTTTTCCAATTCCAATATCTTTTTTGAGATGGGGCGACCAGATCTGCACATAGTATTCAAGATGTGGGTGTACCGTGGATTTATATAAAGGCAATATGATATTTTCTATCTTATTATCTATTACTTTCCTAATGTTTCCCAACATATTGGGGTTTTATTTTTGATACAATCATTTTAATGCAAACTTGAGACCTGATCCTGCAAGGTGATGAGTGCCCACTGATGTCAGTAGGAACTGGACATTCACCACACTGCAAGACTGAGTTCCAAGTGTGGCCCTTAGGTTCTTGGCTACAGTGAGCCTGGATGGACTCAGACTTCACCACATACTGTTGGAAGGCAGTGCATTAAGGGTGGGATTTGTAAAGCACTCAGTGTTGGCCTAATTTTGCCCAATATGAGTTCCGCCATTCACTTCAATGGCAGCAGAATTAGGTCTGTGCCAAGCCCTTTTGAAAATCCCATCCTAAAGTAGTGTCTTTGGAATCAAAGCCAATGGTTGATTGTAGGAATGTGTTGCTCCCTAATCACAAGCCTTGAAGAACGGCAAACTGTTCCCTTGGCAACGAGGCAGGAGTGACCTTGTTCTAGCGCCTATGTTTGGAAAACTTATTTGGCTGATTTGATTGTTTCCTCGCAGCTGGCATTCACGTGCTCAAGAGATGGGTTTGTTATCTTATGTGCATGTATACTGCCTGGCCTTTTTATGCGCAGGAATGTAACCACTAAGAAGTGTTGTAAACAAAGTAAGCAAAGAATAAAAGCCCCAGGAAAAGTTCCTGGAGGTAGAGGGGCTTTTCGGCTACCACAGACCTGGCGTTCTGTTTCCTTTCCTGCGTCGTCACCACAGTTGATTAATACTGAAGTGAGTCAACCTCAGCCCTTGTAACGATCTTATGTATAGGACCTGAAGAACAAGCTTGCACAGCTGATGTGGAACGACTGGAACGTGGAGGTGCGCCAGGCAGCTGCCCTGGCACTGGGGCAGATGAAGCTTGGGAAAGAAGTCCACGACCAGCTCAGGTGAGAGTTAACCATCTTGGCAGATTTGCTATGGGGAAGTGGAGATCTGAACTATTATCACCCAAATTTCTTGGTCACTTTTGCCATCAGTGTAGCACTACCTAGCAACAATTGCACTAGTATTTCCTTTGCTAAATGGTGGAACCTAGTTAGACACTAGATTGACAATGGACTACCCACAGGGCTGCTACAGTACTATATAATTTGGAATTATGGCATATTCTGTAATCGTAATCTATGACTGTAATCAGGCTTTCAAATACATACTGTATTTAGGGGCTTCTTTATTTACAATTACAGCCATAATAATTGCAAGCGCATCCCTTTGCATGTGTACGTCTGTTCTTGACTTGACCTAGAAATTCTCATGGGAAAGCAGTTACTGTATATATTTGTGCATAAGATATTTACATTAAAATTTCAGCCCACTAACATGGGCTCAGCCTATAATAGGGCCCAGTAGTGTAGATCGATTATATTGATCCACTTACCACCCCAATCGGTAAGCATGAGAGAGCGAGGTGATGGCAGAATTAGGGAATAACTAATCCAGTGGCTGAAAAGAAAGCTGTGGGACCCAAGACAACATTGAAAGCCAGACAAGTCACGGGTCAGCAGCTAAAAAGAGAGAGGAGTTTGGGGCAAGTTTTGTGGAGCCCACTTACATGAATCACTCACTTTTGTTAGATTCTGTCTTACAAAATGATGGGCTCTGTCCAGTTTATATGTGGGTTAGCTTATATGTGAATATATTGGTAAGTATTCACAGGCAGCCCTTCTATACTCCGAGGAAACGCTTGCCAGCAGTAAGGAGTCTCTGAATGTTCACATTGGGCATAACCAGTGCTATAACAGGCCTGATCCTATGTGACGTGTTAAATATAGGTCTGTTACACGGAGTGACCCCTGGAGTGCTGGGACTCATTACAGTGGGACTAAAGGGCTGAGTTTTTTTTTTTTTTTTTTTAAATGGGCGGTGAACAGGAGAGGAACCTTCTAATAGGGATGTAATGAATAATAATACCCAGTCAGGATAATCCTCCCATTTTTGTGTGCATCTGTCTGGACCATGCAGACCAGGCCCAGCAGTTGTTTATTCAAAATTCCTCTCAGGGTGAAGCTGAACAGAGGCGATTGCCGGATGAAGGTGGAAGCTCTCTCATTGATTGGCTGGCTACGGCTTATGACAGCGAAGTTGCTCCCAGGCTTCCTTCAGTGCTTCTCCAATGACTTTGTTGCAGTCCGAAGAGAAGCTTGCCTTACAGCTGGAGCACTCCGGATCAAAGATGAAATGGTAAGTAGTAATTAAAAAATAAATAAATAAAAAAGCCCGATAAAGATCCTGAACACAAAGGAAAAACAAGATTTTTTCCCCTTTATTAATGCTAATTCTAATTTTTGTGTCCCTTGTTCAAGATGGGATGTGCTTATGTGCATCACTCACTTTTGATAGTTTCTATCTTACAAAATGACAGGGACTGATGGCACTAAAGAGTTAAATTATTGTGGGTTGTGAGTATTTCTTCCCATATACAATAAGAAAACCATGCATCTCTAAAATGTTGGGCAGAAACATGCATGCTGGGAATCTGCCCACAGGTACATAAAATGGATCTAGTGGACAATAAACCCAGGGCCGGCTCCAGGCACCAGCTTGCCAAGCAGGTGCTTGGGGCGGCCACTGTGGAGAGGGGCGGCACGTCCAGCTATTCGGCGGCAATTCGGCAGACGGTCCCTCATTCCCGCTCGGAGCAAAGGATCTCCCGCCGAATTGCCGCCGCAGATCGCGATGGCAGCTTTTTTTTTTTTTTTTTTTTTTTTTGCGCCGCTTGGGGCGGCAAAAACCCTGGAGCCGGCCCTGAACTGCCTCCTCTCACCCCACTTACACAAACCTTCACCCAGAACGCTAATCAAACGGGAACTTCTATAAGGCTTGGAAAAGTTTAACTTTTAGAATCATAATTTTTTCAGGTTTGCATTCAATTCTGCAGTCCCTTGTTAGAACCCAGAGCAGAACCCTGGAAGTAAGGCTCTTGGTACAGTATGTGTATGTCCCACTGTAAAATCAAATGCAGGTGGTGGCCTTCAGTTGCAAATTAAAACAGGGAAAAGCAACCAGACTGGTAATTCTAGCACTATCCAGGCAGGTACTGGATTCTGCAGGAAACAGTGCCCTATCTGGAGGGCCATGGGGGCTTTTGCTAGAATAAGTGACTTCCTCTAGAAATTAACACTCATGAGGTCACACTGCTCATGAACACAAACCTGGTATGCCCCTGCAATAAAACCCATTTGGAGGGGTCTTCTGGCTCTTCTCCCCAAATCACCATCTCTATCCTGTATGTCTGTGTGCGGGTTGTGTCCGGTATTGTTTTCACTTGTGCCTTTAGGCTGTTAGCTCTTTAGGACAGTGATTTGTTCATTATTGGGTGTGGGTCACATCCTGTATAGTATCACACATTTATATGATGCTATATAAATAATAAAGCATGATGATAATATCTACTAATAGCTGTATCCTTCCACCTCAGGTGCTAACGTGCCTCTTTAAGATGATGCAGACTGACCCTCATTGGAAAATCAAGGCTTTTGCAATCAGAGGTATTGTAGTTAGTTGCTGAAGACCTATTGCTTTAATAGGATATTTTTTGTTTGTTGTAAAAAGCGACAGAGTCCTGTGGCACCTTGTAGACTAACAGACTTATTGGAGCATAAGCTTTCATGGGTGAATATGCTCCAATACGTCTGTTAGTCTATAAAGTGCCACAGGACTCTCTGTTGCTTTTTACAGATCCAGACTAACACGGCTACCCCTTTGATACTTTGTTTATTGTGAGGATTTTAATATTTTAGTTTTTTAAATTATATTTAAGATTTCAAAATCTGCAAGTTTAATGTCAGACATGGCACATGTGAACAGATAATTCTAATGGTAATAGAAATACTAAAGCAGCATCTTTGAAATAGAATACTAGTCTAACAAAGTACACAAATTCTGAACCTCTGCTACGTGACCAGCAAATAGTAGTTTTTAACATTTTAAATGTAACTACTTCCATGGATCCCATACCAGGAGAAAAAGCTCCTTCACTGATGGATTTGCAAATGGGGCACTGTGGTAACCCCAAACTTCTCAATCCACTAAGAGAACCAATCCTTCCAATTCTCCAAATTCCTTAATAACCAATATTTAAGTATTAGGGTCCAGTGCAGTAAATGAACTCAATCTGCTTTGCATCCTCCCTCTCTCCCTTCTGCGAAAGTTTTTAAGTGATTTAGAACATCACGAGAAGACTTGGATAGATTTATTTTGGTTTTTAAAAATACATTGACTCGCAACAATATTATTGCTGACTGAGAATTCTAAACTGTGCATGTGCCAGGGCCATAAAGCATTAGTCTAAAAAAAATCATATGAATGATAATATCCTTCATAATTCTACCTCAGCTTTCCTCTGAGGAGCTTTGGCCCAGATCCTCAAAGGTATTTAGGCTCCTAACTTCCATCGAAGTCAATAGAAGTTAGGAAGTTAAATACCTTTAAGGCCCAAATCCTTAATGTACACAACAAACATTCATTAAGTCTTGCAACCCTACGGCAAGTACTAGCTCCATATTGTAGATAGGGAAACAGACAAAGAGAACTTATGTGGCTTCCCTTTGTTCCAGACACCTCCCAGAAAATGGTGATGGGTGATTGGGCCTCCACTTCTAGAATGCTCACCTGTTGGGTTCCTCAAAGTTCTATTCCCCACTGCTCTCTTTTTTTCATCATATCATGAAGCCAAGAGGGGAAGCCTGAGGATCTATGTCTCAGGTCTCAAATGCCAACAATACAAAGAAAGAACCTTGCTCTACATCTCCTTCACCTGGTTGCAAATAAGACCATATTCCAACTATCCCAGTGCCTGGCTAAAAGGCAGCTGGCTGAAGCTGAACGCAGGCAAGATGGAGGTGATATTGCATGGAAGAAGGAAACATTTTGAAGAGTTAGTATCCCATCCCCCTCTATTGAGGCTGTCTGCCTCCAGATTGTCAAATCAGTTTGAAGCCTCGGGCTCCTTATTAATACCGGAGGCTCAAAGAGCTACAGCTGCAAAAAATGCATTCTTCTACCTCAGGCTAGTTAGAAGATTGCACCCAATCCTTTGGCCATGATGATCCATACATTTGTGTGATGTACAGTGCAGGTTGGATTTACTGCAGGTCACTAAAGTTAGATACAAGATGAGCCCACAAACTTTTTTTTTTTTTTTTAAAAAGCTTCAATGCAGCAGATTATCTAACTCCAGCCATCAAAAGCACATCACCCTGGGGCAATGACAGCTGTCAGGGCCAGGGAGCCAGAAGAGCAGCATCAGTCCCTGTAGGCAAACTCCTATTTTCACACTGAAGCAGGGTCCCTTCCTTATGTGGCCCCCATAGATCCATAGAGTTGCGAGGGAACAAAAATGTACAGTCCTTCAAACCTGAGAAGACAATTCCAGGATAACTTTGGGTTTTTCCATGGGCTGGCAGTGATTTGGGGTGCATACATCTATCTCTCCTAAGTAGTGATCCCCCATTACCATAATGTCTGAGAGCCTCACAATCTTGAATGTATTTATCCTCACAACACAGACATAGAGAGGCTAAGTGACTTGCCCAAAGTTAGACACAAAGTCTGTGGCAGAGCAAGCAATTGAACCCAGATCTCCTGAATCCCAGCTAGTGGCCTAACCACTGGAAAATCCTTCCTCTCTGGGGAATACATAACACAGTTATGATGTTATGGTTGGAATAGATGCAATTTTTAGACATGGAGGATGCTGAGTCTTTTGACTACTATTCTCAATGTCAAAATAGTGTATTTACATATCCCCGAACACCTCCTTTTTCTATATCTTGGCAGCCTATTATTTACATCCTGTATTACTTTCTTAGAGCTTCCTTCCCAATATGCTGTCACTCAGTAAAATTAGAAAGCAATACATTTAGAACAAATGTTTTTAAATGTTACTTTCAGCACCCTAGAGTCTTGTAGATTTTGATGCCATAGAATGTGCACAAATCAAACTGTGACTGGATTTCTAAAAAGAATGGGATAACATTATGATGGTGATATTTGTAGATGGGTGTAAGGCTAAAATAGGTGTAATCAAATTCCATGCTTCAGGATATAAGCTGATTGCTACAGAGGTAAGCAAAGAATCCCCACCTCTTCCCATTTCCCAAGCAACACTGCACAATTGACAAAGCACATTGGGGTTTTTTGTTTGTTTGTTTTTTAAACCTTTGTCTGTAGCATGACATATTAGCTACTTGTTGGAGGTTTCTTCAGTCCTGTTTGGTAAATGCTGCGTTCCTAAAATTCCACAAGCAGGAAGCCCTTAGCAATTCCAATAAATAGAAAGAAGCATATCCGTTAATGCAACCAAACCGGCATGAAAAAATTCAAACAAACAAAAGCGCTTGTTTTCCCCTTTTATGACAGCACTGGGCCAAATAGGCCATGTGACCCCCCAGCTGAAACATCATCTTCTTTGGGCTGTTCATCATGAGGAGGAACCTGGAGTACGAAGAGAGGCCTGTCGTAGCATCGTCACCCTCCAGCTGCAGGATGAAAGTGTTCAGGCCATCTTATTGGAGAGGTTGATTCTGGAGCCAAATGAGATGGTCAGAGAGTAAGTAGCTAGGCTCCAAAAGGAAAACATGCTCGGGGCAAAATAAAGCCTTTCTCTCATTATGATTTTGTCAGTGGATACTCCCCAGGGCTCTGAGCACGTGTAGTGTGCTCTCCTTCCTTCTGAGGGATGCTGCTTTCTTTCCTAATAAACGCTGCATGCTCAGAACATAGCAGGGATGGTGGAACATATAATTTCCTCCCAGGATGCTCCTTGAGTCAATTGCTAAGGGGTTTCTAAAGACTAATTTGGTCATCCCCCACATTAACCCCTCTCTTACTGTCTCCAAAACCTACCTTTCAAAGTAGCTGACATTTGCCAGCTGGGGTTGGGGGAAGATGGAAGGAGGCACAAGTGTTCTGTCACACCACTATTCCAACTCCCTGCACCCACTTCATGAAGCTCTTAGAATCAGTATCTGCCAAGACTTCTGGAGATAGTTCCATGGGTACCATAATTAAACCCCTCCTGTCACTCAGCTTGTGCAGTCCATTCCACACTTGATGTTGGATGTCTTACTAAAGTTGGGAGGATTGGGCAGACTTTTCTATTTGAACATAACTTCTCAAGGGAGACAGAATATAAATACCCCAATTCCACGATTCTTGAACTGTGGTCCATGGACCAATTGCTAGTGGTTTGGGGAGAGTTGGCAAGTCACATGGTGTCAGCTATTGTCTTTGTCCAACATTAAATGAAGCAAAAAAGGATTTTCCCAATATTGATTTTTCCCTGTATAAATGATTGTCACAGTAGTCACTGGTATCTTTTGAGAGCCCAAACAGGAAGGTAAGTATCCTAGGAAAAGCTCTCTGTTAAGTTATGCTTTGTGCTATGGAAAACATTTGAGAATTCTTGCCCTAACTGGAATTTGACCATCACATCTCTCTCCTGACAAAAGATGCTATCAGATCATTAAAGACCAGGGTCCTATTCTGTTCTCATTGATGCCAGTTTTACATTAGTGTGACTCTATTGGCTTCAATAGTTACACCATAGCTATACCTATGTAACTGAGATCTGGTCACAAGTGGTTAAGATCATCAGTTTTACTTCTCATCTGAAAGTGTGCCCCAGCATCATGTCCCCTAACATGCTACGGCATTGCTTCAGTACCAACACAAAGGGGGGGGGAATCCTTAAATATGTTTGTTAAATCACATTTTTAAATACCAATGTATTGAGTTACTCACACTGCTTCCAGCAGTACTTAACAAATCATTAAAGCTGGTTATCTTGCCTCCTTGCTGCCTTCTCTCATCTGCTACCTCTGCAATTCTGTTCTCACTCCCCTGCCAGTCCTCTGAAGCCCAGACCAACTGGTGGGCCATGCCAATGTGGAAACACTATCCCTTCCTTCAGCAGTTCATAGTGATAGCTGCTGCTTGCGCTGCTTCACATGTGTATGTGAGGTAAATGAGAGAAGGCAGCACGGATTGGAGGACTTGGCTGGTTCCCAGGTAGTACATTAACTTCATTCCTCTTTGTAGCTCTTGCTTTTCCTTCAAGCTTCTGCTATGCATGAGTAACAAGTCCTCTATCACTTCTGTTTAGGGAAATGAATAAAGCTGTGAAGGTTCTAAATTTTCAACGTACAGAGGAACAGGAAATGATTCAGAAGATCAAGAATGAGGTGAAGAGACACTGAGAACCCAGCTCATAGAGGAAATGTGGTCAGGGCTTTTGGTTGGAAGATAGGGGAATTCATATTTGGAGGTGGTTAGAAGGCAACTGATCTCTCTCCCCCGCACACAGAGCTAATAAATTTGAGGGGAAGGAGGTGTCACCATCTCAGCTAGAGGATGGATGTTCCATTAGAGTAGGGGTGGCCAACCTATGGCTCCAAAGCCACATGCGGCTCTTCAGAAGTTAATATGTGGCTCCTTGTATAGGCACCAACTTTCCAATGTGTCGGGGGATGCTCACTGCTCAACCCCTGGCTCTGCCACAGGCCCTGCCTGGACTCCACCCCTTCCCGCCCCCTCCCCTGCTGTGCCCTCACTCCTCCCCCTCTCCCCAGAGCCTCCTGCATGCCACAAGACAATTGATCGGGAGGTGTGGGGAGGGAAGGGGAGGTGCTGATCGATGGGTGGGAGGTGCTGGGAGCAGGGTGGAGGAGCTGATGGGGGGCTGCTGATGTATTATGGTGGCTCTTGAGCAATGTACACTGGTAACTTATGGCTCCCTTCTCAGGCTCAGGTTGGCCACCCCTGCATTAGAGCTTGGTCAAGAGATAGTAAATGACATCACTTAGATGGGGGAATAAGATCCAATGTGGATAAAGTCTCACTGTGACATAATGCCCCTGCATCTGTAGCTCAAAACTGCACTGGCCTTTTTTGTTATATCACACTGCAGTCTTGGATTAATTTACTGACAGCTTCTCAGAATTGGAATATTAAATATTGCTTCAGGGAGAAGTCAGCACAGAGAGGAATTTCAAGTCACTGTCCCAGGTGCATGTGATCACTCATATTATGAGCACTATACAACATTTTATCTAATGTTAGGCACAACCACATTCAGAAAGAACTGAATATAAAATATTTCTCATTTTCCTCCTTAAAAATAGGGATTTTTAAAAAAATTGTCAAATAATGCTTTCTCCTAGATATATGTAGTTCAGCATATATTCAGGGCCCTGTGTAATATGTGGCTGTACTGCCTCATTCCATCTTTTCCCCCTGCATTCCAGGGGCACAGCCATGGGTGGGCTGTGGCCCACCCACTCAGCATCCAGGCCCCCTCAAATCTGAGTAGGGGTGTAGTGCTGCCACAGCGGCCCGGAGTGTCACTCGGGCACCAGAAATCCAGGACAGAGCTATGCGCCTACCCTTTAGAAAGCTACGCTCCGGCAACTCTGCCTTGCCGTTTTCTGAGCCGCCCCATGCGCATGCCCATCTCGGCAGGTGAAGCCCTGTGTCTGGGAGCACCACAGCTATGAAGAAGGCATGGCGTTGGGGGAGAAGCTGAGCTAGCAAAGTCTGTCATTGCCTGTCCACACAAAAGTTGGAGCCCACCCAAATTTCCACTGCTAGCTATACCGCTGCTGTATTCTGCAGATGTGTTCCAGAATCAGAACTTGCAATGAAAATCTTTCAAACATCTACTGAAAGTACCCAATGCAGCGTTGTCTTCCTGAGTCTGTAGCCAGCCTGCACAAATAGCTCTAAGAAAAGTCTGAGCTGCCCCATTCATCTCATTAGGGTATTTAAACAACAATTTTGTTGGCTGTTCTACTGCTGATCAGTTTGGGCCAGATTGTCATAAATTTACTCATGCTAAACAGTACCTTACACTTACAGCATGAGTAAGTCTATAGAAGTCAACAAGACTAAGTGGGGAGTAATGCCCAGATCCACAAAGGGACTTGGCACCTAAACCCCAGGCTTAGGCACCTAAGTCTCAGTTTTTGGTGCTACTGTGATCCACCAAACCCCTGTTCAGCTGCTGCCTAACCCTGTAAGCATCTAAACTCACTGTAAAAGTTCCCCAGCTGCCTTTGGCATGCACACTGCTACCTCACTATAGGCATCCAGACACCTATCTCCTAGCTAACCAGATAGGAAGAGGAATGCCTATCTCCTCTGGGCTCTGATGCAGTAGGCAGCAATGGTGGTGTCCATCTTATAACTTTCAGCCCAGTACTAGTTAGAACACTCCTTATGGATGTAGAAGACCCAGGTTCATTTCCCGCCTTGGCCAGAGGAGAGAGGATTTGTTCAGGGGTCTGCCACATCTCTCAGGAGGGTGCACTAGCCACTGAGATGTTCTGTTACAGGGCTTCCCTCATTGTATAAATCATTATAGAATTATAGGAGCAGGGGAACTAGATTCTGAGTCTCCCAAGTGGCTGCCTTGACCACCAGGCTAGAGTCACATTCTCTCTCTCACTAAGGTTATGTCTACATTGCAGACCTTACAGTGGCACAGCTGTATTGCTGCAGCTGCGCTACTGTAAAGTCTCCCGTGTAGCCACTCTATGCCAGTGGGAGAGAGCTCTCTCCCCGGCACAATTAAACCACCCCAATGAGTGGCGGTAGCAATGTCAGCAGGAGAGTGTCTCCCGCCGACAGAGTGCTGTCCACACCAGCGCTTTTATTGGTGAAACTTTTGTCGGTCAGGAGTGTGTTTTTTTTCACACCCCTGACCAACAAAAGTTTTACTGACAAAAGTGCCAGTGTAGACATAGCCTTAGTGCAGTGGTCCCCAACCTTTTTCATCTCGTGCCACAGAGGACCGTGGCCGCAGACGAGCATCCGCCGAAATGCCACCAACAAGCGGCAACGTCAATAGGCATCGCCGCCAAAGAATCGGCGGCATTTCGGCAGCGACGCCTATCGACGTTGTGGCTTGTCGGCGGCATTTCAGCGGATGCTCATCTGCCAGCCAGTATGCGGGCGCACTTAGACACCCGGGCGGGAGCCATGGTGCCCACAGACACTGCGTTGGGGACCCCTGCCTTAATGTATATCAGTCTAGCAGGATGTTACTGCAGAAGTGCTAGTGTGCTTATTCCATAATCCCCAACCACCTCCTAAAATATCCTGTGTCAAAGCCCCTAGTTGTCCCCTATGCAGCTCCTCCTGACAACTTCTACAAAGCAGCTATGCTTTGGCAATACAAACACTTTTTGCATATTGAAAAATTAAGGACCAAGCAAAAAAATGAAATTAGTATCTAAACAATAGAAAGATGACAGCAGTTTGGTTTAGTTTTCATTTTCATATTAAGTTTTAAATGGACATTTTTGTTAATTTAATCTGGAGCTGCTGCAGAAATTCCAGTCTTCTGCCCAGTATGCCACAGAAACCAAGGGCACTGCAGCAAAACTTGCATCTAGTTTCCTGTGCAATATATGAAGCCTTACATATATTAGTTTTTGCTTGTTTGAATGGAGAAGCTATCATTTGTGGATTTTCCATGCAGGCCATGATAATTATAGCAGTCCCCCACCTCATATTTAATACACTTATTTTTCTGATTGAGCAACTGAGTCTCTTATGGGCAAGAAAATGTGGCGCTCACACTTTCACAAAAGCAGGGCTGGCTCTGGCTTTTTTGCCGCCCCAGGCAAAAAAGCCTCCCGCCGAGCGCCGCCCCCCCCCCCCGCCCAGCGTGGCAGGGGAGGGCACCGAGCCCGGCCGTAGGCCGCTCTCCCCGACCGGCCGGAGCCCCGGGAGGAGGGCGGAGAGCCCGGCCAGGGCTCCGCTCTCCCTGGCGGCCAGAGCACCGGGAAGAGGGCGACGAGCCCGCCGCGGCTCCGCTCTCCCCGGCGGCCAGAGCACCGGAGGGAGGGCGGCGAGCCCGCCGCGGCTCCGCTCTCCCCAGCGGCCAGAGTGCCGGAGGGAGGGCGGAGTGGCGGCCAGAGCGCCGGGTGGAGGGCGGAGAGCCCGCTGCGGCTCCGCTCTCCCCGGTGGTCAGAGCACCAGGGGGAGGGCGGAGTGCCGGCCGGGGCTCAGCTCTTCCTGGCGGCCAGAGTGCCGGGGGGAGGCCGGAGAGCCCAGCCGGGGCTCCGCTCTCCCCGGCGGCTGGAGCCGGAGCACCGCGCCACCACCCTCCAGGTGCCGCCCCAAGCACAAGCTTGGTGGGCTGGTGCCTGGAGCCGGCCCTGCACAAAAGATACTCATAACTAGAACTATCCACTGTGCTTACTCACAAGTTGCTGACTCCAGGATTTAATGAAAATAACCTTGTAAATTTAACAGTCCAGCCAAAAAATTTAACTTGTCCACCCCTTTACAATTAAATAATGGAAAAAACTAATTGCTATTTGCCTGCCCCCAAAAATTGCACATGCCACTCAAGGCGAATTTTGCAATTACGAATTTGAAGATTTATCATCAGACTAACTGGTCTCCTGTTCCACACTTTTTATCCAGATTTCCAGGCTAAGCCAAAAGGACTTGGTGACCCAGAAACTGCTGAAACTCAAAGAGATTATAGGCCATCTGTGGCAGGAAGCCAACCGAATCTATCATGCAAAGGAGCATAGCACTGCCCACAAGGATATACTGGAGAACCTCATAGCTGTCCTTGGATCCACCTTCTCTGGTAATGTGTGTCAAGGATTAGAAGGAATGTGTTACATGGACCACTTCCTTTCGGAAGAGATCATACCAGTCTTTTGAGTTACTTATTCAGTGGGAGGAGGTTATATCATTCAATAGCTCTCCCAGCAGATACTGCATATCATTCAAAGGATAGGAGAGTTGTAGATGCAAAGGATATAAAACTTGATTTCAGTCATTAAAAAATTCTCTGGGCTGCTAAGGCTACCTTGCTGGGCTTTAAAATGGCTGGAACTAAATCAGTAGAGAATTCCCCTTGCATAGGGGAAACTCTCTTCATCTCCTAGCTACACGATGCTAGCTGCTCTCCACAATCCTACCCATGCTGTGACGGGGGATGCCATGGACAGGGAATGATACTGTACATTGGCATCAAGTCTGTCCTGGGGCTTGTCCCAATAGTGCAGGTAGGAGTAGGTTGCCTGCTAGTCTAACTTCCTTGTGGCCAAGGATTAAGGATCTGCAACGGCTGCCATTCAGAAGTGGTGTTCAGAGTTTCCATATGGAGACTTGGAGCTACAGACGTGGGCTAGAGACCCACAGCTGTTTCCCTACCCACTGGTGCAAGAATACTGACTTCTTACTACAACTCGCTAGTGCAGTGTTGGGTAGAACACATACAGAAGCACTTCTTAGTCAAGAGAGTAGAGTGTGATGAGTAAAAAGGTTCTGGTGTCTGGAGGGGAAACTGCCAGTGTCATTAGGAAGGGAGACAAAGAGCCATCCATATAAATCTCTTCCTCATAGAAAAAAGTTGCTGATAGTGAGGCTTCTTCACTACTACCCCCCCCCCCCCCCCCCCCGCTTTACAGAAGCTGGAACAGAACCCAGATCTGTCACGGGTTTCCTCGCTCATATCTGAGTATTGCTGAGTAGGTGGGTTTGAAGACTGGGCCAAGGTTGACAGCGTGGACAGGGAATGGTCAGAGGGATCAGGGCATCTGATAAGACCCAAATGATGTCCTAGAATGAAGGAGACAAACTCAAGGTCCCACAATTTTCATGGTGCTAACAAGGCAATAAAACGTGGATGCCTTTCCCTAACCCGATGACCTTTTTCCCTGCAATGATCGTATTAGGCTTGCCATTAGAGTGTTGACCACAAGATCAACAGAATCCAGAAACTTATCAGTCAGAGAAACCCATCACTCCCAATTTACAACATCTTTATGTGGGCGCTAGAAGGCAAACAAAGATGAGATTTAGGTAAATGAGGGTGTCCCTGTGCTCTGAATTACACTGGTACAATACCAGCATTACAGTACCTGAGAGAAGAATTTGGCCTGGTCTTTGTCATTTCAGTACTAAAATTATCATAATCAACAGCATGTTCTAGGTGTTTACATTACTTTAATGCTAATGTTAAGCTGTTTCAATTCTACCTCTTATGTGAAATTGATTTGACTGCACTCACATTTGATAGACCCAAACATTACTTTATAAATTTCCTATTGTTGGGTGAATTGGTTAACTATGTAGTACTTTGGGCTCCACATTTGAATTAATGAGGAGGTTTATCTGGATTCAAAATGTTTAATCATTTAAAAAAAAAAAAAAAAAGGCACAAAATATTTAATCATCACAAACAATTAATTTCTGTCATTTCCAAAATCCATCATTCTATTAGCACCAGCAAAAAGTTTGAGCTCCTCCCACTGGTGTTGCAGCAGCTATTGACTATATTATTTCCAGTATTACACAAACATCAGTGATGATGCTACCGTGTGAACAAATTCTCCACTCTTAGCAATGGTGAGGGGAGAAGGGGAGTGTTTCTTTACAAAATAGAAAAAGGAGAGATATCAGGAACAAGCGTGTTACTTTTCAAATTTCTAAGGTTTTACAGATAACGCAGAGTAAGACTAAAACAAAAAGTTGATAGTATCCTCTTACTGGCTAACATCTAAGGTTACAAGCTTGTGCACATTTAGTATAGTCTGCTACACACCATAGGAGAAATTCAGAGGTCCTTTGTAATGTCATAATGAATGCAAAAGTCAATCAGTAGATGTAAATGAGACTAAATCAGTGCAATTAAGGTATAAAAATGTGTATATAATCCAATACCCTGACCTTCTTGCAGCTCTGAGAGACCCACACACACTGGGCAGAAGCCAGAGGCAATGCGTCAGGGGAAATGTGACCCCAGATTTTTACCAGGGTTTGCTGGACCCACTCAGTCACATGCTGCTGCCAGACCCCCTCCCTGCATGGCAGCTGCTGGAACTGGCAAGCTAGGATCCTAGGGAGAGGCAGGAGCAAACAGCTGGGAGCTGCAGGAAGAGCTGCTGCTTTTGCTGCAGCTGCCTCTCCCCATGCAGCTTAAGCAGTGTCCCTTCCCTGCAGCTCTCAGCTGTTTGCCATTGCTTCTCCATGCGGAGCTAACACCTGGGAGCTGCACGGAGGGGTGTGACTCAAGCTGTTGGGGGGGGAACGAACCTTTAAATTATGCCCCCCACTCAGCAAGCACCAGTCATCTCTGACAGAAGCCCTTAGCCCCACTACAGAAGCCCTGAGCTCTCCTCAATCCTCCTATCCCTGTCTGGTAGGCGGAGAATGGGACGGGGGGGCTCTACAAGCGGTATTTTGTGAAAGAGCTGCATGTGGCTCGCAAGCCACGGTTTGGCCATCCCTGCTATAAAGTGCCAGGAATCATAGGCTGCTACATCTTATTTTATCACATAAAAGGTAAAGAACATATAAAACTAACTTCTAGAGGGTATTGCAGATGCACTAATATGGCTGGGAAAACAAAGTTTAATTCTATGCTACTGTAGACAGGCTATGTACCTACTTCTTATGTACATATCCTTTAGAAAGCGTTTAATCTGTCTACCCAGGTCAAAGCTGTTCCACCAGGATGGATTCTCAGATCTGGACCCCCGATTCAAATTTACCAGTAAGTGTAAGGTAGCAAACAGAGTTTTTCTAATCAATATATTTATTTTGATCATAATTTAACAAATTACATAGGCACCAGAGGTTTCTTGGTAATCAGCAGGCCCTTTTCAAACAAGAAGGTAGCTAAGGAGATCTTATCATCCAAGGTATCACATGGAAGGGTCTCCACACAGACATACTTTGGATACGAAGAAAGCAGAAATTCAATACCATCTGTAAACTCAGTATCTATCTCCAAGTACTTGGGCTCCTCCTTGTGGTACACTCTTGAGTTTTCTGTTGTGTAATACAGCAACACACCATTTCCTTCATTACACAACCTAATGATGCCGTGACGGAGCAGCCGTACCTGAGTCCCTTTGTTTATCGGTATATCAGCATCACGAACATCTCCATCTTCCCACCTGGCTGGAAGACCATGTATACTCAGTGCCCTTTCATGTTCAGTTAGCATGGGAGGGAGGCAGTCGTGAAGAAACAACTTAGCTTTCTGATCCACTGCAGCATCAATTGGTGCATAGTCCACCAATTTCTTTATCAAATTCTGTACTCTCTCTATAAAGGCACCTCGGCGAGAATCAACCACATCTGAGTTCACGACCCCCATATATTCTAAGTAATCTATAGGGAGCCCTTGCCTGTACTCCACATCCTCCTCTATGGCCATCTGCAAGGCCGCTGGTAGGAGTTTCTCCAGCAGATCTCCCCAGGAGTTCCTCTGGTATGAAGAAAGAGTTATGTGGAGTGAGTGTGCATCAGGAAGACAGTCCCCCTGATGGATAAATCCACGGGGGAAATAAAGCAGGTCCCCAGCTTCGAGTATTGTCTCCAGAATGGGTTCTCCAATCTCCTCCTGAGCAAAGTTACAGCTTGAGAACTGGGGCAACACCTCTGTATCATCCCTAGGACCATAAACCCGCCAGTGCTTTTTCCCTTCAAGCTGGATCACAAAAGCTTCAATGTCATCGTAGTGTGGAGCAAAGCCCTGTGTGCCTGCGGGTGTCAGATATGTGTTTGCTCCAGCCATGCTCCCAAACTGCTCCTGTAGGATGGAGAGGAAGTGCCAAACGGTGGCAGAGAAGGCCTGCGGGTTCAGCATCCGCAGGGAACAGCCATTCCTGTAGAAATCCCATACAACAGCAGGCAGCGCCCTGCCAACAGGATTGTGGGTTTCCCTCGTCCCATCCACATAGCTTGTTACATCCAAGTTTACCCCAAACTGGACATCATTGTCCCGCAGGATTGCATCGAAGGTGGCCGTGGAGAAGAGTCCCTGGTAGTATGCTAGGTTGTGTCTCCGAATGAGGAGGGGTTTATTTTCCCAGCTCTGCTCAAAGAACTGCTGTGGGGAGATGGGCGCAATCAGCCACTCAAACAGCTTGGCTGCCCGCTGCCTGCTGTGCTGGACCCGACCCAGCTCCTGGAGAAGGCCATGCAGAGAGGCGCCAGTGATGGGCTCCTGGGGCCCCGGGCAGCTGGCCCCCCTTTCTGCTCCCACCCCTGCCAACTGCGGCCTGGGGATTTCCTGCAGCCCCGAAGTTTGGCTTTGCATGGGGTCCAAGTACCCGTCTCTCTGCTTCCCCTTCCGGCTCCTTCCCAGCTTCCCTCCTGCTGCGCCCCGGCCGGGGTGGGGGGCTCCGGACTGCTCCCCTTTCCCGGGCCCTGCTGCTGCGCCCCGGCCGGGTTGGGGGGCTCCGGGCTGCTCCCCCTTCCCGGGCCCCGCTGGAGCGGGACAATCCCCGGAGACCCCCCTCTTGCTCTGCTTGGGCCGCTTCTTTATGCGCCTGCTCCGCAGGGAGACCGAGAGCCCGGGACCCGCCGCGGAGCGATAGACCCAGAGCGCGGAGACACGTGCGCCAGACTCCATGCTGCTGCTGCTGCCGCTCCTTTCGCCCTGCGCGCGCGTGCGTGCGTGCGTGCCAGAAACGTCACCTCCCCCTCTCCAGCCCGCGCCCGGGAGCCAGATCTCTGGCCCCGCCCCCCAGAGACTGGCCCCGCCCCCGGGGGTCCGATTGCCAGGCCACCTGGACAAGCGGAATCCCGGGGTTTGTTTAAACGCTGCTTCAAATTGCGCAGCGTTGGGAGCTCGTTTTTCGCAGCTCCGCTTTGTGTGGGGCTTTGCCGTTTGTCCCGGCTGGGAGTGAGGCGGGACTTCCCCCGGAAGTTTTGCTTGTTATGCGCCATGCAGGTTCCGGGGCGGCCGAGGCGGCGGGATGTGTTTACTCAGCTTCATCAGTGATCGCCCCTGGACTGCAGGGGACAGCAGTGCTGCACACCCCGCCTCCTCAGCCGCCCCGGAACCTGCATGGCGCATATGAAAAGCTCCGCAGTCTCCGGCTGATTCTGTGTGTGTGGCTCTGAAATCTGAACTTCAAGCTGTCACACAAACAGGTGGTGTGGCTGGTCCTTGGTCAGCCTGTGACTGTAGGCACTGAGGGGTGCAGTCCCAACCCCTGTAAGGGAGGGGGAGATGGAGGAACCTGGCTGGCACCCAATAGTGTGATGCTGCAGCAGGGAAATAGTGTGCAGAAGTATGCCAATATTATTTTGTGACATTTTGCAATATAATTTGTCATTTTTGCACAACATTACTTGTGAATTGTGAACACTTTGTGAGTCCTTTCGTAATATTCCTGGCCGGAATTATGTCTTTATGCCAGGGCCGGCTCCAGGCACCAGCCCAGCAAGCAGGTGCTTGGGGCAGCCAAGGGGAAGGGGTGGCACATCGGGCTATTTGGCGGCAGGTCCCTCTCGGATGGAAGCACCTGCCGCTGAATTCCTGCTGAAGAAGAAAGTGGCGCGGTGGAGCTGCTGCTGGAGTGCCGCCGATCGCAATTGCGATCGCGGCTTTTTTTTTTTTTTCTTCGCCGCGTGGGGCGGCAAAAACCCTGGAGCCGGTCCTGCTTTATGCAGAGCCATGGAGTTTAAGGCAAGAAGAGATCACTAGCTCTGTGACGGGTTGGGTCACAGAAACCCCTTTGGGACTGCCAGTTGATGTGCTGGGATTACCTCTGAGCCCATTTTCCCTGCCAGTTTGGAACTTCAGTACCTTGCCTTGTTTGAGCCAGACAAGCTTGCCTGCTGCAAATACAGATCCAAGTCTGAACCACATCCCCCACAAGCTGCAGGCTTAACTGAAAACAGCTTAAGAAATGCTCCCGTCTCCAGCACTCAGATACCCAGCTCCCAATAGGGTCCAAACCCCAAATAAATCCATTTTACCTTGTATAAAGCTTATACAGGGTAAACACATAAATTGTTCACCCTCTATAACACTGATAGAGAGATATGCACAGCTGTTTCCCCCCCTCCCCCGTATTAATACTTACTCTGGGTTAATAAGTAAAAAGTGATTTTATTAAATACAAAAAGTAGGATTTAAGTGGTTCCAAGTAATAACAGAACAAAGTAAATTACCAAGCAAAATAAAACAAAAACACACAAGTCTAAGCCTAATACAGCAGGAAGCTAAATGCAGGTAAATCTCAGCCTCAGAGATGTTCCAATAAGCTTCTTTGACAGACTAGCCTCCTTCTAGTCTGGGTCCAGCAAACACTCACACCCCTGTAGTTACTGTCCTTTGTTCCAGTTTCTTCCAGGCATCTGAGGTGAAGAGGCTATCTCTTGAGCCAGCTGCAGACAAAATAGAGGGGTTTTCCCAGGGCATATATAGTCTCTCTCTTGTCTTATTGGAAACCCCTCTCTCTCCCTGTGGAGAATCCAGCTACAAAATGGAGTTTTGGAGTCACATGGGCAAGTCACATGTCCATGCATGACTCGGTTTTCTACAGGATGTTCCCAGGAAAGCTCAGATGTGGATTGGCATCTATCAAGGTTCATTGTTAGCCAAGTACTCCCAATTACTTGAATAACCCCTTCACACTATGTTGACCAAATCTGCCTTAGGTGCTTTCGACAGCAAACTCTTTAAATACAAGCATAGAGCCAATGCTCATAACTTCAGATATAAAAATGATACATGCATACAAATAGGATGAATACATGCAGAAGAACGTAACCTTTGCAAAGATATGTTACATAGCATATCTAGCATAAAACATATTCCAGTTATGTCATATTTACACTCATAACAGGGCCAGCTCTAGCTTTTTTGCCGCTCCAAGCCAAAAAAAAAAAAAAATCGGGGCGGCCAGAACGGCAAAGCAAAAAAAACCAAGAACCTGCGGCGCGGCCAGAGCCAGGGTGCAGGGGGACTCCCTGCGCTGCAGACGTGCCCCGGCTAGTGAGGGGGAGGGGGAGGGAGTGGGGGGAGAGAGAGAAAGGGGGTGGCCAGGGCTTCAGCGGGGCGCTCGCCACGCAGCCCCGACCGCTGCCTGCCGGGAGGGCTCCGTGCCGCTCCAGTCGGTGGGGAGGGAAGGACGCGGGCTGCCCTGCCGGGTTTGCTACAGACCTGCCATCAGTTGGGACAGACGGAGTGCGCAGCCCACTCCCAGCAGGGCGCTCCCCTCCTCCGCGCCACTGCCCCCTACAGGGCAGCCAGATCGGTGAACAAAAAAAAAAGCGTCCGTGTCACCCTAAGATTGGGCGGAATGCCGCCCCGTAGAATCTGCCGCCCCAAGCACGAGCTTGCTCGGCTGGTGCCTGGAGCCGGCTCTGACTCATAAGCATATTTCTATAAAGCATTATGGGGTGCAACGTCACAAGATCATCTAGTCTTGCCTGTATATCACAGGCCAGCCAGCAAGCCAGTAACCAGAACCAGACCAAAGTATTAAAGTCCTCAGGAAACTAAATTATTGTCTGCCACAGGCAGAGAACAGGAGGGACCAAGATGCATCAATGCCTGAGGCCCCTGCAATGGCAGGGAATTAATATATGAGATAATCCTACCAAGTGACCTGTGCCTAATGCTGCAGAGGAAAGTGATTAGTTGAAAATGATCAGCCTATGAGGCATGATTAATCCCACTTACACTCATGGGCTGGGACAATAATCCACAAATGCCGTGTTTAGAGTCTTTCCATGAATTTTACTGCTTTCCCTAAAATCTAAGTTTTCATTGAAGAAAATTAAATTTCTAGTTGTACTAACTGTGAAGAAAACTTGCAGCCTTTAACTTGAGGCACTATTCTTCTATGATTAGAGGAAACAGACCAAAACAATATCACTAAGGGCCAAATCTTTTCCTGTGCAGAACTAATTTAAACAGGGGTCCTGCACATAGGCTACGGGAACAGAATCCTTCCCCTGGGCTGCTGAAGGTGAGCAGAACCAATCCATGGCTACTGCAAGTGCTACATATGGGGCTAGAAGTGACCAGTAAATTTGGATAGTAATGTATCCATTAGTTGTACCTCCTTGTTCTGTACCCAAGAAACCTTCCACGCTACCACATAGGGCATTTCCACCAAGCCTGGAGTTACCACTGCGCAAGGAATGGAAACAACACCATGTGATTTAGGTGATCAAACATGTAGTGTGAATTAATGAATACTTATAGTGACCAGTTAATGAACAAACCATAGATTAAAATTTGTTTGCACCAACTAATCATCAAAAAGTTTAGTATCATCTGGCAAAGTTTGCAGATGATTCTAAACTGCTAAAGATAGTTAAGTCCAAAGCAGACTGTGAAGAACTTCAAAAAGATCTCACAAAACTAAGTGATTGGGCAACAAAATGGCAAATGAAATTTAATGTGGATAAATGTAAAGTAATGCACATTGGAAAAAATAATCCCAACTATACATACAATATGATGGGGGCTAATTTAGCTACAACAAGTCAGGAAAAAGATCTTGGAGTCATCGTGGATAGTTCTCTGAAAATGTCCATGCAGTGTGCAGAGGCGGTCAAAAAAGCAAACAGGATGTTAGGAATCATTAAAAAGGGGATAGAGAATAAGACTGAGAATATATTATTGCCCTTATATAAATTGATGGTACCCCCTCATCTCGAATACTGCGTACAGATGTGGTCTCCTCATCTCAAAAAAGATATACTGGCACTAGAAAAGGTTCAGAAAAGGGCAACTAAAATGATTAAAGAACAGGAGTACTTGTGGCACCTTAGAGACTAACAAATTTATTAGAGCATAAGCTTTCGTGGACTACAGCCCACTTCTTCGGATGCATATAGAGTGGAATAAATATTGAGGAGATATATATACACACATACAGAGAGCATAAACAGGTGGGAGTTGTCTTACCAACTCTGAGAGGCCAATTAACTTAATTGGTAAGACAACTCCCACCTGTTTATGCTCTCTGTATGTGTGTATATATATATCTCCTCAATATTTATTCCACTCTAAATGCATCCGAAGAAGTGGGCTGTAGTCCACGAAAGCTTATGCTCTAATAAATTTGTTAGTCTCTAAGGTGCCACAAATACTCCTGTTCTTTTTGCGGATACAGACTAACATGGCTACTACTCTGAAACCTGTTAAAATGATTAAGGGTTTGGAACGGGTCCCATATGAGGAGAGATTAAAGAGGCTAGGACTCTTCAGCTTGGAAAAGAGGAGACTAAGGGGGGATATGATAGAGGTATATAAAATCATGAGTGATGTGGAGAAAGTGGATAAGGAAAAGTTATTTACTTATTCCCATAATACAAGAACTAGGGGTCATCAAATGAAATTAATAGGCAACGGGTTTAAAACAAATAAAAGGAAGTTCTTCTTCACGCAGCGCACAGTCAACTTGTGGGACTCCTTACCTGAGGAGGTTGTGAAGGCTAGGACTATAACAGAGTTTAAAAGAGAACTGGATAAATTCATGGTGGTTAAGTCCATTAATGGCTATTAGCCAGGATGGGTAAGGAATGGTGTCCCTAGCCTCTGTCTGTCAGACCGTGGAGATGGATGGCAGGAGAGAGATCACTTGATCATTGCCTGTTAGGTTCACTCCCTCTGGGGCACCTGGCATTGGCCACTGTCGGTAGACAGGATACTGGGCTAGATGGACCTTTGGTCTGACCCGGTACGGCCTTTCTTATGTTCTTATGTAAAAAATGCAGTAGTGAACAAATTTGTAAAATTCATGCCTTGTTCAAGGATAATTTGCAAAAAGAAAATAGAAGGGGGTGGGGAATGTACTGAATCAGTTGTTTTCAACTAATAATTCAAGAAGGTGTAGTTGTAAATCTGATTGTTTATTTACTGTAGTATGTAAAGACTGTAATTGACTATGAAGTATAAGGTGATATATTTGTATGAAAGACACTAAACAATAAATTAGATTGTGTTATTGTAATGAATGGAGGTAGGAATATCTAATGGGTAGGGTAGGGGAGTGGGAGTCAGGACTTCCGGGTTCTATTTCCAGTTCTGCTATTGACTGGGTCAAATCCTACTTGCCTTACTCACACGAGAAAATCCATTGAGTTTAGTTCAATCTGTCGTGTGAATTAGTGGGACCAATACTGGAATGCTGTGTCCAATTCTGGTGTCCACACTTCAAAAAGGATGTTAAAAAATTGGAAGCATTCAGAAAAGAGCTACAAGAATGATTGGAAGTCTGGAAAACATACTGTATAATGGGAGGCTTAAGAAGCTTAGTCTGCTTAGTTTATCCAGGAGAAGGTTAAGAGGTGACTTGATCACAGTCTACAAGAACCCCCTGGGGAAGAGATTTAATCTAGTAAAAAAAGGTGTAATGAGATCCAATGGTTGGAAGCTGAAGCTAGACAAATTCAGAGTAGAAATAAGGCATAAATTTTGAAAAGTGAGGGCAACTAACCATTGCAACAACTTACCTAAGGGTATGGTGGATTCTTGAAGTCTCTAAATCAAGACTGGATGTTTTTCTAACATATATGGTATAGCTCATAAAGAAGATACGAGATCCCAAACTGCTCTTGTAGATGATCATAATGGTCCCTTCTGACCTTAACATCTAATGTATGGAAAGTATTTTGAGATTCTCGGATAAAAAGTGCTGCAGAAGGGTAAAGTATTATTACGTGTATTATTGTATTGTTATTACTTTCCAGTAAAAAAGAGTGACTCAAATTAGATCAACTCAGACTTTAATTCATACCAAATATCTATCTGGGCATTTGATCCAAAATATTTCTGCAGTGATAGTGTAAAGAAGCAGCCACTCAGTCCCTTATTCAAGGTTTCATCTTTGCCTTAAGTTCAAATTTTACTTCAATTCTTTCATTTCAGTCATTTGTGAAAATCTCTTCAAGGCCCTGGACAAAAGAAGCCATCTTATCAACACTGGGATCTCACCACAGTGATGTGTCATCATGTTTAAATAAATGGTCAAACCCTATGGAAAGGGGGCACTCATCAGGATCACTTTGCAGGGAGAAGAATCCATCTGAACTCTTTGGCCCATGACAAGAGACCAGATTGTTACTTAGCTTAACCTCACATATTCCTTGTGGGGAAGAAGGTATGGGAATTCTGGCTGGTCCCCAAAGTCATAAAGACATCCTGTTAGACTTTGGGAGCTGTGTATGACCTTTGGCTGGAAGCATGAAATCTGTCTTGGTAACAGGAATTTTTTTCTGTGACTAGATTATCTGTAAAATAACCCTGCTCTGTAGCTGAAGTATATACACACTTTCTTTTACTACTGCTATCAGTGTTTATCTCATTAGAGATGGTAGACAATGGGATATTTCTTTTCGGACCAACAAATGATTTTTACATATATAAGACACAAACTTTGGAGCTAAAAAGATTTGCTCAAACCTTTTTCGTCTGAAAATATGGTGGTCCAGGGTAAAGGAATTACTGCCTACCAAGTACCCTTCTTGAGAATGAAAAGGGCTACCTTTTTTGCATATCTCCTAATTAAAATGGATAGGTGGAATTAGGCTCAGCAGGAAACATCATCAGCCTAATATAACACCAGACACAAGATTTCCAGGAAGACTAACATCTTGGCATGTAGCTGGAATGACTGCATTTCTACTTATGGGTCTCTTTAATCAAATGGGCTTCATACAGAGATTCTAAATTGTTATGCTAATAGTGCCTTGTATGGTTTCATGTCTGATCTTGGGTAATGTTTTACCATAACCTCCACCAATAATGTAAAACAGAGAAAGGTATTTAAGAGACAGAGGCTAAGGCAGGTGAGTCATAAACTTGACTCAATCTCAGGTATTTAGGGGGTATATATTCCCTGGCTGGGAACCACCTTCCTATTAATATGGCACAAGGAGCTCTATGAAAGGTTTTTCAAAGTATCATCAGGTGTTATTTTGGGCTGTGCTCAGTTATTTTGTATCCAAACAGCCTGATGTGGGCAGATTTACTTTACAAGGTTATATTACACCAGGAATGGAATTTGAGTTGGGTAGGATCCAAGTTCCAGTATATTTCTATTCAGACCCAAACTTCTGCTTATAATAGAGATGGGAGACACCAGGTGACAAGCTATATCCTCTTAAGGAATTCCAAGAGCCAAAGACTGTGGGGCTACATAGCATTTTATGCCAAATGTATTAAAGTACCCCCATCCCACTCATTCTTGTCTGTTCTCTCCTAGGACTTCATGCTTCCCAGAATGATGATATATAAATGACTATAAACTTACACAAGTTTAGGGAATACTGCCTGTTTGAAATGTCAATTACACAAGGTTAATTCTATGATAAGGAAACTTTCCTCCCCTACCCTCCAATTCAATTGTTATTTCAGCCATCAAGACTCACTTCAGATGGACAAGGCTAACAAGTTTAATAAATTTCAATGTGTTACTATGGTGAATCATTAAAACCCTTCTGGTCAATAACAAATTTCAATATGAGAATATCCCTCTGGCATATTTTTATTATGAGAACAGTTTCTTAAGCAGCTCAATTAGACAGAGGAAAAGTGCACTAGGTTGGAAGTCCTACTCAATTTAGCATGCTGAAACATTCTGTGGCAGGGAGATCCATAACTCCAATAGCACGAGGTCACTGTAATTCAGGATTTAGGCAATTTAGTAGATCATTGGTGGGGGAAACTTGCTCAGTACCCACCTACACTATATCTGACTTAAAAGAATTTTATTAGCCTCTTGCAGTCATGAATACCAAAGTTACTCACATACACAATAAACAGCTAAAGTTCATAAAAGTATACAGGACTCTTGTGTAGGATACTTATCAGGAGAGATAGGCCCAATATACAAAAATGCAGGGGTGAAATCCTGGCCCCACTGGAGTCAATGGGAGTTTTGCCATTGACTTCAGTTGGGCCAGGGTTGCACCCCAGGTCTGTATCCAGAACTACACTTCCCCAAATTTCAGGGATGTTCAGAGCAGAAATAATGATTTAGTCCAATACAGAGATAAGATCTAGGTGCAAAATTTAAATCCAGATCTGGATCCAAAATTCTTCATAATTCAGGGTTGTTAGGACTGAATCAATACCCTCGATCCAATCTCTAATCATAACAGACTACAATATGTTGTACTAGTAATATACATATAAAATCAAATTGTGCTTTATTTTGGTGTGTAAAGTCAAATGCTGGGAAGTTTCAGCTTAAGTTCATCTCATGCTGCAAAGGGCCTGATTTGTTTCTGTCACTGTACAATGAAGCCAGTTAGTATCCACAAGGAGCTTCTGTCACAGTGAACAGTAAAGGTATAATTTCTGATACATATTTGTTATTTGAAAAACAAATGTCAACCAACAAATTTATGTCAGGTGTGCTTGTAGGATAGCACTGTGAATGCCATTGGCACTTAGCAATGGCTAGTCCCAAACTATGCTACTTCAGCTGGGATGTTTCTGACTACCCAGTCCCACCAGTTCAAGAAACTGCCCTTGTTTATCATTTATAGCAGGCACCGGTGATTTCAGATGTGCCCCGGAAGGCCTTGTGCTGGCTGCTACTGTGACCAGCTGTACCTATTTGGTTCCGGGAAGTGGGCAGGTGGAAGCCCACCCACTGCTAAAGGATCCCCCCCCGCAGCCTAAGGGGAGGATCTACAGGTCCTGAAACCCAACTGATTTCAGGAGACAACTAATGAAATAACAGGGACAGGAGTGTGGTCAGAGGGTCAAAAGAAGGGAACCTGACGGGGACACCAAGCAGAGAACCCCGAATAGCGCCCACTGCTCCTTGAAGGTGTCTGGATGCCACCCAGAGGAACTCTGCCCGGATACGTGAATGGACAGAGGATTGGAAACAGGCCCCAGTGACCAGCTGTAGCGGGGTGGTCACCCCGCTCCTGCCCTGAAGGACTTAAAACAACCCTGGGAGAGGGCTGCGGCGGGGGAAAACCTAGGCTGATTGGGGGAAGCAGCCTCAGGTGGGGCCCTGACCCAATCAGGCGACAGCTGGCCCTATAAGAGGGCTGAGGGCCAGCAATTGAGAGACATTCTCTCTCTAGCTTTCTGAGAGAGAAGGACCTGGCTGCCTGGGAGCTGAGAAGGATACCTAGGGTGGAGTGAGTGCTGGGGAAGGGCAGAGGGAGCTGGAAGCTCCAGCCTAGCAAAACCCCAGGTTGCAGGCCTAGTTAAAAGCCTACAAAAGGGTAGTGGGGCTGCAGAGAGGCAGCCCAGAGATAGGCAAAGGCAGCAGGTCCTAACTCCATTGCTGATGATGAGTGGTTTATAGACTGCAGTCTTCCCCAGGGAGCGGGTGCTACATGATAACTGGCAGTAGCCACTGAGGCAAGATGGAGCTAGAGGGTTGGGGAGTTCCCTTGGGAGGGGAGACCTAGAGACAGTGGGTTGCTGCTGGGGGCAGAACCCTGAAGTGGAGGGGCACTGGGGTCCAGGAAGGACATGGGGGCCAGCGGCAGGCGAGCCACCAGCCTGTAAAGGCACTCTGGGCTGGAAAGAGCTAATTCCCAAGATGACCAGCAGGAGGCACTGCACCAGTGAGTTGTCGCCCCGCCACACCAGCCCAAAGGAATCTGAAGTGTTTTTGAGAATTCTTAAGACACCAGCTGCAGTGAACTGAGCAGAAACAAGAATCTCATTCTAGAAATAGAAATGACAAATAAGAGACCAAGTGGGTTATAAAGTTGTTTAGAGAAGTGAGGTCAGAGGTAAGCAATTGTGTTCTTTGCTTAGAGCACTAGAAAAGATTGCATCTGTCTATTCTGCCAGATCTAGACACAGGTTTTGTACCAGTATAATTATTTTGGTTAGGGGTGTAATTTTTTACCAAGTGGTTATACCAATACAACACCTAGCGTTATACTGGTATAGAGGTGCCTTATTCTCCTCCCTAAACAGGAATAGTTGTACCAGTATAAAGATCCTTTATACTGACATAATTGCATCTATTCCAGGGTAGTTGTACTGCTTTAACTATATTGGTATAGCTAAAGCAGTAAAATTTTTATGTGTAGACAAAGACTTAGGGCACGTCTTCACTACCCACCGAATCGGCCGGTAGCAATCAATTTATTGGGGATCGACTTATCGCGTCTTCACTAGACGCGATAAAATCGATCCCCGATGGCTCTTCCATCGACTCCAGAAATCCACCGCGGCAAGAGGCGGAAGCGGAGTCGACGGCAGCGCGGCAGCGGTCGACTCGCCGCCATCCTCACAGCCAGGTAAGTCGACCTAAAATACGCCACTTCAGCTACGCTATTCACGTAGCTGAAGTTGCGTATCTTAGGTCGACCCCTCCTGTAGTGTAGACCTAGCCTAAGTTATTGTCTGTAGGCTTGTTAATTTTCTGGATGTTTGAGGCCTTGCCTCTAGGTGGCAGATCAAGAATAATATTTCACACACTTCTTTTGATAGTCTATTCCCAGAATGTTTGAACACAATTCTTAGACCATTATATATATTTAAACTTTCTTGGCAGGACTATAGTTTGCCTTGGAATCTGAGTGTCATGAAGGTGAAAGCAGTGTGTGTGTAACATTATATTGTTTTATAGCAAGGTAAATACTGAATGTAGATGACAGCTAAGTATAGCTCAATAGGAGGACATTTAAAAATCTCACCACCTAGATTATTATGTGGAATTACTACTGGAATTAGTCTAGTGCAACTGATTCTTCCGCAGAATAAGAAGAAATCTAGAATCAGAGGGGTAGTCGTGTTAGTCTGGATCTGTAAAAGCAGCAAAGAGTCCTGTGGCACCTTATAGACTAACAGACGTATTGGAGCATGAGCTTTCGTGGGTGAATACCCACTTCGTTGGATGCATGCCGACGAAGTGGGTATTCACCCATGAAAGCTCATGCTCCAATACGTCTGTTAGTCTATAAGGTGCCACAGGACTCTTTGCTGCTTTTAAGAAATCTAGAGTAACTTTAATGACTACATTGAAGTTACTCTGGATACCACTATAACTGAGATCAGAACCTAGCTTCTCAGCTCTAACATTAATGTAAGTCATTTTCTACCACATCGCTCTCAACTCTTCAAGACCCAAACCGACTGACACAGGTCTTTTTTATATATGACTAAGACCCAAAATGAGGGCTATAATGGAGGTGGAAGCATGAATTGATAGGGTGCTTTTGTCTTTAGTGGTGTAATGTTTTCTATGACCTGGTTTCAAGATTTTGCCTTTCTGATGTCAATAACTGACAGAAATAAAGAGGGAGTCAACTAGTTCTCTATGGGACAGAGGAAAATGTGAACCTTAGTTGAGGCTCAGTTTTACCTACTGTATCTTCAGGATGGCTAAATGCCGTATAGCTTTAATGTTGGATATGGTGTGTAGATATAGTGGTCCAAACTCATCTGGAATGAATTTGACCCAGTATTTCTGGCAACCTTTTCAGGCAACTGTACCAGTTCACCTAAAAAAGCTCAGTTGTATCACTCAGTAGCATCCTATGCATCATTTGTGCACACTCATATCTTCAAATGAACTTGTGTTGCTCCAGAACTAGTCTTACATGAGGGCTTGGAGTAGCCCTGGCTTCATAATAGGTGGACAGCAGGAACACAAGGTCCATCACAGAGGTTCCTCATTAAAGACCAAAGTCTGCCTTCTCCTCTGTGTCATGGAAAACTTCAGATGCAGCGGAACCAGTGGCTATCCAGGAGGACAGAGTTTATGGAGGTCACTAAGGGATCTGCACTCACTCTATGTGGAGCTCATTTCTGTGGGGATATCCCCTTTCTTCTTGTGCAGCAGGGTTTGGGTGGGAACAGGAATGAGTCAGGTAAGAATTAGGAGTGGGACTAAATAATCCACCCCTACAGAGTTTCACCAGGCGGCTTGACTCTCTGCAGCTGGAGAGTGGCTATGACCAGAATGGTTCCAACTAGACAGCTTTTGAATGACTCAGTGCAGGAGAGATCATTTTGGTTTCAGGCAGGGAAAGGGAGCCTAGAGAACCAGTCACAAAAACTGTAAATACTAGTACCAGTGTAGGTGTCAGTGGCTAAGAACCATAAACTCAGAGTTGTTTGCTGTTTTCATTCCTATGCTGATATTTCAAGAAAAGTGGTTAAAGGGAAAGAATAATGTAACTTAAAGCTTTTTAAATAAATAGAGGGAAAGGGGCACAGAATTCCTGTGAATGAATAGGTAGTCCTCAGCTGCTGCTTGCACATACATACTGGTAACAGGAGTTTCAATTAAACATTCTAATTAGAGCTTAGTACAACGTTACTCCAATTTTATGAGCATATCAGCCACATTGCCAAGAGCCACACACATTTTAGTTAAGAGGACATAAAAGCATGTTGAGTAACTATTATTAAAGAGACACAAGTGGCTTCTGAACAGGGGAGGTTCTATGTATTTTGCTGCCCGAAGCACGGCAGTCAGGTGGCTTTTGGCGGCGTGCCTGCAGGAGGTCCGCTGGTAACACGGATTCGGCGGTATGCCTGCGGGTGATCTGCCGGTCCCGCGGCTTTGGTGTACCCGTCGCCGAATTGCCGCTGAATCCGTGGGACCGGCGGACCTCCCGTAGGCATGCCGCCGAAGGCTCCCTGGCTGCTGCCCCCACAGCGACCAGCAGGCCGCCCCCCACGGCTTGCCGCCCCAGGCACGCGCTTGGTACGCTGGTGCCTGGAGCCACCCCTGCTTCTGAACAGGGAAATAAATGACACTTCAAAGAGATTTAGGTCTTTTAAAAACTTTATTCAATGTGCTGTCCTGAGAATTGAAATCTTGAGTTTTAAAATGTAACACTTAGCTCCCTGGAAGCCTGATCGTGCCAGGGTATGAGTGTCTTTCTCTAATGGGAGTGAAAATGCTTGGTACCTTGCATGATTGGGCTCATGATTAGTCTAATTTTTTTTACTTCTCTATACACTGGAAGAGCATCCTCTTTAGGGCCGAAATGCATTTGACAGGCCCAAAGTAGGCTTTATTTTTCCGTCCCATAAAAGCCCTACTCAGCTCACTATAGAGCAAATGGCCTGGCACTTTCTTTTTGTTTCTGGCAAAGCATTTAATACCAACCAGTCACTTTTAGGAAGTCAAATTAAGTTACATTCTTTTTCTCATTCTTACTTTGTTAGCAACCTGCACCCTACACTATCATTTATGCTCTGTCATCAAAAGCAACACCCACTATGGAAGAAGAGCATTTCAAGTCTGCAGCAGTAGGTTTCCATAAACCAGAGCCCTGACAATCCTTTCCATTCAACCCAATGACACCCGCTGTGTCAGCACTGTAAGGACACTGGGCAGGATTGTGAAATCTGTTCCTTATTGTTGTTGCTGTAAAGTCTACAGCCAGATAACAAGACTAAGAGCTAATTCACAGGCCTGTTTCTCAAGAGCTATTCAGTAATTCCCCGCCCCATCTTATGAATGTACTCACTCACTGAAGCATCTCTTACCAGTAATCTTGGCCTATCTCCAGCTGCATTTCTCTCTCTTAGTGATTTTTCTTATCCTCTGTTTGTGGTCTGTAATCCTGGTTATCTTGTACACAGAGCCACAGCAAGAAAATAGGTTTTCCCTAAATTTTAACAGTCCAATTAAAATAAATTAATACAAATAATTAAAAGGCCCAGGGTCACTGTGAAATAATCAGATTGAAGAGGAGAGAAGTCTAAACAACTTCTCCTTCCCCCTATCAAAAGGAAATACATAAAAACTTGCAAGATAAAGGTGAAATTGTGCAAAAGATGTGAGCAGGATCCCCAGTTGAGTTGTCACATCTCATTCCCAGTGGGATCCTGCAGTCTATTTTATTGGGATTTATTAAGGTTATTTTTATGCTCACAATACAGACCATCCAAGGCTTGGTAATATTGAACAGATACCATCTGCAGTGTCTCTGTAGCCAGTGTATAAACACAAAGCTGCAGACTCCCAGACTCCAGCCTTCTTGCTTTTCAAGGGAGGGAGGAGGAGTAAGTGTGCATGAGGGGGAAATCCACATAATAAAATGAAAGAGAAGAGAAGCTGGAAGAAGTAATTGCACTATAGGATTACCTTGTGTATGCACAATTGAGACACAAGGTACAATCTAGCTGACCCCACCCCCATCCCACATCTAGTATCAGCACAATAGACTTTTAATGTGCACAAAGCATATTCTTGACAAGGTATTTGGGCAAGGCTTTTTCTCCCAATAACTATGCTAAAGGTAACAGTTTCAGACCATGTGACGGGGATCTCAGAGAGCCACGCTGAGGTTACTGAATTAGGGTGAACTGCAAAGAATGGGGTAGACAATCCCCAAAGCTGGTGAATATTCCAATACTTAGATTTACCAAGGCAGCATAAAATAGCTTCTATAATACCTTACTAGTTACCCAGAAGCTAACAACAGAGTTCCCTTAAAGCAACGCAGCCTTAGGCCCCCACCCAGACAGCCAAGTCAAATATGATGAGGATTACTGAAAATCTTATTCATCATATAAGAAAGTTCTACCAATCCCAAAAGATCAGACACATTACCTCCCAGGTTAATGAATATTTCAGATCTTACCCAAATACATGCTTACAGACAATCCTTATTATCGAAACTAAAGTTTTATTAAAAAGAAAAGAGAAAGAGTACTGGTTAAAAGAATAGTATACATACCGACATGAATACAGTTCTGAGATCAGATTCATAGTAGTGATGGTGAGTTTTGTAGTTGCAAAATGTTATTTCAGAATTAATCCATAGGTTATAGTCCAATGTTCATATTCAGGGTGATCCAGATAGAACTGGAGATCTCAGCCTTACGACTTAAGCTTCCCCTGCATGAAGCATCAAGCAGATCTGAGATAAAAAGGATCAGGACCCAAGGGTTTTTATACAGTTTCAGGCCTTCTTTTGACACTCGGAGTCCTTAGGCAAACAATAGGCAATCATGGAGACTTCAAAGTAGACGTATTTTCCAAGCATCACCGGTAATTAGCTCCAGGGGTTAACATAAGGCAATTGCCTGTTTTCCACCATTCACAGGTGATTTGCTATACATTTCAAAGAGGGATGAATACAGTGATATCACTATTTTTACAGTTCATTTAGATGTTAGGATCGCCTTTTGATCTCTGAATTAACAGAATACAGCATAGAGAGGGACTGCTCGATTACATTGTTAACCTCTAACAATATATATGTAAACACACAAAAACACAAACATTATCTACTAATATGTCCCTAAAGGTTGAATCTGGGTCAATTAGCCTGAAAGCTGCTTAACCCTTTCTGGCCTTGTGTCACAGACCATTTTTTATCCTATCCCATGGAGGACATGCAAAGAGCAGCCCAGGCTAGACGGGGATAGAAAAGTGTTGTTCATGCTTTAAGCAATGTTTTATGGCACAGGAATTATTCAAATTCCTTCTGTATTAACAGTGACCAATTGCTGTATAGCAAGTTGTCATTCACTCTCTAAGCAAGTTTCTTAAGAAGAAAACATCCTATGATTTTAGTGATCCCTGTGTGACATGACTGCTGGACTATAAGATCTTGCACACATTAAGGATTTTCTGAAATCCTCCCACCATCCCTCTAGCATCAGTGCAGCTCCACCAGTGGTAGCAGTGTAAATGGGATGCCAGTGTTTTAACCATCATATCATCTAGATTTGCTCACAGCACAGTTTGATGTCATGGTGGCAAAAATGCCTGCTTACACAATGCTTACACCTTTGCTAACACCGGTGGAGCTCTAGGGCTAGAGGAACAGTCAGAAATTTTGAAAAATTCTCACTGCTCATCCACACACATAAGTTGTACCACTTGAACTATTCCAGTATAGTCAAAGTGGTACAACATTCCCCCCTGCTCACCTCCTAGCGTGGACACAGTTATACTGGTATAAAGGTGTTTTCATTGGTTACATTATTCCTTACTGGATTACGCTTAAGTCCTTGCCCCATTACACCATTCATAATGTGATTAAAGAACTGAGATTTATGTAGTAACAATTTAGAATCAGAGTCATGGAAGTGTAAGCCTGGAAGGGACTTCAAGAGGTCATTTAGTCCAGCCCTCTGCACTGAGGCTGGACCAAGTATACTACTATATACTATACTGAGGTGAGCCATTTGGGCATCTGGCATACTGCAGTGAGAATATGGATCTTGTACAGTATATTCATGCAGTTATAATAAATTTGTGCAAATGTTCTAAAGACCTTGGAGACAGGGTACAAATCTTACCTCTTCCTCTGTAACCAAGGAGGGCCCTACCTGGAATGGAATTTAATCAAAGCACTTCCACTGGGTAGAAAAGGGCAAGACTTGAGGAGGGCCTAGATCACACCACCTGCATATCACTTGGAGCCCTGTTCTGTAGGGATTACTCCTTGAGGGAGGTTTGGGGGACAGGACAGGGGACACTAGGGTTTGGGCTTTTAGATCTTCTGCTATGCAGACTCTACCAGTCATTAATTATCCCTAGAAAGCATAAGCAATTGCAGCTTCAGAACTTTGTTCCCAACCTGAGGCCTTGAGGGTAGATTCCTTTCTCCTTCATCTGTGGAAATCCTCTGTATAAAGCTTGGCTACATGCTGCAGGAATTTGCTCTTGGACCACTGCAGTGAGCGAAAGTGCAATTAAATTAAAGACTCCCTTTATAGCCATCTTTCTTCCTCCATCATATCCTCTCTTCCCCTTCTCTGTCATAAAACACTACCTAGGGGAGCACAGTTCAGCACCTGGTGGCACCAGCAGAGCCAAGAAGAGAAGCATCAGTGAGTTAATTTAAAATCTAGAGACTGGCTTCAAGATAGAGAGCTACATAAATTGAATATAACCATAATGTATATTTGGGCTTTTTTTTTTTACATCTGATAGCAATACCCTTGGTTTATACTTACCAACTAAGTATGACATCATCTATGGAAGTGAAAGTCACCCCATAACATAAAGATAATATATTCCTTTGGAGTCCAGGTTTAAAGCTCAATGCTTAATCTCAAATGCTATGTTAGTGATAGTGAGTCCAGAGTCTAGCTTCAGTAAATAGGATGTAGAACTCAACCAAAGCCACCTGGAACATACCATATTTGAGGGACATGTCAGGTCAGAATTGGCTTTAGATTTTGTAAGAAGGTTTAAAAAAAATTAAGATCAATAGATTTGTTTCCATGATTTATTAACATTTCAGCCGAAACATCTAAAATATATGTTAACACATGCCCTTGGAATCCAAACCATTGGTTTATTGTGTTAGTGTATCAGAATTGCAATGTGAAAGTGACTAGAAGTTGACTGTAAAAAGAAGTGAACTAACTAGCTTGTTTTTACTCTCCAAGCTGAGTGATACGCAAAGGGATAGTGAAAAAATAAGAGCTTTTTCAGTGTTAATACTGAAAAATGTTAATAATTAATGTTATTATATAATCATAATTAATGTTAATAAAATAATAATGTTGTGGTTAATGCACTGCACTGAGGGTCAGGAAGTCCGAGTTCACTTTTCACTTCTTCCACAGACTTCCTATGTGACTGCGGGCACCTAATTTAGCACAAATTTTTCATAAATCATCACTAATTTTAATTTTTATTCTTGGATGCCCATTTTGAGACCATGTGGGCCTGATTCTCTGTTGTTCCATTCCTATACTTTGCTCAGAAAAATGGTGGGAGAGATGCTTTAAGTAACTTTTGCACTTCTTCTATTCTTGGGGGCAACTAGAGGCTCTGAGCTGCTGTAATTTATATTTTGGCTGGAATAGACTCCTAGAAGACTTTAGTAGATGAGAATACCTCACAATGTATTCTGGTCATACCCCTCCCAAGTGTGTGGGACACTTGGACATTGCATGCAAAACATTACCACATAATTTCTGCTTGATTTTTTGTCTCCTTGCTTAGTTTAGCAACTGAAGATTGCAGGGAGGGACACTGTTTTTTGCTCCCTCAATTTAGGTGAGGAACTAGAGAGAACACTGTCTTGAAAATGCAGAATCAAAAGGGTTAATCTACCACTGGGGCAGAGGTGAAAGTAAGCCGGTATGGTCAGGTACAGCATACCAGCAAGAGCTGGTACACCGCCGACCGTACCTGGAGGGGATAGCTTCCTCAGGCTGGCAATTTAAAGGGCCTGGGGCTCCTGGCAGCTGCTGGAGCCCCTGGCCCTTTAAATGGCCGCCAAAGCCCTGCTGCCAGAGCCCCGGTAGCGGTGGCAGCCTGAGGTTCTGGTGGTGATTTAAAGGGCCCCAGGGATTTAAAGGCCCTGCCTCTTCCGGTTGAGGCCCCACCCCTGTGCCCAGGACTCTGGCTTACCGGTACATTCTTTAAGTTACTTTCACCCCAGTGACTGGGGTGAATATTTCTCATCACACTGTATGTCAAGCTCTGTCCTCTGGATTAATGGTTTCTTTATTTAAAAGTATTCTATATAACTTCAGAGGGGTAGCCGTGTTAGTCTGGATTTGTAAAAAGCAACAAAGAGTCCTGTGGCACCTTATAGACTAACAGATGTATTGGAGCATAAGCTTTCGTGGGTGAATACCCGTTACTCCAATACATCTGTTAGTCTATAAGGTGCCACAGGACTCTTTGTTGCTATATAACTTGTTATTGTGTTATCAAAACATTTCATAATGTCCCTTTAAGGTAGAGAAGTCTTCTTATCTCCATTTTATAGATGGGGAAATGGAGACACCACTTATGTAACCTGTCATTCAGGAAGCCTGTGGTAGAGATAGGAATAGAACTCAGATACCCTGCCTCCCAGTACTGTGCCTAAAGCACAATACAAACCTCCCTTTCTCAGCAGGATGAAGGTGGCTGCTATCTAGTGCACGCTGAGTCAGGCATGGTGACTCCTACTTTGAGAAAAATATGGCTACAAGTAGAAATGTAGGAAATGGGCAACATTTTCTGTGAAATTTAACATGTAGGTGATCAGTTTAATTTTAGAACTCTTGCATCTCAAAAATTTTGGTTTTGACAAAATAACTAGTTTGGTATCAAAAGCAGTGAGAATTAAAATTCCAGATCTGAAGCCCCCTTTTGGTGGACAAGTGTCCCCTTTCAGAGTTCAGAGTAGCAGCCGTGTTAGTCTGTATCCGCAAAAAGAAGAACAGGAGTACTTGTGGCACCTTAGAGACTAACAAATTTATTAGAGCATAAGCTTTCGTGGACTACAGCCCACTTCTTCGGATGCATTCAGGGTGAAAATTTAGAGACACATTGCAAATTGTTTTGGGTGAAATGGGCTGTAATTTGAGTTCATATATTTGAAACCTGTAATATTTTAATAGTTTCACCTTGCCTAGTGAATTTGAAACCCATCTAGAGCTCGACAGCCCCCTCCGCCGAATAACACAATTAAAACGGGTTGGGGATTAAATCCAGGAGCACATTAATATACTTAAAACCTCCATAAGCATCCATAGCTTTATGGGGACAGAGGAATTGCTTGATCGAATTATCTCCAGCAAGCGGATAGTTAATTCTGTCCAGGTACTTTCTTATCTCTCCTCCTCCCGCCCTGTCCTTCCTTGCTGTGCAACCAAACTCAGCATAGGGGTAAGTACATGCACCTCCACTGCAGAGGAGGGAGAAAGGGAGGAAGGCGGGCGCATCGCAACAGCTGTCATCCCTACCATCCTATCCTAACTCTCAGCCTCAACAGTTTGAGCCAATCAGGAAGGCGAAAGAAGGTAGGGGCGTCCCAAACGCTAGAGTGAATAAAATACTGAGGGTGGGGTGGGGTCGAGACCTTGACAGGCATATGTTTTACCCAATCACAGTCAGGATGTGCGGCGCGGAGGGCCAATGGGATGTGAGGATGGGCGCGGAGGGCAATGGGGCGGGACTGGTTGTTAGGGGCGGGAGGGGGCGGCCGCGCTGCTTGGTGGCGACCGGCGACCGAGGCGGCGCGGAAGGGAGGAGGCTCCGGGCGGCAGGTGAGAGCGGCAGGGCCTGAGAAACTGGGAGGGGCCGGTGGGCTCGGGGTGGGGAGCGGACTCCAAAGCCGGGAGGTGAGAAGGGGGGGGGCTGAGGGAGGCCCCGGGAAGGGGCAGGGGGTAAGGGTGCCCCGAGGACCGGGCGGGCGCTAAGGGCCGGACTCTGAGGCGGGTTGGCCAGAGTAGCTGGGGGGAGGTGAGGGCTCGAGCTCCCGAGGGAGAGCGGCGGGGTTGGCTTGAGAAACGGGGGGTGGCGCATAGGGTTGCGCTCCAGCGCAGGGGGTGAAGCGCCTGATCCTCGGGGGGGTGGGGATGAGCCTGAGGGAAGGGGGGGTCGAAGAGGGAGGGAACGAGAGTCCTGGGGAAAAAGAGGGGCGTTGAGACCCCTGGAGATAGGGAGGAAGTGGAGCGGGGTGGGCGGGCAGCCGCGGTCGCCGATTCCCAGGCACCAAACCCATCAGCTTATTTAGAAGAGTTACCCTGTTGGGAGTATTTTAACTTCCTGATTCACTCTCCTAAGGTTGCCTGGCACTTGGCTTTCTTTTAGGCCTGAGTTCTGCCCATCTCTAGGCTTTGTGAACGGGGCTCTCCAGCAAGATTTACCCAGGGGAGCGCCTCTTAGGGTTTGTACTTATGCCCTGGCTGCACTCAGTGTGTGGTGTTTGTGTGAAATGTTTTTGGATTCTGAGTTTTAGGACTTGGGACTCTGGAGGTCTAGGGTAGGGGGGAGAGAAAAGGCAAGTAACTTGGTTGTACTTGAATCTAGAGGAATACGTTGAGTTTTTTTTGTTTTGTTTTTTTACTCTCTCTCTCCCCTTTCCTCTTACTGTGGTTGTAAGAAGTGAGGTTGGAATATGCTTTGATAAATCTGAGATTTAAAATCTTCTAAACACTTCTGGTGAGAGCGATACAAAAATATTGGTGTGAGAGATGATGTAAAACTGACTAGATTTCAAAATGTGTGACTCCCCCTGTAAGGGAGAGCGTTGTTGTTGACTTCACCATTAACTCTTTTCTGCCACCTGTTTGCTTGCAAGTAATAAATAGGCTGCAAGATAGTGCAGAAGCAAGTACAGGGTATTTTTATTTTTCATGCAAAATGCAGCAGAAATTGAGGTACAAAGTGCGTAATATTTGTGATTTCTTAAGTACTCTATATTGAAATGAACACCATTTCCTGATGTAACTTTTGATTATTAACCAGTTAGCTACTGGAAACTTTAAGTCAAGGGTTGAATGCAGCTTCTGTTTTATGGAATTAATTTATTTTATCGTGGTATTAATGAAAGTGAACAGTCTTGAAGAATGAAAGGATAGGTCTCCCTAGCTACAGTTAACATGTCTTGCAGCAGCTGTCATCTAAAACTCTGCTAATCCTCAAGATTTATGTAACCTGCTCATTAATGTTTTATGAAACTGTAAGGGAGCTTCTGGTTATATTTCTTCTGTTTAATGTGTGCATTGTCGTGTTTTCCAAGGTTAATTTCAGTGTCTCTAATTCAGGCATCCAGTGTGGCAAATCTGTCATTAATTAACAATCTGGTTATAACAAATGGCTGCTTAAATGTTTTGTGGTCTTCCTGCCTTTACCCATGTTCTCATCAGCACAGAGACAGTTATAATGGGAGACACGTTCATACAGTCCAGCTTCAATATTGTTCTGGGTATTGCTTGTAGCATAAAATGTAAACTTAAATGGGTTAACCGACTTACTAGAGAAAAACAGCACTTTATTACTTTTCCCACTCAATATAGGTTATCCATTCCTTCATTAATTGGCCATTCTTTGTGGAAACTCTCAAAAAAGCATTTGAATGATATCAAATCATGTGAACAAAATTTAAACATAAGTTGAATTAGGAGTGTGAGATCAATCATCCTTGCTGATTATCCTTAAACAGTTTTGCTTATCTCCTCCTACAATGAACTTCATTAATCTATAACTGAATAAAATAGTGGCTTTTAGGCATCAGTGAAACCTCTGATTTGCAGAACAATGCTGTAATAAAACTCAAAGATCACATAACAAAGAATGCTTTTTCAGGTATTTAAGTAAGAAATACAATTAGCATCAAGCACTTAAACCTGTTCATATTGGCAGTTCCTGCACAAAATACATTTTTCACATTGAGTTTTATTTTCTGAACTCTTAGGCCTGGTCTATGCCTAACACTTAAGTCGACCTAGCCACATTGCTCAGGATTGTGGATAATTTCACACCCTGTGTGATGCAGTTAGGTTGACCTAACCCTCAGTGTTAACATTTGTCTATACTGTGGCTGGGAGCATGCCTCCTAGCCTGGGTAGAAAGACTTTCGCTAGCTCTGTTTGCTATTTTTAGCACTGTAGCTCAGTGTGGACATGGTGGCAGAGATAATCCATGAGCTTGCTCTGCTTGAGCTAGTGCTCTAAAAATAGCTCTGTGGATGTTGCCTGCAGAAGCTAGCTAGCCACCTGATTACAGACCCAGGGGGTTGGGTGCTCTTGTACTCTGGTTGCTAGCCTGGGCTGCAATGTCTATGCTTTTTTTTTTTTTTAGCATATTAGCTTGACCTTTAGACTATTTTTCTTTCCCATCTCTTTTCAAGTTAAATGAGGAAAATGAAGGTGCATCTAAACTAGAAAGTGTGTTGTCCTGTTTTCTAGTAATGGGGTAAACAGCATAGCTTTTTGCCACTATGTCTCTCAAAGGTTTTCATGGTACTATGGTAGCAGTTGCCAACCCCAGGCATTCAAAAATCACATCTGCCCCCTCTCCCCCCAAATCTTAAGACTGAAATGGTAAATGTTGATATGCCTTCTGGTTTCTGAGCCTTTGGGATTCACTCAAGTTATGTTTTCAGGCTCTTCTCTACAGCTATGAGGGCTAGAATTCTTTTTAACAAAAGCTGAAATTCTTGTATAATCACTTGCATTGTGGAGCTAGGGCCTTAAAAACACTCAATGTTCTGAGCCTTGTGATAAAACTACAAGAATTGGCAACACTGTGATGGTAAGATCTCTTGAATCTTGCATACAGTTGTTCTCATTCCATTTCCAGCACTGATGCAGTACTGGAAAACCAGTACTTTCCTAATGTAGACAAAGCCTTAATATAGTCTTCTGCCTTTTTGAAAAAATAGGTTTGCAGAACGTCTGAAGTTCATTTTCAGTCTTCCGTGAAAATCCAATCAGTTGAAAAAGGACTCAAGTAAAGTATTTTGGACTATCCCTTTAAATGTAGTAAGTTGTCTTTGGGCACAGCCTTTGGCCCAGGCAGGTAACAGCCATGTCCATGCTAGGGGGAAAAAAAGTATTTGTGTTAGCTTGTGTAGGTAAATTCTAGGGTTTACCTTGACATTCTAACATTGAAACTATAACTGCTTTGTCTGCTAGGATCTTAATGTTTGGTAAAGACAAGACCAATATGTTTGATAAAACTAATTCCACAGTGCATCGGGGACCACTTTAGGGCTGAAACTTTTGCAGTAGAGACAGCAGATGTTAATTAGAAAAGATTTTTCTTCCAATTTTAACTTCTGAATTTTGCTTTGATTTTCAGCATGAGACACAGCCCTGTTTACTTGAATTGATTCAGAGTTTGTTCTGATAAGTTACTAACACTTGTGAGGTTTCTAGGGGTCATCTGGCATTTCATGGAATCTGGAGAAGCTTGTAACTTTACAGGACTTTCACAGCATACTCTCTGATGTACTCCCTGTTTAGCAGACCTTTAAGTCCATGAAAACTTGAGTCAGCTGTCAATAATCTGGGAAAAGCTTTACATCTTTATTTTTTGTATTCATGTGCAAGTCAGCCTTTATCCTTAATATGTAACACACTAGAGAGTTCTGATGTCTTGGAGTTACCTTGTCTGCATACAGCTGATTCTGGGCAGTGACTTATGTCCACTCCCTCAGGCCCATTGTTTTGGAGCATTGTGATTAAAAAATGTCTGAGGAAGCAGTTTCTGTAGTGGAGGACAAATGCTCTGTACACCAACAACTGATTGGGGTTGCAAATGCCGCAGTCTAAATCCTCTTTCTTGTTGAAGGTATGGAGCCAAGCAGTTGTCTTCCCTGGACTCTAGAGAGGAAACAAACCTTAGTTATTCTAGAGCAGTGGTTCTCAATCAGGGGTATGCATACCCCTGGGGTTACGCAGAGGTCTTCCAGGGGGTACATCAACTCAATTTCATACAGACAGTGACCTGTTTATGCTGCTCTATATACAGTACTATACTCTGAAATGGAAGTACAATATTTATATTCCAGTTGTTTTATTTTATAATTGTATGGTAAAAATGAGAAAGTAAGCAATTTTTCAGTAATAGCGTGCTGTGGCACTTTTGTATTTTTAGGTCTGATTTTGTAAGCAAGTAGTTTTTAAGTGAGGTGAAACTTGGGGTATGCAAGACAAATCAGCCTCTTGAAAGGGGTACAGTAGTATGGAAAAGTTGAGAGTCACTGTTCTAGAGTATTAAATCTAGGGCATTTCTGGAAAACTGTTTTGGATCCAACTTCAAGGTCAAATTCACCAGTCTTCAGATTACCAGGTGAAATCTAAGGCTACGTCCTACGGGGGGGTGGGAGGGTCGATTTAAGATATGCAAATTCAGCTACGCGAATAGCGTAGCTGAATTCGATGTATCTGAGCCGACTTACCCCGCTGTGAGGACGGCGTCAAATCGACCTCTGCAGCTCCCCCGTCGACGGCGCTTATTCCTACCTGCGCTGGTGGAGTACAAGCGTCGATTCGGGGATCGATTGTCGCGTCCCGACGAGACGCGATAATTCGATCCCCGAGAGATCGATTTCTACCCGCTGATTCAGGCGGGTAGTGAAGACGTAGCCCAAGTAATTTCAAATCTTAGCCTAAAAGTTTATCTGCAAAAAGATATAAAACAGCTCAGAATTGTTCATGGGAAGCATACCTTTTCTTGAAGAATTAAAGTGGGAATTTTTGGTGTGTTGGGTCCTAAACACAGCCCTTCTCTGTTCACTAATCTGTATTGGTCTGTATGCCAAGAGAATCTATTAAACAGAGCTGTTTTTGTATAATATCCAATTATCTTGGGCTTCTGTGCCAGCTGCAGATCTAGAAACCACAAACGACATCATCAGGCAGAAATTCTATATTGATGGACTGGGCCAGAAGCAATTTCTAGCACATCAGCTAATTATGACCTCAACTCAATCACTTTTCCTAGTCAAAACAAACTAAGAGTAGAAAGGGGGTGGGCGGAGAGAAATGATGCTTTAAAAAAAAATTAAACAATTTAACACCTTTAAGACTGTTCATCAAGTTAGCCTTGGTTCCATGCTAGGCAGATAACTCTTTTAAAAATTCCATTTCCCCATATCCACACAGACCCTGAGAGGTTTTGACTTCTAAAGGTTACATGTCAAATCCAGAGCAGAGATGGGTCTGGAACCCAGCTTTTCTCATTCTCTATGCCTAATCAATGATACTGCCTGTTTACACTTGAAAACAAAGCTGTGTTTTTCAACCTTTTTTGTGTTTGTGGACCCCTAAAATTTTTGAATGCAGGTGTGGACCCCTTTGGAAATCTTAGACATAGCATCTAGCTACAGAAGCACAGCTGCAGTGCTTCTGAGTACGCATTACCTATGCCAATGGAGGGGGTTCTCCTCCTGGCGCAGGTAATCCGTCTCCCTGAGAGGCTGTAGCTAGGTCAATGGAAGAATTCTTCCATTGACCTAGCACTGTTTACACTAGCGGGTTAGGTCAGTTTAATTACGTCACTTGGGTGTGGATTTTTTGTGCTCCTGAATGATATAGCAGGGTCAACCTAACTTTAGTGTAGACAGGCCTGAGTCTTTCCAGTAACAGCTGACAACTTGTAGCTCTGGCTAACCTAGATGCTAAGTGAATTTCTTTAGGAGTTGTTTTCCTGAGATCAGAGGGAAGATTGCCTTTGCAGACCGGCTTTCTTCCGTCCATTTAAAAAGTAAAATTTTGTGTTGCGGCGTATGAAATTCCTCTCTTCCCACTACAAAGGAATGATACAAAATCGCCTCTTGTTGCACAACTGGTGAGTTGGTTCTGTTTTTGTTAAAAGCTGCAATAGAAACATGAGCTCGAGGGTACTTTCCTGTTTTACTTCTGTACCGATTTAATTCTTGATAATATTACTTTTTCCTCACGATCTTCAAAAAAAGTTAAGTCCCTCGTAGTTGTCTAGCTGTACAGTTTTGTAACTTTTGTTTTGGACTTTTCTGATATTTGAGCTTAGTATCATTAGAATATGTAGGTGAAGCATGTGGCTTGCCAAGTAAGAAACAACTTCCTCAGATCAGGTTGCTGTTGACTTTTTGCTACACTCCTCCCTCCTTCACTTTTGTTCCTCAGAAAGAGCTTGAACGAAGTTCTGTGGAAAATCACTAAATCAACTGATTCTTTTTCCTCATGCAAACATGGTTGGTATGTAGTTGACTTGTACTGACTTCTGTGGTTTTGTGGCTGTAGGGTTCAGTATTTCTCAAGTAAGGTATTTTTTGGGAGGGGAGGAGGTTGGGTTTGTGGGTTTGCTCACTTTCCTTAACTTTGATTTAAAATCCTTTTGAATCGCTTTGATGAGCAATATCTTTGGTGTGTTATCATTATATGAGGGTAGATGAGTAGGTTTCCTTTTGCTGAGTTGACATGTTTTATGGTTAACTTGTAAGTCTGCTTTACAAGACTTTCTGTTCTCTTATCTATTTTTAATTTGTGAGAAGATGTGACAAATGACTTTACTAAACATCAGTAAGTATGTTGTAGAGGTAAGTACTTTAGAGATAATTTACTTCGTTTGTATAGTATGGGGGTATGACTAGTATTTTAGGTTAGAATTCTGTTCACATTTCTTGTTTCAAAATATGTGTACAGAAACTTGCATCTGTGTTTTATGCAGGTAACCATCTGACACACCCAGGGATGAGTTTAGAGACCAAAAATGAACACATACTTGAATTCCATATGGTTCTGTAGTTAGTTGTCTAATGACTTATGAGCTGTGTTTGAGTTTAAGCCTCAGTATATGATCAGAATGTACATATTTGGATCATAAATACCACTATTTGAAGTAAGTCAGTGACTAAAGCATTGCCTTTTGCTGTTCTTGTTCTAGCAAATGTTTAAGTACTGGATTTTTTTTTGTTTAAATTATTTGTTAGAATTATTTTTTCCTACTGTACAGGTAGTTTCTTTAGTTTGTTTACATGCTGTCATTGTACCTTTTCATAAATTGGCATCTTCAGAAACAATGATTTGTCCTGTGAACTCCAACTGTATTTAGAGCACTCTTACTTCATCCACTTAAACTCTGGTTTTTATATTTTTAACAACATATTTATTTAGAAGCTTTTAACAGGTTGCAAATCACTTCCAAGTAAAAGGCTTTGGTTGACAATTTTTTTTAAGAGAAACATTGTGCAGTAATATACCGTAATCAAATATTTCTGCTTAACATGGTGGTGTTATATTACAGCATGCTATCCAGGACACATTTCTGTTAATTTTATTAAGTTGAGTGAAACTACTGACTCTGCTTATATTTACTAAACCAGGTGTGTCTATCAATATTTTAAAAATGGACAGGTATGCTTTTTTTTAGGTGAATGTCTGAGTACTGAATAAATAATTCTTTTCTTGGGTGTACCCACTTCCACTAGGAAGCCCCAGGAAGATTACCAAAGGATGCTTTGTTGTGATATCCCACAGTCTGTAATATCTGGTACAAACCACATCAGTACTCTGGTCATGTCCACTATATATGCATAAAATCATCTTTTACCAGAGTTTCTTCAGCATTTATTCCCATTCCTCTTGGAGTAATTTGTCTATCCAAACCACTTCCCTACATTGTCATTCATATGGAAATTTTTTTGTTAGGAAAGTTGTCTGCAAAGATGGATATAAATTAGTTATTTTTTGTGTTGTAATCATCCAGAAGTCATCACTTTTATTAAAGTTAAATTTAATACATAAAAGAACTTTCCTAGAGAAGTTGAGAAATGTAGTGCCTAACTTGAAGGTACTGGTACCATGAGAGAGTGGGCCAGTTAAAGTTAGTTTTGCTATCTAAATAAGTTAGAAAAGTCTATTTGAACAGGTGGCCAACCGTATGTATTCCAAGACTCTCCCAGGCCTTAACATTCTGATTTTTATTTCTATATGCTTATGGGTTTATCTTAATGGAACTATGATCATATTAATTAAAAATTGTTGGATTCAGGTAAACATCCTGAACAGTCATCTCTAACAGGCCTAATTTTCTTCAGCACTTTCATACTTGATCAGATCAAGTACTCTCCGTCTGTATACACTTTGGTGTTTGTTAAAACTGAAATTGGAACCTACAATATGTAATTGGTAAATACAGGTAATATTATAAAGGAAAACTGGAATAACTGAGTACAGCATAGCAGCTCTAGATTAAATATATTGCCAGAATTGAGTATGTATGAGGCCAGGCCCTGATCTGACTTTGGGCCTTTAGGCGCCATGGCAATGTGTAAATCAGTGGTTCTCAAGCTTTTGTACTGGTGACCCTTTTCACAGAGCAAGCCTCCGAGTGCGACCCCCCCCCCCCATAAATTAAAAACACTTTTTTTCTCTATTTAACACCATTATAAATGCTGGAGGCAAAGCGGGGTTTGGGGTGGAAGCTGATAGCTTGCGACCCCCCATGTAATAACCTTGCGACTCCCTGAGGGGTCCCGACCCCCAGTTTGAGAACTGCTGGTGTAAATAGTCTATATTGAATGGGTTAATGGGAAGTTCAGACTATTCCTAGTTAAACTGAGGTACCAGTGTAAACCCACCTAAAATGTAAGGCATATCTTGCAGATATACATGTTGAGATCATAGGCAAATAGTGCATCATGAGAATTCTTCAGTTTTGCTCTTTGCATTTGAGCAGCGTCAACACTTCACCATGGATCCAGCTGTAGTAAAGAAAACTCCAGAGATTGTCTGTGGGTTATGGTGTCCAGGTAATGAAAGGTCACTAGAATTTCTTTCAGTACCAAGACTCAAAATTACCCAAGGCAGTCCAAGGAAAAATATCTATGCAAAGTAAAAGGTGATAAGATTAGTTTGGTAGAAATTTATTTTAGGTGAAATGGTGTGTTTTTTTTTTTCTTTTTTCTTTTTAAATATTTACAATGTAAACTCTCTCAAGTAGGGAATGTGTCTATCTACTGTATAAATGCATAATGCTACAGAAATATTTTTAACTTAAAAATGCAAAGTCTGATTCTCAGAAATGACACTTGCTTTTTGAAAACTATTTTTAGATAAAGTTATTGACATAGACATGATTGAACTTCATGACAGTGTCCTCACATGACAGCACACTGTCAGAAAATTAATTTAAAACACATTAATTATATTAAAATACTGCTTGTATTCCACTACTCTGTGGATAACTGAATCTTGCTTCTGTGGATATGACACTTACATGCAAGAGAAAAGGTTTTCAAGTAATCAGGATCCAGATAGACAAGACACTAATGGCTTATCTACACTAGTGTACTTCGCCCATGCTGAAAAATGTAGCATAGTTTATATCTGCCTTTAGTTTGTTTAAATGCCATGTTTTTTAAAAGTAGGAGACAATGCAATAAATATGATTTCAAAGAAAGCAGTATTTTTGTGTTTGGTTCAGATAAATCAAACTGAGTCTGTTCCACATAAATGATGCATGAAAATGCTGATCTATCAGAACTGTGTTGGTGCTGTAGAACTCAGTCCTACCTACTTTCCTAGACCCTCAGTGTGTCTGTGTGATCCCATCACTATAATATCTGAATGCCTCACAAATACTTATCAGTCTAACCACCCAAAATCCGTGTGAACTAAAAGTATTCTCAGTTTTACAGATGGTTAAGATGTGTGCACAGAGATTAAGAGACATGGCCAAGGTTACACAGTCTTCAACAGAACCAGGGACTGAACCTTGATCTCTTGAGTGTTTGCCTTAACCATAAGACTATTTTTTGTCTCCTGGTTGGCCTTGCTAGGGCTTGAATTACAAAAGTATAATTTCTGTGTCTGTGAAAGAGATGAGAATGTTACTTTACATATGAGAGAAGGAAGATAAACCAAGAGGTGGGGGAAAGGGAGGGAGTTTCTAAATTGCAGAGAGCTATTTGGGTCTGTTTGTGTCTCCTACTCACAGGAATTAGAACCATCAGGTGAGACAATCTCAGAAACTTGTGCCTGTGCTTTGCGCTTCCTGCAGTTTACAAACCTGTCTGGGCCACTCAAGTCCACGGAAGAGGTAGGAAACTCTTGGTCTCTAACTTATTAGATGTAGCCCTACTTCCACCTTTGCTTAGCCTCATTAAATGTGTTGAGTATTTCATGAGTTATAGACCTACCCCATTTGACCTGGTTATTATTATCTTAGCTCTGTGGAAAGGAATATAGAATCCTGGTTACTGCTAGGGATGTAAATGTTATTTAAAAGTTAACCGTTTAAACAATTACAAAACATTTTGTTAAACAGTTAATCGATTGCTGGGGCTGCTCCGGCCGGCACAGCTGGGGCTGCTCCGGCCGGCACAGCTGGGGCTGCTCCGGCCGGCACAGCTGGGGCTGCTCCGGCCGGCACAGCTGGGGCTGCTCCGGCCGGCACAGCTGGGGCTGCTCCGGCCGGCACAGCTGGGGCTGCTCCGGCCGGCACAGCTGGGGCTGCTCCGGCCGGCACAGCTGGGGCTGCTCCGGCCGGCACAGCTGGGGCTGCTCCGGCCGGCACAGCTGGGGCTGCTCCGGCCGGCACAGCTGGGGCTGCTCCGGCCGGCACAGCTGGGGCTGCTCCGGCCGGCACAGCTGGGGCTGCTCCGGCCGGCACAGCTGGGGCTGCTCCGGCCGGCACAGCTGGGGCTGCTCCGGCCGGCACAGCTGGGGCTGCTCCGGCCGGCACAGCTGGGGCTGCTCCGGCCGGCACAGCTGGGGCTGCTCCGGCCGGCACAGCTGGGGCTGCTCCGGCCGGCACAGCTGGGGCTGCTCCGGCCGGCACAGCTGGGGCTGCTCCGGCCGGCACAGCTGGGGCTGCTCCGGCCGGCACAGCTGGGGCTGCTCCGGCCGGCACAGCTGGGGCTGCTCCGGCCGGCACAGCTGGGGCTGCTCCGGCCGGCACAGCTGGGGCTGCTCCGGCCGGCACAGCTGGGGGTTAATCAGTAAGACTAATGCTTACTGTTTAACATTTTACATCCCTAGTTACTATATGGCTTCTTAGTCTGAGTCAAAATGGTCAAAGGCAGACTTTCGTTTAGGAGAATGGCAAAGCTCTGAATATCTTTTTAGGACCTCTCCCAGAAAAACAGCACGTACAAAAGGGTCACTACACTTACAGGTGCCTTCCAATAACCTATCTAAAGGCCAGGCCTGTAACTTTTTAACAGTCTGGAATTTTCTAGTTTTTTCACTTCTGGAGAATATGCACCTGAATCATCTTTTCTTCTGTCATGGCAGCTGATAGAATCACCTGTTAAAGGGGTCTCTGGAACATGACTTATGTATAGTGAATATAGATACCAGTCTGTCATGGGGACAGGTTCAAGTTGTCTAATTCTACAAGGAAAAAAAAATCCTTTTGGAGATAAGGATGTACATAAGTTAATCAGAATTTGGGGTTGAGGGGGGGATGCTTTAGCCTTAAGAGTCCTTGGTAGAGTAGACAGTTCTTTAGTTTCCCTGTCTGAACAAAAGTGGGCTGCCCAGCCTATTCTACACAACTGGATCAATTTTCTCTTTCTCTGTCAGAGAAAATTGTTGTTATGAAGACTAATGATTGTGCAGGTGTAACAATGCCTGTATGATCTTCTGCTTGAACTGAAAGGACCAGGCCTATTGGTTCAAAGGTGGTAAAGACTGGCAAAGGTGGCAAAGCTCTAATATGTTCTAGCCACTAGAGCAGCATTTCTCAAACGTGGCCATCAGCAGATTTTTGTGTGTGGCCATCACAGCCTCCAAAGTGCCCCCAAAATTGCTGAGACATCAAGTATTAAAGTTGCCTTGTAAATGCCATAAATCGTAATGCGCACTCATTCTCTTCTAAGTATTCTGGTACAGTGCAGGCAGAACTGAACTACATTGACTTTCTTTCAAGTCACAGAGCATATTCATTGGCTAATTACTGTTTACATCTTGTACTACTGTAGCTCCGTAGGCTACTACTGTAGCTCCGTAGGCAACTACTGGCCAACATCATTGTTGGCAAGATCACTGCATGATGTTTGCGTAGGTAGAGATTTGTTTGTGGTATTAGGTGAGAGAGTTAAAAACATGAATGGATATCAGAAAGTTTTTCCAAAATATCAGTACCAGAAAATGACCCTGAATGTGATACAGAGACTGTCCCAGAGGGAGCCGCCTGCTGCTAAGAAAGCAGAACATGGCAAGAAGAAAAACAAACATTTCAGGATGAGTGGAAACTGCAGTTTTGTGGTTCTGAAGCCATCCGATTCAGTTTCCGAGTAAGTTACAGTGTGCACTGTTTGTAAGAAATTAATCAAATTAAAATTTACACAATGCAATGTCCTTATAGCATTCATACAGGGGAAGTTGCACAAAATTACTACGGTAAGTTTTAGAGGCACAAGCTGTTAAATGATGCAAAAACAGTTTGAAAGACGACGATGGCTCAGATTTTTGATTAAAGTGGATCATATACAAATGGCTACTTTTAAAGTTGCACTACTTTTGGGGAAAGCAAGGAAACCATTCAGCAACGAAGAATTTGTGAAGAAAATTGTCCTGGCCATACAACCAGAAAATATGCTTGTAGAGAGATACCACTGAGCAATAACACATTACAGAGGGAGCACAAGAGATCTGGTGAATCTTCTACAAAAGGAAATAGCTGAAAAAGTCTGAGAGCCCTTTCTACAGCCTGTGCTTGGATGAGGGCCTTGATGTCACGAGGAATCCCAAGATAATTGTATGCGCTCTCTTTTTTCACTATGATTGCCATTGTTTTTCTGATGGTGTTTTATGTCAGTTGAATCTCAGTGATAGGCCAACTGGCAAACGCATTTTTCAGGCGAGAATGGAGGAGTGCCCCCATTCACTTTGACAATCTGTGCATCTTGAGAGCTGCTGGGGCAGTGGTTTTGCAAGGTACATGAGTAGGGGTGCCGAACTGCTTCCAAGAAAGCTCAAACGTTTTTTGTTATACTGTTTTGCTCACCAAGAAGTACTTGCCAGCAAGGCTTCAATGAAAAGTACTAATGAGGTTGAATCCGTAGTGAAAAAGTGCATCAATGGTGTCAAAGCCAGCAGTGTCAGTAAAGGGAGATACAAAACTGGCTGCAAGATGCAAGGTGCTGCTGCATTATTCCAATCTGCTGCCTTAATTTTAATGACCGTGTACAGAGGCTATTGGAGCTCCAGGAAGAGCTCGTTGAGGTTTTTGAACACAGTTTCACTGGAACTGTCCCAAAAGCTGCAAGATCCAGAAGTACATGGTTGTGTGCTTCTTTTGAAACAGTTTCTACCAAAACTTGCTTCCTTGAGTCTGGAGCTTCAGAAACCTCAGCAAACGATATTTGACAGTATTGAAATAATTAATACATTCAGAATGACAATTGCTGACATTGTCCCGTATCTATGAGAGGAACAGGACTTTTCATTTTTTTTTACAAGCTTGGTCAGTTTCTCAGCTGTCAGGATGAGAATGTGTAGCGAAAGGTCATCTTAGCTCTAACCGAATACCTGACTATCCTCTCAGAGGATCTTGAAAATAGTTTCAGTGAGAGAAACTCTTTCCTTCAGTACCCCTTTGTGACCAACCCATTCAGCGATTCTGGTTCAGGTTTTTTGGCTGCAAACAAGCTGCCTTGCAAGACAGATTAGCTTCCTTTGACTCTTTGGATTTAAGCAATCTCAGATACCTCATGCTGCCAAATGCACAATGATGCAAGAATGAAAACATACTTCAGAGCTCCTCTACTGTAACACCAGGCTGAATGGAGTAATGTGTACCTGTTTGAGGACACCCACAAACCCCTAGCTAAAGTTGCTTTTCTTTTCTTGTGCCTGTTTTCTGGTACTTACAACTCCTGCATTAGAGGACAAAGAGCTACCATGTTTTAGCATGGGATGCACAGGGAAATCAAATCACGGATACTACACAAATCTCAACTTCACTTTTGAAAATGATAAAACTAAAAATGTGGGTGTTCAAGTGTTCTTTGAGAATTTTTTTCTATTTGTAATATCAAGGATGCCTAATGGGACATGCATGGGTTTGAACACTAGAAATAGGTGTTGTTTTGGAGCATATTCCCCCCCCTCCCACATGCTCCCTATGAGTGTGACACTTGCTAGATTTCCTTTGTTAGCAGGACAGCTTTGTATGAATAATTCTCTCTTCCCAAAGCCCCCTTATGGGGACCCAGGGAATAAAGATAATCTTCCGCCATGCCCCTTGAAATCCCATAGATGCTCCTTGTACCCAAGAGTAATTTTCTCTTGCCATTCCCCCAAGTACCTTCTGCCAGTTCTTAATTCCTTGTAAACAAAGCTGGGAGTGAAGACTTGCTATTGTTTCTGTACTCTTACTGAGTCTGGCTGCTGTCCAGATCTGGAGAAGGGTACTACCAGACTATGTTGTTAACACTGCTTTGCCAGCTGAGTGGAGGGGTCAGGAGAAATCAAGGCTCTGCTGTACCCTGGCTTTATTTTCCCCCTAATTGGTTGGACACCTGTCTGATCTTGCTCCTTTCTCTGGCTTCTGTGGGGATATAAGGCTTGATGTACACCTAAAAATTAGATCAACCTAGGCAGGTTAAATCACTAGTCAGGAAGACTCGATTTAATCATGGATTTCTACATAAAAGTGCATTCTTGTTTGTTGTTATAATCTTAATACATATTCTTCACAACTTAGAGATAGATGTAGGTTTCATTTTTAGAAGGTACACACTATACATTTTTAAACAGTGATTTATTTTGAAAACTTTTCAGATTAGCTTTACAGCTATATCAGAAAATGAATGAATGTTTGGTTATTTCATTTATCAACGGTAATTGAAGATAGTTCACCTCCCAATGACTTCATAAATATCTCCAATTCAATAGATTAATCATTAATATTTGGAGGATTTTCTTGCCATGCTGTATTAGGAGGAGAACATCACCAGACAGACATTTAAATTGTTTTATTTAACTAAAACAACAACGTTATGTATTCTGGATTTTTTTCTTCAACAGCAAACATATAATATAACAAAACAAGCATATTAATTTTTGGAATTTAGTTAAACATTGAAGTTTTTTAAAATCCGGTTTGTTTGTTAAAATTGTTTTTAACTAAAATAGTTAAATGAAATATTAAAAAAACAAAATAAAAATTAAATCAACTATGTCAGCCAGGTCAACATGAGAAACTTAAAATATTGGCTTCTGCAGCTAACTCAGTCGTCTTCACCTTCATTTTCCTGTTTGTTCATAATCTGAAAAAGAGAAACAAGTTTTCCTGCTTTTTCGGGTCCCAACCGATTTCTCATGGAATGAATTAGTCCAAAGGAAGAAAATATTCTTTCTACACCGGCAGAAGAAGCTACTGCTGTTAAAAGTGAGATTGTCACTTCAACAGTCTCTGAATCCAAGTGCTTAAGTGACTTCCACCAGTTCACTGGTGTGACTTTCTTTAAAACATCATCAGCAAACATATATGAAGTTTATTATAGTTGGCATTATGGAGGGATGATTGCTGGATGTCCATGTCATAGCCAACTCCTCTTCTTCAGCAGTTAAGGTTTGACCCTGGTACTAAGTATTGAGAATATTTGCAAGAAAATGAGCTGGAGATAGTGCTTGTCCCATTCATGTTTTTAATGCTTGTAATTTAACTCTGTGATTACATATTTTTCTTTTTAAGATCTCACTCAGTTCCTTCCAAATTTCAACAGCATCAGCAATAAAACAGCATTTTGCACTCATGCCTGTCTTACCCAAAGGTAGAGGAACTTCATTAAAATATTCCCAAACTGGGTCTCTTTTTCCCTTTTAGTGAGAGAATAGTATAGTAGATCTCAAATCAATGAAGGCTACATTCAGAAAGACCTCAAGACTTCTGGAATATGCTGCTCACACAGTTTCACTTTTGTTTCTACTGCCTGTCCCTCCCTTCTCACATTTGTCTCCAGACTTCTTCTCCTTGTCCAGATCTATTCCGTCCCCAACAATCTTCTATTCATTGAACTTTTTGAAACGTTGCCCTTTTAGAGAGAGGTCAGGGATTGACTCTGTGTACACAAATTTACAGAGGGACAATAGGGTTGAGGTCCGTTATTTCTTGCCTCCTATATATTATTTATTTAAAAACATTGTTGCTGTTAACAAGGATGTTATGTCTGGAGACACAAGTCCAGTTTGAGAACTGCAAACCTAAGCATCTCTGATATCTTCTAGACTGAGCACTGAATCCCAATGCGTAGATAGATTATTTAGGTAAATCTTTCTATACAGAAGCCCCTGGAACCCCATAAGATTGGGTCCCTAATCATGAACTATTGGAATTCATTTACAAAACTTTTCTTAAACATTACATGAATATATTGTCTCAAATTATAGAATTAGAATTTATCATCGATATTCCACGATGAGATATCTTTGAGCTATAATATATCTTAATTAAAACTATCTTTAGATAGGTTTTTCCCTCAAAAAGCATTTTATCAAAAAAAGCATTGATTTTTATCCACCCTGGACCTAGCTACATTATCCAGAGCTGTGAAAAATGTGCCCTGTGCTACGTATTTGGGTCAACCTAACCCATGCTGTACATGCAGCTAGGTCGACAGAAGAATTCTTCTGTCGACTGAGCTACTGCCTCTTGGAGAGGGGGATTTCCTACATCAACAGAAAACCTCTTCTGTGGACGTAAGAAGCATCTATACAACAGCTGCAGTGCCATAACTGTACTGTTGTAGTGTATGCATACCCTTAGAGGGGTGGGTTGAACGCTTTCCTTGGCTCCTATAGATATTCTGGTGGGTTGGGATCTGTGCTGTTGGTTCCCATCCTGAGCACCTGCAGTACACACAAACTTTGCATGACCCAAAAAAAAAAAAAAAAAAAAAAAAAGGATTAAGAAACACCCTTGGATATAGGAGCCCAATTTCAGGCGTGTGGGTTTTCATTTTTGTCTAGAAAGATCATGTCATGGTAGCACATGAGCTTAAGGGCTTGTCTACACAAACATTTAATTTGCAGTGAGCTGGGCTGTAACTCTATCCCCCACTAACCTGCCACACACTAAGTGTCAACATGGACCCTACTGGTGCCCACTAAAAGGTCACTAGAGCACTTTGATCTACTCCTGATTTAAGTGCAGTACAGAACTTTGTGTGCAGCAGCCTGGTCCATGTGGACACTTAGGGTATGTCTACATTTAAACTGCAACAGCAGCACAGCTGCAGCGCCATAATTGTGCCTTTGTAATGTAGACATACCCTTAGGCAGCACTTCAGTGTAGATATTACCGGACACATACCAATGGGAGGCATTCTCCTGTCAGTGTAGGTAATCCACTTCCCTGAATGGTGATAGCTTGGTCAACAGAAGAATTATTTTGTCTGTCTAGCACTGTCTACATTGGGGATTAGGTCAACATAGCTACATCTCTCAGGGGTGTGAATTTTTGTAAGTTCCCGGTTCAGACCACCCCTTAGTGTGCGGCAGGCTAGTGTGGGGGTAGAGTTACACCCCATCTTGCAGTGAACTAAGGGCTGGTTTACACTGGGAATTTATATTGGCATAGCTGTGTGTCTCGGGGGTGTGAAAAATCTAACCCCCTGAGAGAGGTAGCTATCCTGACCTAACCCCTGATGTATACAGTGCTAGGTTGATGGAAAAATTCTTCTATTGCCTCAGCTACTGCTTCTCCGGGAGATGAATTACCTATGCTGACAGGAAAATCCTTTCCATTGGCTTAGACCATGTCTATGCTGAAGTGCTGAGGGGTGTGTCTACATTACAAAGGCACAGCTATAGGGCTGCAGCTATGCTATTCTAATGCTATAGAATAGCTATTTCCTACTTTGACCAAAAGAACCCTTCAATCAATGTAGTTAATCCACTTCTCAGGGGTGGGGGGTAGCCTGGGGTTCCACCGTTGCAGGGAGGGTGGGGGCGGCCCAGGTTCTGCCGTCACCGCTGCTGCTGCTCTGGGTGAGGGGTGGTGGGCCGGGGGGCCACTGCTGCTCTGGGGCAGCACCCAGGAATAGCTGCATGGGACCATTGGAGCAGCAGCTGGTGCAGCTGTCCCTGGGGCCACCTCAACTACTCCGGCAGCCCTGGGGTCAGCTGCACTGGCCGCTGCAGAAATCAGAGAGGTCCCGGAAAGTCACGGAATCCGTGATTTCTGTGACCTCCATGAAAGACTTTCAGCCTTAGTTACAGTTAACAATAGTTACTAAAAAAAAAAAAACCCAGACTAATGTGACCCTTATTGTTCCCTCATGAAAAATGAAGGTCTCTTCCAGCTGTAGGGAAGAAAGCTGGCTAGAGACCTGGAAACAGTCTCTCTAGTATGGTACATGTTCTGAAATGCTAAATGTATTGGCCCTAAGTTCCTCCTCAACTACAGTGCAACAAAGTAGAGTACATGCTATGAGGTGTAATATCACAAAATTACTTAAGAGGAAACAGCTGTTTAACCTACTTCTGTGTCTCATACTTATTCCTTATGGTAGAACAAAACTAACGTTTTTTTGGCAGTTGACTGACTCCCTGTGACATTTATTTGCCAAAGACTTTCAAAATAAAGAACCTTTCTTAATCTTCCATCTGAAGTTTCAGATACAGCAGTGTTTCATCACCTATGCTAGCCTCTTTAAATTTTCTGTGAATAGCAGAAGCTTTGCCTGTGTTCTTGGGCACGAGGGCTAATATCTATTGGGGGTGGGGCAGAGGGAATACTCTTGCATATAGTGAAGTAATCATTCTTGTTTTCAGCAGTGCCTCCCGTGTTCTAGTTCTTTTTCGAGCATAAAAAGCATGACCCCCAACCCAAGGATCTTGTAGTCTAAAAGACAATGGTAAGGGAAGGGTTGGTCTTGAATATCTGAGGTGGGGTCTACATTAAAAAGTTATATTGACTCAGCTACATTGCTTAGGTTGAAAAATCCACACACCTGAGTGAGGTAGTTAAACTGACTAACCGCTGGTGTAGACAGCACTAGATCAACAGAATTCTTCCGTCAACTTAGGTGCTGCCTCTCGGGGAGGTAAATTACCTATGCCGATGGGAGAACCCCTTGTCACTGTAGTGAGTAGCTACATTGAAGTGCTACAGCAGTGCAGCTGTGCTGCTATAGTGGTTTAAGTGTAGATACAGCCTGAGATCTGATCAAATTAAAACTGAGTCATGGTTGTTGAGTTCCCTTTATAATGATGAGCTTAGAAGCATCCTTTTGTAAGGGATTGGCTAATCATCCATTTCTAGGTCTAAAATGCAATTATCTGTTCATCTGTAAAAGCAATGGGTTTTGCTTCCGCACCCTCTAGTAAACAAATGGCCATAACTCCTTTTTACAAGGGTTTAATTCTCCATATTTTCTAAACTCTTGAAGCTCTTTTCTTTTTCAACTCAGTAGAACTGCTCACCCTTTATCTTGAGAGTCCTCCTTGATTACAGTTGAGTCTCAGGGTATGTCTATATTTAAACTGCTACTGCGGCACAGCTGTAGTGGTTTAAGTGTAGACCCTACCTATACTGACAGGAGGGGTAGAGTCTCGGGACCCTTACTAAAGTTCCTGCAGGTTGATGGAAGAATTCTTCCATTGGCCTAACACTACCTATGCTGGGTGTTAGGTTGCCATAGTTACATCTGTCAGGGATGTGGATTTTTCAAATCCTGAGAGAAGTAGCTATGCCAATGTAAGTTACCAGTGTAGGCCAGCACTCACTCCATTATAAACTCAATTTTGCCACTTCCAAAGTCTTGAATAATGTGACTGAGCTTCTAGTCTTCACTTCAGCTTAGTGACTCTTTGCTTGGGATCTATTTTTTCCAAGAGCCGTTGCATAGAAGTCAGGAGGTTCTGGTGAAGAAGGGTGCACTTGAGCTTCTGCCATTAGTGGGTTGGTGGTGAAAAACCTACAGCAGACATTGTTTGCCTTCTCCTACCTCCACACTGTTTAAAGGCATTCTGCAAATAATAAACAAAACTGGGCTTTTGCCTTTTTTTGCTTTATTGTACATAGAGGAGGTTTGGAAAGTTTTTCCACTTCAAACTTTCTGCACTTCCAGTATTAGAAATTTGTATCTTACCTATCCTAGAACATTCTGGAAGAAACTAGAAAGATTATGGCAACACAGCTACCAAAGAAGTAAAACCAGAATTTATTGTGAGGCGAATTTATTTTTCTCTGGACTGTTCAAAACTTTTTAAATTAAGTTTGTGGTAAACATTAAGGATTCAACAATCCTGACCCTTCAATTAGCAACACTTCTTATTGCTCATTTTTGAGTCAACCAGTATGTTCTCAAACAAGAAGAAAATACTGGTTATGCCTGATTTGTTTAAAAGGGGGGGAACAACCTTTTTATTACTGCAGAAGCAAAACCCCACAAACCTGGTTTATTTTTTGCAGCTAACCTTTAGAAATCTTTGATTCTCAAGTATCAGAGGGGTAGCGGTGTTAGTCTGGATCTGTAAAAAGCAACAGAGTCCTGTGGCACCTTTAAGACTAACAGATGTATTGGAGCATAAGCTTTTGTGGGTGAATACCCACTTCATCAGATGCATGTAATGGGAATTTCCAGAGGCAGGTATAAATATGCAGGCAAGAATCAGTCTGGAGATAACGAGGTTAGTTCAATCAGGGAGGGTGAGGTCCTCTGCTAGCAGTTGAGGTGTGAACACCAAGGGAGGAGAAACTGCTTTTGTAGTTGGCTAGCCATTCACAATCTTTGTTTAATCCTGATCTGATGGTGTCAAATTTCCAAATGAACTGAAGCTCAGCAGTTTCTCTTTGGAGTCAGGTCCTGAAGTTTTTTTGCTGTAAGATGGCTATCGTTACATCTGCTATTGTGTGGCCAGGGAGGTTGAAGTGTTCTCCTACAGATTTTTGTATATTGCCATTCCTGATATCTGACTTGCGTCCATTTATCCTTTTACGTGGTGACGGTCCAGTTTGTCCAATGTACATAGCAGAGGGGCATTGCTGGCACATGATGGCATATATAACACTGGTGGAGGTGCAGATGAATGAACCGGTGATGATGTAGCTGATCTGGTAGCTGGTCCTGTGATGGTGTTACTAGTGTAGATATGTGGGCAGAGTTGGCATCGAGGTTTGTTGCATGGATTGGTTCCTGAGTTAGAGTTGTTATGGTGTGGTGTGTGATTGCTGGTGAGAATATGCTTAAGGTTGGCAGGTTGTCTGTGGGTGAGGACTGGCCTGCCTCCCAAGGTCTGTAAAAGCGAGGGATCATTGTCCAGGATGGGTTGTAGATCACTGGTGATGCGTTGGAGAGGTTTAAGCTGAGGACGGTAGGTGATGGCCAGTGGAGTTCTGTTGGTTTCTTTCTTGGGCTTGTCTTGTAGCAGGAGGCTTCTGGGTACACGTCTGGCTCTGTTGATTTGTTTCCTTATTTCATTGTGCGGATATCATAGTTTTGAGAATGCTTGGTGAAGATCTTGTAGGTGTTGGTCTCTGTCTGAGGGGTTGGAGCAGATGCGGTTGTACCTCAGTGCTTGGCTGTAGACGATGGATTGTGTGGTGTGTCTGGGGTGGAAGCTAGAGGCAGGAAGGTAGACATAGTGGTCGGTGGGTTTTCAGTAGTTTGCAAATGATTCAGAATTCTTTTTTGATGATATACGGCAGTGGTTTTCAAACTGCGGGTCGCGACCCAGTACTGGGTTGCGGAATGTTAAGGCACTGGGTCACGGTGGTTCTGGTCAGCACCACCAACCAGGCCGTTAAGTCCCGTCGGTGGTGCTGCTTGGCTAAGTCAGGGTAGTCCCTACCTGTTCTGACACCACGCTGCACCCCGCAAGTGGCCAGCAGCATGTCTGGCTCCTAGGCAGGGAGGGCTACAGAGCTCTGTGTGCTGCCCCCGTCCCGAGTACTGGCTCTGCACAGGGCTCCGAGCTTTGGGGGGTGGGGCGTGGTGCCTGCAGGTGAGAGCCGCTTAGAGCTGCTTGTGCACCTCTGCCTAGGAGTCAGACCTGCTGCTTGCCGCTTCTGGGGCGCAGCGTGGTCCGTGGTACCAGGACAGGCAGGAAGCCTGCCTTAACACCCCCCACTGTGCCATTGACTGGGAGCCGCCTGAGGTAACCCCATGCCCCAACCCCCTGCCTCAGCCTTGAGCCCCCCAAACCTGGAACCCCTTCATGCACCCCAAGCCCCTCATCCCTGGCCCCACCCCAGAGCCTGCACCCCCAGCCCAGAGCTCTGACCCCCTCCTGCACCCCTACCCCAGCCCAGATCCCCCTCCCACACCATGAATCCCTCATCCCCAGCTCCATTGGGTGGCGGACGTCAACCATTTTTTTTTCAATTGGGTCGCCAGAAAAAAAGTTTGAAAACCACTGGTATACAGCAAAAGGATATTTTCTTTCTATTACTTTGGGATGAACCATATGGCTGAGAGCAAGTACAGGATGAATTTAATATCACATGTACTGGACCTATATTGGACATGGTTCACTGAAACTACTCGGCTAAAACTCCACCCAGCTGTTACAAGTTTATATTAATATTGATAGTGCAACACAAACTGTAATCACTTTTTACACATACCCCTAATTTAAACAGATGTTCTCGAACTTTAAAGTGGTGCTCCACTTTCTGATGATGGTGTGACAGGTTCCCCCAGGGTGCCACCTGAAAGTGGGGTACCACTGAGCCCTCTGAACCACCAGCCTGGGCTCCCTCTCACACTGTGCTGATGTGACAAGTTGCAAAGCCCTCCAAGCTTTCACTTTCACCAGCATTCACACAGGTAGGGACACACCCAGCTGCAGTCACATGCAGGCTATCTAACCACCAGCCTAGGATCTCAGAACAGTACCATCCTGCCGTGGTCAAATCTGGCCAGTATATGGGTTTAACACCCGGTCTGCCTCTCCCTCAATACAAAGAAGACCATGCACACTTGTGGTAACCAAGCTGAGATTTTCCCCAGACACCTTAATCAAATGCACACTGGTTTGGATTAAAACATAAAATAAGTTTAACTACAAAAGGATAGATTTAAAGTGATTGTAAGTGATCAAAGCAGATTACTTAGTAAATAAACAAAACCACAAACTGATCTTAACATACTAGATAGGTAGGATATGAATTAGCAAATTCTCACCCTGAGTGTTAAACAGGCTGGCAGATTCTTAAGGCATAAGCTGCCTTGGCTTTTCAGCTTGGGTTTCCCAGGTTTTCATACACAAGCTAGAAAGCTCTTTAGCCTGGGGACCATCAATTGCCCCAGTGTATTCCTCAGGTGTTTCCAGGTGTGTTTTTGTAGGGAGAGTGAGGTCCCCCCGTGATGTCATTTTCCCTCTTTTATATCTTTCTACTTGCTGTGACCTGGGTCAAGCAGTTCCCATTGTGTAGTGCTATTTCTGAGAGGTTTCTGTTGTACACAGTTCCTGGAGTAATCCTTGTGCTTGTGTGCATTTCCTCAATAAGCGATTAACATTGTTTGGCCTTTTCACTGTTGTACCTAAAAGGCTGCTTGTGGGTGTGTTCAACCTCACAACATGTTTCAGTAGCACATACATAGCCAAACTTCATAACTTCACATACGACAATAGTACATACAATCTAACGAGATATTACTATCTAGCAGGTCAAGACTTTTAGAATGACACTTCACAAGGCATACTTTGCATAAGACATATCCTAATTACATGACAGGGGTGAATATTGGGGTGCCAGGGTGTCACAGATGGCTTTTCCTCGTTCTCCTAAATTTGCACTGACAGCTAAAAATTAATAAATTCTTCCTTAATACCATTTTGCCATGTAATCAGTTGCTGGACTTGACACACATGAGACCGAATAGAAGTGGTCCATGGGTTTGCATATGAGATGTTGGCCATAACATGAATAAATTTGATAAGCCTTGCTTTAAAATAACTGCCTGACCTATTCACCCTGCCTGGCATGATCACTGAAATGTCATGTTTTTGTGTTTGAAGTTTCTTGTATCTAAATATTTACTCTGCACAATTATTTGGAGTGCATCAAAACTAGATCTCAAACAAGAATTATTCTATTGACCTACTCATTGCCTCTGAGGAAGATGGATTTCCTATACTGATGGAAGAACGCCTCCCGTCTGTGTAGGCAGTACCTACGCTGAAGTGCTACAATGGCACAGCTACAGTTGTGCCGCTGTAATGTTTCAAGTGTAGACAAGCCCTAGGAGGAAGTCACTTCAATCTGCAAAATGGGGATAATCCTTTCTTCCATTGTCTGTCTCTGCTCTACTCAGACATAAGAAAGACAGAAGTAAGTTATTAAAGGCAGAGACTGCCTCTTCTTTTGTGTTTGTATAGTATTTAGCACAATGGGTGCTGATCTCAACCAGAGCCTCAAGGCGCTATTGTAATACTACTGACTTGAAATCAATCGTTATGGATACAGCAGCTGAGTCAGAGCTCTGCTTAGAAAAGGCTAGCAGCCAGCAATTGAAACTCTCAAATGTGCCCAAGGATATATGGGTATAACACACTTTGTTGTGTTGCAGTCAGTTCATAAAATGGTTCAGATTGCTGCATCCATTTGACTATTAGAGATAATAAACTCTAATTCTTCTTCTAGTATTAGGCCCATCTACATAGAGTCAGCTGTTGGAGTCCTTCTCCATTCCTTTCTGTCTTGAAGCTGTTGTTGGAAATGCCACAGCTAATCAAACTAATGCTTAACTCTGAGACCTCTAATTCATTAGACAAAAGATGGAAAAATAACCGCTTTGTAAGCATAACAAATGACTGCAGCAAATCTTGTAAGATTCTCCCAAGTTATCATCTCTTGGCCTTCAGCAACAGGTAAACACCTCGATGTAATAGCCCTTTTTTGTAGCGCATGAGCATCATTATCAAATGACTCTTATCTTAGTAGCAAATGTGATGTAGACTATCGTGGTTGTTACTTGGCAATAAGACCTGTCAGTAGAGAACAGAGTTTCTGAAATGCATAGCAATTGTTTTAAACAGCTCTGGCATGGATATATAAGGCAAAAATGAGCTTACTTGGTTTTAATTAGCTTTGAAACTTCCAAGGCTTAACTTCTCTATTAGTGGAGCAGTTGGCAATGTCTTTCTTGAGGTGCTAATCAATTTTAGCACTTGAAGCAGAAGTATGATACATCATAATTGCACACTCTACAGAGTGTGCATCATGTGTGTTAGGTGTGAAGGAAGCATTTAATTTCAATCTGTACTCTGACAAATTTCTGCTCTGATGTTGTATGAAGCAAACAGTTATCAGGTTGAATCATAGTTTTTTAAAACTTCAAGATGTTTACGTGTTAATTGCATTTGCTTCTTTGCCTATTTATAGACTTCTGGTGTGTGTAATCAATCATATTTTAGTTGTTTATCCTTCATAGTTTTTGGGGGGGGGTTCCTATATCTTGTTCAGTTTTTCAGTAGTCCTGACAATGTCTTATACTCATTAAAGGTAACCTGCAAAGCTTTTTAAATTTATTAATGTTTTCAGCTTGACTCATCACCCATGAAAACCCACTGTGAAAATCCTTGTCTTTATTATTCTTAATTTAAACAGTGATTCTGAACCCCAAACTCCTTGAGAAACCTGAGGGACTGTCACTGCTTACTTAACCTGTACTGAGAGGTAGCAATATTTAAGTGTTTGTCAACAGAGTTAACTCAGGCTCTTATTTGAGTGTTGCTCCTAACCTCTCTCCTGTCCATGCACAAAACCCTCTCACCTGAGTTTAGTGGTGCTTTCAATCTGAGCTATCTGGCTCATTGTGGGGCATTAGTTAAAGGTTGGGTGCTCCTTTCACTTGGATTGGTAACTTGCCCACTGAATTTTCAGCAAGGATGTAGGTTAAATCACTTGACTGCTGATAGTCCTCCGATACCTTTCCATAGTTTCCCTATGTGCCCAGAAGGACAGGCAAGTTCTCCCACAATTCACTGGGAAAGAATCAGAGTGTCTCGGGTTACTGTGACACAAAGAACTATGGGATGGGAGCCCAGAAGTCCTGTCAGTTCAGGATGCAGAATTTAGGTATGGCTGCTCAGACCTGGGCTAGGCTGATCTGGGTGCTCAGACCGGGTGCCAGTCATCTGAGTTGCTTCTGAAATGAAGTCATACCCAGAATGTAGTAGGAGGAAAAATCTCAGACTTCTAGGAACTCTGACTACTGCTCTATGATTAATGTGTTTGTGGGGGTCTTTGATATTTCTATTTTGTGAGCGTAAAAAGGTGTACACAAAAAGCAAACTTCAAGGAGTTTAAAAAAAAAAAAGACAAGTTATTTGGGTGGCTTGAACAAATGTTAACATATAAGATCTCTTATTTCAGTAAAGCTTTGCAGATCATGGTTAATAGATACAGAAGTCATGAAATCTACCCTGATGCTTTTAAGATCTGTTTTTGGATCGCAAATGGGAGAAATTACTTCAGTCGTGACTAATTGTGAAACCTGCATACAAGTTTAGTCTTGTGATTAGTTCACATCATGTCAGCTGAAGCTTTTTAAGCCAATACATTTAAGTGTGCATGATTAACCATGTAAAATTCCTGAAATACTGTATCATCGGGTTAAGATATGTCAGAAACTCAAACTCTGCTGCAGTTATGGCTTAACTCATCAGTTCTCCACTAGGGGTCAATGAGCCCTTTCAGGGAGGCTGCAGGGCCCCACAACTGAAACACACTGCCCCGAGCCATGATGCCCCCCTTTCCCTGTGGGGCGGAAGCCCTGGTGATCCCCCTCTTCCCTCCGGTCTGAAGCTGGGAGCAGCGAGGGACTGAAGCCCTGAGCCCATGAGCAGAGTGGGCGGGGGGGAGGGCACAAGGGTGTTGCCTCATCAAACTGCAGTGCCTTACGCAGAGTGGGGCAGTCTTGGGACTGCTCCGCCCCCCTACCTCCTACTCTACCCCAGCTCCCTTCAGGCAAGCCCTCTGGCCGGGTTGTAGGGGGGACCCCAGAGCCAGGCAGTGCGGGACAGGTGCTCCTCTGGCTGCTGGTGCTGTGGAACGTGCAGCCGTGGCGTTCCCCTATCTGCTGCTGGTGCCCGGGGTTGCAGCTGCTCCTTAGCTCCCAGCCCCCTTTGACTGCTCAGGCAGCCATTAAGAGCTACCTGGGCGGGGAGGACCTGGCTCGGGGGGTTGGCAGAGCCCTCGGGGAGCTGCCAACATGGGAGCGCTCCCAGCACACAGCCCCTAGCTACCCCTCTCCCTGCAACCTGAGCCACACTCCTCGCTGCACCCAGCCCATAGCTACCCCCTGCCTGCACCGTGAGTGGTTTTCAAACTTTCTGAGCTGAGTCCCCTTTGAGTTGTATTTTTTCGGATGGGCTGGGTGCCTGCTGAGGTGAGTCGGGGGTGAAGGTGGCACTCCCTCCTTGGACCTAGCTGTGCAGAATTGGCCTGAGTCCCACCGGCCCTCGTGTTTGCTCCCCCTTCCCCCAATAAAGTCCAACTATGCATATGCCCAAGGGTCCCTCCTGGCCTGGAGCTCCCCACTCCGCTCTGGAGTTTTTATAGCATGTTGAGGGGGGCCTCAGAAAGAAAAAGTTTGACAGTCCCTGGCTTAACTGACATCAAGGTTAGGACCATCCAAACAAGTGGTGTGGTTCTTGAATGCTGGGGACCCTGGGGAATCAAAATTGTAAATTGGCAACATTTTTCAATCTAAAATTACTTATATGAAAGTGCTATAGACCTTGTTTTAAGTCCTGCTTATATAAATAAATGTTGCCTCTCAACTCAGACAAGGAGAAAGTTTAAAAATAATAAAAGGAAATAAGTTTTAAAACTTGTGGTATTCATTGTCTCAAAAGATTACTGAGTCCTAGAATTTAGCAAGAGTCAAAAATAGTATTTTTATTTTAGGACCTCAGATTCCTTAGCACAGCAGCTTTTGGGGAAACTTCCCACTTGTGCAGTTCTACCAGTAGCAGTAATGAGGTAAGCATTAGTACAGACCAGCTGATTCCATTTTTTACTCCACTGCCCTCTAATTCTGAGCAGGTCTGTATAGTAGTAGTAAAAATAGTGGCCACCAGTCTGCTGTAGTGATTCTACCATTACTGCAACTTAGTGGTGCAATGGTGGGGGATTTCTTGAAAATATCCAGTCTGTAAAAGAATTAGCTGGGTTTTTAGGAGGAAACTGTCACCTTCTTCTGAAGTATAGATACCAGGTTTTGATTAGCTCCATGCATGACAAATTTATGAAAATTAATGACCTAACTTTCATATTGGTAAATTTGCATATAGCCATAGACACTTCATCTTCAAAGTGTGGCCTTACTGCTTGTGAAAGGGATTGTTTTAACATCCTTGGTAAAAATAAAAAACACTCTGCAGCAGGACAAACTTCCTACGACTTAGTGGTGCTGGCAGGGCAACTTTGTTTAGGGTCAGTTCAGTCTCTGTGGCCCTTGCAGGACTTTACCTGTCTGAATGGGCCAGTTATTATGAAGTGTGGTGACATGGGACAAAATTTGACTGAGGAGGTAGAATTGAGACCCACCAAATGCTCTATAGATGGGAACAACTTTGAATCCTTCTGAGTTGGGCTGGATTGGTGATCTCCAGGAGAGAGGCTGTCACTTGTTAGCAGCATCCTGAGGGATCCAGCTCTCTGATAGGTTCTAATGTTTCTTCTTCAAGAATAAGACTTGCTTTTTGGAAAGACAAGCTTACTAAATTCTGGTCTTTCTTTTTGGAGCTTACACACACAGGATCTTCTCTTCTCTGGACATATGGGCAAAGCTTCCCTCACACTGTACAATTAAGTAGCTCACACTGTTCTTAAAGGGACAGCTCACTAACAATACAAACCGTTCAAAATACACTAAAACAAATGTTGAACACAACATTCTAATTCATTTTTAAAGTGTTTTCAATATAAAATTACTAACAATGACTATTATTCCAGGGTCTTTACACTTAGGGGTCATTTTATATATATAGAGAGAGACTGACTGGGAGCAGCGGGTAGGGATAGCTCAGTGGTTTGAGCATTGGCCTGCTAAACCCAGGGTTGTGAGTTCAATCCTTGAGGGGGCCACTTAGGGATCTGGGGCAAAAATCAGTACTTGGTCCTGCTAGTGAAGGCAGGGGGCTGGACTCAATGACCTTTCAGGGTCCTTTCCAGCTCTATGAGATAGGTATATCTCCATATACCATGTTTAAGACTTACATAAAAATTCCCCATTTGGTGGAGGAGACAGGCATAAGCAGGATTTGAACCTGCAGACCTGTAATATGGACCCATTTCCTTCTGGTAGTAGAAGCAGGCTGTTTATCCTATATGGGTATGTATACACTTCCAGCTGGGAGTGCAGTTCCCTCTAGCTCTCATAGGGTGACCAGATGTCCCGATTTTATAGGGACAGTCCCGATTTTTGGGTCTTTTTCTTATATAGGCTCCTATTACCCCCCACCCCCTGTCCCGATTTTTCACACTTGCTGTCTGGTCACCTTAAGCTCTCATCAAGATAGCATGGTAAAACTAGTGTAGCTGCACTGGTGGGACGTGCTAGCTACTCTGTACCCACCTGAGTCCCTACATATTTATTCATACTTGGGGCTGCTAGCCCATCCTGCTGCTTGTGCTGCCATAGTTCTGTTTGTAGCATGCTAGGTCTGAGAGCTAATGTGAGTGTGTCTTCTTGAGCTGGGAGTTGCACCCTGAGCTCAAAGTGTAGACATAACCTCTGTGCACCCATATGTAGAGGGAAATGTAACCCACTTTGCCAGAGGTTTACAAAACTGTGTGTGCACATTCTGCAAATTTAGGGTTTTCATCATGCTACCTATTTAAAGGCAGTTGAAGTTTCCCCACTGCCTACTTCATCTCCAGCAAGTTCACTTTATTTGCCTCATTCAGTTGGATATTGGAAGCTACACCCTACTTAAGCACAGTTGCATTGTAGGATGAGTTTCAGTAATAGCATTAGTAACACAATAAAAGGAATGAACTCTCATTTTCTTTAATCTGGCTTCATGGACACACTAATGCAGTCTTCCATCTAACTTTCTCCCTTCATTTCCTTTAATTTATTTGACATGGATTTTTCTAAAACCAAGTAACACAGTAGTATTGTTCAAGTTTAATTTTTGAAAGGCTTTTATTAATAATGTAACAAAAAAAAATCTCTCACAATGCGATCTGCACTGCTTACTGTGCTAAATGGTGTAATGTCTTGTAAATTTCACCTAATTGCTTCCTGAGAGTAGTGCTGAGTTTTCAAACACCAAACTGAGAAGGACTACCAAATATCTTAAACCACTATTACTTCTTCTCTAGTGTGGGGATTTGCCTTGATCACAGCAACTGGTGTCAATATCTATGTAGCTCTATTGGACCAACTGCTAGAATAGTGCAAATTGCAGCTTTGTCTATCTAGAGCAGTTCACCCTGGTTTCAGAGTTTGCCTAATTACAGTTGGGGTTGCAATATTCTGCTGGCTGTAAGTGAGGCAGGTTCAGACTGCACCAGCAAAATATTTAATCCAGAGAACAGTGCTGGATTACCACCTAATTTTGACACTGTGCATGGACGTTTTGGTCTAGTCTGAGTGTAATTTGCAAGACTGGTAGGATTGTGGCTATTGTATGAAGCTGACCTGCTTTCTGAGAAGATCCAACTAAATTACTGTTAATTCCGATATATTAGGCTGTTGGAGGTTTAAGTACACCTCTACCTCGATACAGTGCTGTCCTCGGGAGCCAAAAAAAATCTTACCGCGTTATAGGTGAAACCACATTATATTGAACTTGCTTTGATCCACCGGAGTGCGCCGCCCCGCTCCCCCCCCCCCCCAGCACTGCTTTACCATGTTATATCCAAATTTGTGTTATATTGGGTCGCTTTATATCGAGGTAGCGGTGTATATCCAAGCCTATTGACTATGCAATGTAGGGAGTTACCTTCTCATAATTTTTCTGTCAGACTGTAAAAATCATGTCTAGAAACAAATAATGTAACTTTACATTTGGCTATATTAAAATGCATGTTGTTCAAATGAATACATTAAGCACGTGATCCAGGTTAGTCAGCATGACTCATCTGTCCCCTTGTTTATCCCTCCAGTTTTTGTCATCTGCAAATCTTAATAGCAATTCTGTACTCCAGATCATTGATTGCTATTGAATAGCATTGGACCAAGAACTATCGGATGACTGTTCTCTATTTACAATTACTTTTTGCAATCTGTCACTTAACCAGTGTCTAACCATTTAATATGGGCTGTTCTGGAACAATTTACATGAAGATGTGGTGGATTCTTCAGTTTGAGATTGGATATCTAAAAGACATATATTCTAAAAGATATGATCTAGCCGAATAAGAAGCGATGCATGAATTACTGGGTGAATGTTATGGCCTGTGCGTTGTTGGATGTCAGACTAGGTGATCATGATGGTCACTTCTGGCCTCAAAAATCTCTAGGACTTCCTGTTCACGATTAAAAGAGTAGCAAAATTGTAGGTTAGGGCAGAGGTGCATTGGGTAGAATTCTTTGGCCTGTGTGGGGAGGAGAGACTTTGAGGGACATAGGAGGAAACCAAAAGGAAGTGTTTCAGTGCTTGCCAGCACATGGTTTTAATTCTGGTACTATTAACTTGAGAAACAAATATAAAAATAGGCACCTTCTTTATTTGACACATATTGAATATAGTGTAATAGTACTAAAATGTTGCTACAGGAGCTCTTCAAAAATATGAAGCAAATATATGAACCTGTAGAATGCTCCACCTTATTGTATATTTCATTCTCATTAAATGTTAAGTTCTATATACATCAGAAAAAGTGGTGTTTGAAAACTAGTTTTTCAGTCAGCTTACCAGGTAGCTTGTACAGATCTTGCTGAATTGTGTTCACCAATTAAAGTCTACTCAAGGAGTGCTTCTACCACATGTGTCTAGTATATCTTATGAATCTCATGTAGCGTACAGTTCAAACTGATCCACCTAAGTTGGTTAAGTAAACTTTTTTGTGGGGTAGGGTTAAGGGGAATAGAACTGAGCAGTATTCTGCAAAACTGTTTGCAAATTTTCAATTTATTTCACTCTTCCAGAAGTAGAAAGGGCTATATCAAAATCAAAGTTAAAGCACAAAATGCATTCCAGTCTGTTTCAAAATTAAGCAAAAAACAGCAAACCAAAAATTTTGACATAACATTTCCTTCCTTACATCTGAAAGCATTTTATTGGGAAACTTTACAAACCAAAACCCTCAATGGGCATGCTTCAATTAAAAGTAATAGTGAAGCAAACTAGTTTCAAAGCATTATCTGTGTATTACTTGCCCCAGTAGTTTGGTTGGGGTGTTGGGGGGAAGGTGGCGCAGAGAAGAGTTATTCTACATCTAAATTACTGCATGCATTAATAGTGTTCATATGGATGGAAATTACTAACCTTATAAGATTTCCAGAGACACTGTACACTGCTTCCCCCTTTGTCTCCATGCACTTATCTAAAAAGAGAATAGTGTTGTGTTCATAAAGATTTCAGAGCCTGTCACCCAGATCTCAATTTGGTGTAGGGCTAAATTTCTTCTTTAATGACAGATTCCAGAAATAGCAAAATCTTCACACTTCAGCTCTATTTCTGTTAAGTAGAAAAAGTGAAATCTTCAAAAATTAAATCAGGATCTACAGGAAAACCGTATTGATGCAAGTATGATGAGATCTAGTGGGTGTAGGTTAACTGATATGGTATATGTGTGGATACATTTTTATGGATTAAGAGAAACTGTTCTCATTGCTGATGTGGAAGACTACAGTTGGTTAAAGTCCAAATTTGAGACTGATGTCTCAACTAACAATGTAGACCGGTGTCTTTCAACATTTCCACACTTCTCTACCCCTTTAAGGAGTCTGATTTGTCTTGCGTATCCTAAGTTTCACCTCACTAAAAAACTACTTGCTTACAAAATCAGACATAAATACAAAAGTGTCAGACAGCACGATTACTGAAAAATTGCTTGCTTTCTCATTTTTACCATGTAATTATAAAATAAATCAATGGAATATAAATATCATGCTTGCATTTTAGTGTATCGTCTATATAGAGCAGTATATACAAATCATTGTATGAAATTTTATTTTTTTGCTGACTTTGCTAGTGCTTTTTATGTAGTCTGTTGTATAACTAGGCAAATATTTAGATGAGTTGATGTACTCCCTGGAAGACTCTATGTACCCCCAGTAGTCCATGTTGAATACCTGTGTGGTGGAATAGAGGAGTACAATAAGGCCTTGTTTAAACCAGTGGTTCTCAAACTAGGGCTGCAGCTTGTTCAGGGAAAGCCCCTGGCGGGCTGGGCCGGTTTGTTTACCTGCCGCGTCTGCAGGTTCGGCTGATCGCAGCTCCCGGTGGCCGCGGTTCGCTGCTCCAGGCTAATGGGGGCTGTGGGAAGCAGCGGCCAGTACATCCCTCGGCCCGCGCTGCTTCCTGCAGCGGCCAAACCTGCAGACGTGGCAGGTAAACAAACTGGCCCAGCCCGCCAGGGGCTTTCCCTGAACAAGCGGTGGCCCTAGTTTGAGAACCTCTGGTCTAAACTATTCGTATTTTTAAAACCTTTTCCAATAGAATTTTTAAAAACCTTTCTACATGGTGTCTGGAGCCCAAACATTGCAATTCTGTACTAGTGTACAATAACAGTCTGAACAGTGAAAATCTAAGGGGGGGGGGGGGGGAACACCATAAACGAAAATCTTAAAATATTTTATTTCTAAGAAGCTACGGTGGAAATCACAAAATAGATAGGAATTTTAAAGTAACCTAATCTGATGCTCTCCCTTTAAAAGTGACTAAACTATACCACTGTAACTGGTACTATACGTACAAAAAAGTGTTCAACATGGTTTTACAATGTGTTCAAATATATCTCTATCAATATTTTAAAAGCTTGGTTACCATTGTATAGTTGTGTCCAAAGCAAATAGTAACCCCCAACTAAGTCTAACAGGTTAAAAGGCCAATTAATTCATGGGATGTTTGACTTGTTTGAAAGGATGCTGACCAATATTTTGATGACTAATTTTATGAAACATGGTTAAAGAAACATTACTAGTGCACTACTGTTCAAATATTTCCTTTATACTTGTTGTTGTTTGTTAGATTAGTGAATTAGAATTAAGAAAAATTACTAAAAGAAGTCAGTTTATTTTTACTGTCTTAAGTGAAGTGTAAAAGCAAAATACCATATGGGGTAAACTAGATACCTTCAGAATTCCCTTTTTATATATTCTTCAGTTTTCAGCTAATGTTTAGAGGATCAGCAGGAAATAATTTAGCTGTAGTAGATATAGCTTGAATATGCAAGTGTCTCTTGGTCTTCTCATGAAGAATTTGGCTGTGGTTCACTTTATGAAGGCTGCAGATTCTTATGTTTTAAGCAGCGGTGATGGCCTTTCCACAGGTAAGGAAAACGGTTAAAAAATCTCTTGACATGGCTGCACACGCATCTTTTGAACCTGTATCATATATATTTGAAAGTAATGAATATATTCAATAAATACATCTCTGCCAACCATACTGCTTGATATTTACAAAATACTGCTCTTCAGAATTAGTGTTTCAGAATTTTTGAGAATGGGCACCCCAGGTGTTTCTGTGATATTAGCCAGTTGGCATTCCTGACCTCAGTATTTCAAACTTGTAATTGCTGGTCCCTTTAGTGCTCATGTAATATCAAATGCTTTTTTATATCTGAAATAGAGTGGCTATATAATGAAGTTGACTGTAAAGTCTGGTTGCTTTAAGACAAAGATGGGATTTAAATTAGTGGTGGTAGATATGATGGAAAAGAAGGAGAAAAATGGAGAACTTCTACACCACCTCTCCAGGTAAAATACTGGAACTGTGCTGCCATGCTGATAGCCTGACATCTTATGTTGGTAACAGGCAACTTCAAAATATTCAGTCTTGAAAATCCTGTGATACCTCATCCTTGCAGTATTGAGATCATATTTACATTGGCAATGATGCTTCAGCGGAACAGCTGCAGTGCTGCAGCAGCACTGCTGTTGTGTAGACACTTCCTGCAGTGACGGGTTCTTCTGTCGCTATAGTAAATCCACCTCTCCAAGAGGCGATAGCCAAGTCTGCAGAGAAGAAGTCTTCCTTTGACCTAACGATGTCTATGTTAGGGCTTTCACAGCCCTGAGAGATGTAGTTAGGCTCACCTAACTTTGTAGTGTAGACCAGGCCTTAGCTTAGAGGGACTATTTACTGGAGCTGTAGAGTCACAAGCTGGAGCGGCATCATGATATAAGCATCGCAGAACACAAAGTTGCATCAACATGCAGTTTTATGCAAAAAATGTGGTAGAATATGTTAACACATCATGATTTTAGAGCATTCTGACTTATTACCCCATGCAGCTGATGGTAATGATGGAAGGTGACACAACACACTTATGCTGCTGTGCATATTTCTAAGAAGAAAATCTTGAATGACTTTGCCACAAAACTATCAGCTGTTCACTACTGTGCCTACCCTCTGGTCATTTCCCTGTTTGCTCCATTAAGGTTAAGTTGTGATACTATAACTCAACATCTGGTGGAGCCCCTCTTGGATAACTCATCTCTTGACCCAGTTGCTGTCTTCTCTCCCTTTTTCCCCCTGCTTCTCTTTTCCATCTTTATTATATGACTTTTCCGACTCTTCCATTTACCAGAAGACTGTTTTGCATCATTGTGCCAGCATTCATTTGTGTTGTCCGAAGTTGAGATGAGTGCTGTGGCAGCAGAGATGCCCGGGCTGATGGTGAATCTGCAGTTTTGCATATGCAAACTGTTCATGCAGTCAACTACAAAGGCAACTTCTTGAAAGCAACCTCACTTTGTCTCCTTGTTCCTGTTGTGGCCAGTCTCTTTACCTGCAGACGTGAGCACGTTTGTGGAGGAGGAGGAGTGGGGTAGGTGGTGGATCTGGAGTTCTTGCAGCTTCCCTCTCCACAATGAATCTTGTCCTTTGCCTCTCATTTGCTCTGCACCATGGGAGACTCTACTCTACTCTAAGGCAGTGGTTTTCAAACTAGGGTATGTGAGTTCTTATCTGGGGGTACATGAGAAAAATCCTGTAATGGCAGAAAACACATTTTATTTAGTAAGACTCGGCAATCTAATCATAAGTATATTTATGACCCTATCTCAGATGGGGGTATGTGGTGTACTATATTATTTGGAAAGGGGTATGCAGCCTCAAAACATTGAAAACCACTGCTCTAAATGTATGTCTACATTGCAGTGTAAGCCCAAGGTTTGAACTCCGGCTCAAGACTAATCCCCTTCCATCTACACACAAATCACGGTAACCCAGGGCTCAGATAGAGGGTCCCAGGTCTCTGTTCATCTTAGTAAAGTGGGGGGTGTGAGCCTGAGTCAAGCCAGGATCCAGGGTTCAAGCCTTATTGCTTTGCAGTGTAGATGTTAACCCTCTGGACTTATGCTCTGGGAGGCCATCAAAAGCATCCCAAGGATGACTTTGTCCTCTGGACAGTCAAGTTTGGTGGACAGTAAGGTGTTCTGACACTGCATTATGAACAAAGGGTTAGAGCAGCCACATTTGGGAAGGTGCTAGGAAATCTGAGATGTGGGTGGTTGGACTTAGTCAGGCCTCCCTTATGCAGTTTAGATTCTGGAGGCACAGGTTAAGACCCAGGGTACAACAGTTACTAGCCTGGGGTTACAAATGAGTGTAAAATCTCAAGCCAGGTTAACAAATCTAGGGTCTGTTCAGAAGAGTTCTGCTAACCCTGGGCTTACATTGCAGTGTAGAAATGGCCTAAGAGTCCTTTGAATTTTAATAGTTTGTCACCACATGTCATGAATTCATTATATGAAGTTGAAAATGTGGCATTACTGTCTGTTCCATTCTTTCATGGTAGTATCTTTCACTCCCTGCCTCCTAGGCATCAAAGTTCTTATTCTTGTTAGAAGTGTTAGTATCTACAGCTGCAGTTAAAAATCTTTTATAATAGTTAAATATTCCCAAAACATTTCTGTTCAGTTTTGGAGCAAATCTAGCTTTTGTCTTTTCCAGGATTTTTTTCTGTTTTAATTTTTTTTTTAATTTCTCTGCTGTCTAAGGGGTTGACTAGATGAACAGTTTTATTGCACTTTGAAATGGGAATAGATCAAAGTGCACTAGGGTACTTCTAGTGCATGGTAGCAGCATCCACATGGACAGTGTGCAGCATTCTAGTATGTTGCAGATTTATGCCCCAGCTTGCCATGCACCAACTAGTCGTCTAGAGGACCCCTTAGTTTATTTACCATATATTAAGAGACACTACCCTCATAGTCTGTTTTCAGAGAATTTATCATTCTTAAGTACATAAGTGACATTGAAGATAATCCAATGACTTTAAAGATGTCGAGATCTCTGTTCATCTTAATAAAGTTACCTCGTAGAAGCATTGTGGTTCTTTGTCCCTATAAGGGACTATTTTTGTCTGTCCAAGGCAAAACCAGTCTTATTCAGTGGTAATTAATGGAATACAGTAAAGGGGTGCACTTACATCACGTGAGCACCCCCAGTTGAATGTGTGCCTACAGTTTTTCTTCAATTTTTTTCCTTTGCTCACAGTACCTCCCCGTCTGTTGCTGTGCTTGTTGGGGGGGTCTTTGGTGCTCAGCCCTCTGGCCAAGTCACACACAGTTCATGTTGAAAACAAACAAATCACTTCCAAAATGTCCTGCAGCCCTCCCCAGGCTCAGTCCTTTAAAAGTCCAATCGGGTCCATCATGGTACCCCTCTGTTGGCAATGTCTCTGTAGCCCTCCCTGGGCTCAATTCTCAGCCTGACTAACAGGGCCTATCTTAGTACCCTAGTAGGCCAGCTTATGTGGAAAGGTTCCTGCTCTGGGGTGGAGCAGCACCCCCAGGATTTCCTCTTTGGACGCTCTTTGCCTGTCCTTTAGTCCTCTGACCCCAGCTCGCCAGCTGGGTCAGTCTCAGTTCAGCCCTTACAGTTCCTGCAGCCAGCCAGGAGCACCGCTTGCTCCCTCGGTCCCTGCCAGTAGATGAACTCACTCTGTCCCTGCAGCTCCTTTTTATATGAGCCTGCTGAGTCCTGACTGGCTGCTCCCTGCAGCCTCTTTCATGATTGACTGCGTCCCACACAGCTGCTCTAGGCAGATTGGATGACTTCTCCACTTCCCTTTTCTGGGGCGGGAGATGGCAGGGCCATGAAGCGTCCAGCAGGCGGCTTTAGGGCCTAATCCACCCCATCACAAATACGAAGAAGCTTAATTGGCCTGTAAACTCCCTCCATCTTTGTGATCCATTGTCATTTGCCTCAAGTACTGTATAGCATAAACGTGCTAAATATCAGAACAGGAGTACTTGTGGCACCTTAGAGACTAACAAATTTATTAGAGCATAAGCTTTCGTGGACTACAGCCCACTTCTTCGGATGCAGTGGGCTGTAGTCCACGAAAGCTTATGCTCTAATAAATTTGTTAGTCTCTAAGGTGCCACAAGTACTCCTGTTCTTCTTTTTGCGGATACAGACTAACACGGCTGCTACTCTGAAACCGTGCTAAATATTGACACTAACATGATGGACCATTATTTGATAGAAACTGACATAATTGTAAAGCAGAGTGCACTCTTCTTCCCCTCCTCCCCCCCACTTTGTACTTCTATTTGTGAAGCTACATTGGAGAATCACAGGAATCCACATTTCTTTAGAACTGTCCCCAGCACTATATTATAATGTAAATTGCCTATCTTAATTCTTCAAACTGTTATATTATGAATTACCACCTGCTACTTTATGCACCTTTTTCACTTTTAAACAGTACTATAAAAACAAAACCAGCAGTACTTTTCTGGAGAGATTCTAGTAAACTCCATGTATTAGACAGCCTAGGATCTTTAATTCTTTTCCTCCCTGCAAATTTCTGTTGCCATTCCTCTTCCATTTGAGCTCTTCACTACAAACAAGTGCAGTGTGACTTTACCTTAATGCAGGCAGGTAACCTAGTTAGTGGGAACACAAGTTGAAATACTTACGGTAGGGTGTCCTGGCCATGTCTGAACCTTTCCATAGCGACTACCTGCTGCCATATGGTAAAACTCAACTCCCTGAATATAGCCTCTAGTTGCTGAAATTCTGTGACTAGAAGGGTTGAGCTAAGTTTTCATTGCCCAATTAATGCCATTCCTGATAGCCTATCTGGGTTGTGTGTGTGTGTGTGTGTGGGAGGGGGGCAACCCTATTGCATTTCCAGCTCTTGAGAGAAGCTAAGGTTCAGGATACTTTTACTATAACTAAAAATATAGAAATGCTCAGGATCAACAAATATTTATTAATGCCACAGCTTGAGTCATCATGAATACATCATTACTGAACTATTGCTGGGCCCCATAAATCTTAATTTGCTGGGTGACATTTTTATCAGCAATGTAGTAGTAAAGATAAGTAGCAGAAATAATGACTCAGTTTTTCATTTTTTCTTTGGCCTGTAACATAACAAATGTCTGGGGGGAGGAATCTTTTCTCTCTATGATGCTGGCCATTTGCTGTAGCTGAAGTATTCTGGGTAGCTTGAGGTCCCTACATATAAACTTCTTTATTTGAAAAAGAGATGTAATGCTGCAAGGCTGTTCACAGCCACAATATAAAAACAACTTTACATACTGTTTTGAAACTTTTAACCCAGACAGTTGGTACTAACATGGATGCTAAACTAAATTACTTGAATCTTTTTATTAGCAGAGTGCAAGTGCTTCTATTTTTCAAGCTGTGCGTCTCTTAAACCATTGGCTAATATCAATCACTGGAAGGTATAGATGCTTTTAATCCTTTCAGAATAAGTGTTTTTTCTTGGCACATATGGGTTTTAGTACTGTGCTGGTTAGGACTGATAAGGAAATTTTTGCACAGATTGTACAATTGATTCCAGATATCTTAATACCGTAACAAATGCTCTCACGTTGGTACTGCAGGGCAGAGCTTTCTGAGGGATAAAGTGATAAAAATGTTTCCTGTAGATGTTCATGAAACTTGACTCATGCAGTTAAAATTTTTCTAATGTTACTGAGGCCACTTGCCTTGTCCATCCGCAGCTGATGCATTGAGACAGAGGAAGTACTAAGTCAGGGGTCGGCAACCTTTCAGAAGTGGTGTGCCGAGTCTTCATTTATTCACTCTAATTTAAGGTTTCGCGTGCCAGTAATATATTTTAACGTTTTTAGGTCTCTTTCTATAAGTCTATAATATATAACTAAACTATTGTTATATGTAAAGTAAATAAGGTTTTTAAAATGTTTAAGAAGCTTCATTTAAAATGCAGAGCCCCCCAGACTGGTGGCCAGGACCCCGGGCAGTGTGAGTGCCACTGAAAATCAGCTTGCGTGCCGCCTTCGGCACACATGCCATAGGTTGCCTATCCTTATACTAAGTTATCTGATTCTGTTCTGTTTGGCTTAGAGGATCACAAGGGTAATTTGATCAGAAATAACTGATAGGGGAGTGGGTATTGCTAGTCTCTGACTTTTGACTTCATCAGCAGTCTTGGCCAAAATTACTCCTGACCAGGGTTAAGAGGTCTTGGTGAGGTTAATGTAAAGACTGCAATTTCACTTCACTTACTGGCAAGACTGCCAACAGTGAGGAGCTGCTGGTCATTGCTGGATTCTATGAAATTGTCTGTATCTTTTTATATTTAACTTATTGTTCTTGAATATATGGAAGTTTAAGGTGCCTAATACGGTAACTTTCTCTACAATTTAAACGAGTTAAATTTATTTTCAGAGATCCCTTATACTTTTTTGAATATTGATTCTCGTATCCATTCCAGGGAGCTTCAGACCACCTCCAGACTCACAAATGGAAATGGCATAATTGCGTAAATTCACTAGTAAAAATTGTGCATTACCAACTATTTCTATGTTGCCACTCCCCATAAAAAGCTTAAAAGCTTATAATGCAGCAAGCAAGACAGAATTAGAAGAAGAAAACTTACTGAGAGGGAAAGTTAGGAAAGCACTTTATCTACAATTCTGTTTTTGTTGGGTTGACTGCTTGAAATCTAGCCAGTGTGGATCTAGTTAAGCAATTCAGTGTGGTGTGGGGTCAAAGACCAGAAAAGCAGTAACTGTTCTGAAAAGTAAGTGAGCTTCACTGTGCTGCTGCTACTTAAATGTTCCTGGTAAAACTTTGTGTAGTCCTTATGATACGCAATTGCCTCTGAATAGAGCATTTGAAAGTCTTCAATTTCCTTTCTTCAAAGGATTGTTTGATCAAAATATTAAAATTGTTAACCAGTGGTCCTCAAACTGTAGTTAGTAGGGTGCTGGCTGATAAATGTTGGTGGTCCTCTTCTCCCTAGCTGTTAAAGATGTTCAAGCTCCTTATGCCAAATGAGAACCTGGACGCCTATAAAACCAGCTTTATTAGGAGCTGTTGCCACAAATGGATCCGCACTAGCAGAAGGAGCGGACTTTCCAAGGGGCAAAGGAGCTGTGAAGGATGTCCAGGGGAGTAGGAACAAAAGTAACTATATGGCTTAGCAGCATGTACAGAAGGGAGAGGAGCTTTGGGAGAGGAACATTCATAATGTATTAACGACAGTTAAAATACTTCATGTAAGCAATTGCTGTAGCTTCCACAGGCATGTCTTGTGAATGACTGGAAGGGAGAAAGGTCATGGCTTGGAGCCCTGTGGGGCACTCTACTCAAGCTTTTGCTATGTTGAAAATTGGCCATGTATTTCTTCTTTTTGTCTTAACCAGTTTGTAATATGTTAGTATTCTACCTTATATTCCATGACTAGTTTTCTTAATAGTTTCTGTCAGAGTTTTTGAGAGTTAAATATATCAGTAATAACCTCAAACCCCCAGTTTGAGAACCCCTAATTTAGTGCCAGCTATACCCCTAGCTGATCTCAGATTATTTTGACATGCTCTTGCTGTGTTGCAGATGCTTATACAGTACTTAAATAGAACCTAGTATGCATGTCAGTAATCTTTAATTGCTATTTCATTTGTTTTCAGTTTGGAACAGGATGGGGGTATAGTTTCTAGCTGGGTTTGTAGAAAAATGACACCAGGCCAGTAGTCTTCATGTAATTCAGGAATCACAGGGTCAGGAATAGCTTTGGAGCTTGTTTCAGACTATTGGAGGTAACTACTATAGGCTCTTGGGTGGATGGAAGCAGGACTCCCAAATGTTTTTTGTTTTTCAGGGAAGTATCGCTAAATCACAGTGTGTGTATTGAGAGAGTGAATGCCCATAATAGACATTTTTTGAGAGCTGGGGGTTTAAAGTAAAATATGGCACCAGGATGGTAGGATATGATGATTATGGAAGCCATTTTTTCATAGGTCGCTTTCAGATTGTGGCTAGGTATGGTGCTCAACCCCTGAAGAAAGAGGAGCACTGCACGAACTTAGAGGAACTAAACCTGTTTCTGAGAGGTTCTTTCCTTTCTCTGGAGAACAGAATACTTTGTGCTTTGACATGTAGGTAAAACTTAGTGGTGACACGATCTGTGTTATGGTAGTGCCTAGAGACCCGCCACCCTCAACTGAGATCGGGGCTCATTGTAGTAAGCAGTATACAAACATGTAGTAAGACATGGTCTCTGTCCCAAAGATCTTAGAAGGGCAGAAGAGGTGAAATAACTTGCCCAAGGTCATACAGGAAGTCTGTGGCACAGTTATGGCTAGAACCCAGGGCTCCTGAGTCTGGGCAAAAACTGTACCCAGTGGAGCAGTATTGATTCTATTCAGTCCTGAATCCGTGCCATGGAAACCCCTGCAAATTTGAAAGGACCAATGACAATTTTAAGGTCTAAGTATCTAGTTAACAGGGCTAGAAACAATACTACAGAATACCATTGGAAAGTAGATTCTAGATCTTCAGTTGGTGCTAGGGTGACCAGATGAGAGGAAGAAAATATCAGGCAGAGGGGGGTCCGCCGGCAGAGGAAAAAAAGCTGAGTGCTGCTGCTGGCGGAGTAAAAAAAAAAAAAAAAAACTGTGGGCGGAACGAAATATCGGGATGTCTGGTCACCTTAGTTGGTGCATATCATGTTTCTAGTCCTGGTGACTTCAGACCTTACAGTAGTAACAAGAGTAGTGCAGTATCTTGCCTTGCTACCAAATTCCAACTTGATTTTTTTACTAGCTGCTGTAGCAAAAAACAGATATGCCTAGAAACTAGTGTTTTATACAAATGTAAATTCTAGCTTTCATAGATTCTAAGCCCACGAGGGACCATTATGACTATCTAATTTGACCTTCTGCAAAATGCAGGCATAGAGTTTTGCACAGTAATTGCTGTATTGATTCCAGTATCTTGTAATTGAACTAGTGGATAGCTGTATTTCGATAAATACACAAACACAGTATTGTCAATTATGGTTAGTCAACACAGAGCTAATACAACCTAAAAAGAGGAAATGAAAAGTTAAAGCAACCAATAGTGCAGTGAGGGTAGATAAGATACTTCTAGAGAGAATACAGTCTTCAGCCGAACAGGGGGAGAGCTGTTTGGGAAATGCCTATCTGCCTTGGTCTAGCCAGGCTCTCCTGCTTATTTTTCCCCAAGCTTGAGCCTAGGATCAAAGGGGACACTAAACTTTTAAGTACTCTGTACTAGAGAGGAAGGGGGTGAGTAGACAGCAATGGCTGGAGGTGAGATTTGATCACACTGAGAATCCTGCCAGGGTTGTCTTGTCTCTCCAAGCTAAACAGTAAGGGTATCTGGGCTGAGTGGAAGTTACTTAAACTTCATTCTTTTTTTGCAAATTTGGGGCAAGATTATTGTGCAAGCCTTTTTTGTTGTTTTTAACCTATTTCTCTGACTGCTGTGTTCCTGTTGATGAATAAATGTTTTGAAAAAGCTGAATTGTGTTGCTGCATACGTTTTCTGGTTACAGAGCTCCCAAGAGAGAAGGCTTCTGTATGGAGCCAAGCCAAACTGGCCCAGTTACAGAAGTCATGGTGAAAAATGAGTGCTGAAGCTTAGGGATTCAGTTTATAGGTCTCTGGATTCCCCTTGAGTTAAGTGAGGGCCCAGGCCTACCATGAGACTGCAGAGGAACACACACAGTAGCACACCTTGTGATCCATGACTGTTAAAGATACTGTCAAAACACTACATCTCAGATCATGCCATGCTTCAGAAATCACTTTTTAGATATGTACACTTAATATACCAATTGGTTCTCTAAAGTAGATGCTGTAATTTGGTCCTGGGATTTTAATACACCTCTACCCCGATACAACGTGACCCGCTATACCACGAATTTGGATATAACACGGTAAAACAGCGCTCGGGGGGGTGGGGGTGGGGTCTGCGCCCTCCGGCGGATCAAAGCAAGTTCGATATAACACGGTTTCACCTATAACACGGTAAGATTTTTTTGGCTCCCGAGGACAACGTTATATTGGGGTAGAGGTGTACTCTTCGATGTAGGGATGTATTTTAGAGTCATTTGATTATGGAACAAAGACTCAGACTACTGAATTGGGTTTTTGTCTCTTTTGAGCATCTGCTGTAGGATTTGTAAATGTAATGGTAAACTCCGTTCTAAAGCCCCCCCCCTTTTTTTTGGGGGGGTGGGGTGGAATGTTTATTTCCCAACTAGATCTCTACTACATCAGGTGAGAGCTGGGAAGAACGTTGTCTCTCTAGTCAGAGCTTTTTGTTTCAGTGCTTGTCTAAATACAGAAATTGCACCAATTTAAATTCTGTTTCTAAATCAGTTTACTTAAATTTGTTTAGCAGTCTTGTGTTATGCTGTTAAAGCAATATTTGCTGGTCTTAGATCAATATTTGCTACTTTTAAACCAATTTATCTTAGTTTGGCTCACCGAATTAAGCTAAATTGATATAAGGTACTTTTAAACCTCTGGCATTATCTACGGTGGGGTTTTGCCTTGATTGCAGCCATTTGTGGCCACCATTGGGGTAGCAGCACTCATGTATAGGCTGGCATAGCTGCTATGTGTACTAGTGGTGCTCCACTGTAATAGACAACCACAACTCCATGGATGATGCTGGGAAAACCAGGTGCTCAACACTTCCAAAATCAGGCCAATTATATTTTTTAGGATTAAAATCACTTTGAGATAGCACCTCAGATGCCCGAAGGGCAGAATGTATGTATGTATTCATGAAGGAGGCACCTCTACTGGCTTATGAATATAAATTGGTGCTTGTCCTATTTAAATTAGGCTTCCACTTGAAATGGCTGGAAAGAAATCTTGCAGTGATATCAGGGTAGCAGGCATTTGACCAAGTTTGGTAGGCATCTGGGAGTGGAATGGTAACTCCAGGCAACCAATTCTTGAAAATTTGCTCCAAAGGTAATTGCCTAGACTGGCCCCTTGAATATCTATTACTCTTGGGGGAATACTGCGCATAATTTATGTCTGCTGTAGATTTCTTTGCCTCCCTGCAGAAAAATGACTTTCTGACAGGGAAGCAAAGGGAAGCCACAAGAGTGGCCATGCGACCCTCACCAGCAATATGTTTCGGGGGCCCGGGGCAGCCAGCGGAGAGGTAAATCACTGTGGGGCAGGAGGCCGGATTGGGGAAGACCTGGCTGGTGGCTCCTATCCTGCGCCAGGCTCAGCTGCTGTCCCAGCTAGGCTGGGAGGACAGTACTTCCTCTTCCTTTGCACGGCATCCAGGGCTGGGTCAGACCAACCCGCAGATTTCTCCCCCAGCTGAATCAGGAAACTCTGCAAACTTCCTGTACCCATCGCTCCTCAGCTGCAGGGGAGGGATTCCTGTACAGGGAGCTGCTCCCCCATCCACCTAAGCTAGGGGTTACCATATCTATTAAATAAAAAAAGAGGACCCTCCACGGGCCCTGGCCCCGCCCATTTCCCCACCCCCGCCCCAACTCCGCCCCTTCCTGGCCCTAACTCCGCCCCCTCCTTCCTCCCACTCCCAGCCATGGGAAAAGGGCTGCCCGAGCGCTACCGGCTTCACGGTTTGCTGGGCAGCCCCCAGACCCTGCGCCCCCGGCCGGTGCTTGCCCAGCGCAGCTGGAGCCCGGGAGGGGAAGCGCCCAGCCGGGGGCGCAGGGTCTGGAGGCTGCCCGGCAAACCGTGAAGCTGGTTGCGCTCGGGCTTCGGGCAGCCCCCTTGCCTCCGGACCCTGCGCCCCCAGCCGGGCACTTCCCCTCCCGGGCTCCGGCGGCGCAGGGTCCAGAGGTATGGGGGCTGCCCAAAGCCCGTAGCGCTCGGCTCTTAAACAGAGCCGAAGAGTCGGGGAGGAGCAGAGCCGCTGCGGCTGGAGGCTCTGCTCCTCCCCGACTCTTCGGATCTGTTTAAGAGCCGAGCTGCCCCAGCGCTACCGGCTTCGGGCAGCCCCCCTTGCCTCCGGACCTGCGCCGCCGGAGCCCGGGAGGGGAAGTGCCCGGCCGGCGGCTGGGGTCCGGAGGCAAGGGGGCTGCCTGAAGCCCATAGCGCTCGGGCAGCTCGGTTCTTAAACAGAGCCGAAGAGTCAGGGGAGGAGCAGAGCCTCTATTTTCCCGGACATGTTCGTCTTTTTGGCAATTCCCCCCGGACGGGAAAAAGAGGACATATGGTAACCCTATCTAAGCCCCGTGCATCCAGATCCCCTCATACCCAGACCCTCCCGTCGAGCCTCACCCCTCCAATGAGCCCTACTACCCCAGCATCACCCTGATGAGCCACCCAGATTCTCATCCCACCAAGTCTCAACTAGCTATATCTGGACCCCCTACTGAGCCCCCCCCACACCCATACCCCCCAGCCGAGCTCTCTCCCCCACACCCAGACCCCCCTGCTGAGCCCCAATCACCTTCACCTGGGCCCCCCTGCAGAATCCCTTTACCGTTGCACCCAGAACCCCCCAATAAGCCCCTGTGCATCCGGATCCCCCACTAAGCTGCCTGGACCCAGGTTTCCCCATATAGAACCCTCTCAACCCACACCTGGATCCCCCCACCCTAAGCCTCTCCACATTTGGATTCTGCCTTGCTGAGCCTGCATGCCCACATCTGGTGCACCTTGCACAGAGGGTCTAGGGTCCTGGGGTGTTTCTGGGGCAGGCCTGGTCCTTGTGCTGTCAGAGTAGGGTGCAGCCTCACTGCTGAGTCCGTGTCCCAGGGGGAGCTGCACAGTGATCTCCCACATCTGTGCAGCCAGTGGCCTTTGCCCCCGAATGCCATGGTGGAGCCTCCTCATTTGTTTGACAAATAAAATTTGCAGAATTTTAAAATATTGTGCGCAGAATCTTTACTCCTGAGGGCATTCTGCATCAAACAAATTAATCTATGTATGGATTTAGGTGCCTTGTGTTATGACCCAAATTCTGAAAATACGGTTGTGTATGTGTTTTCTAAAAACTCATTCTTTAGTTTTCTTTGGCTTTGATCCTGGAGCTTAAGACCCTTCTGGCAGGGAGCAGTTAAGAAAAATAGCTATACAGAGATGGCTGTAAGGTTGTTCCTTGTTGAATATATCTGACTTCCAGATGCACAGACCTAAGGATAAATTATCCAGGTCTGAATGTATTCTTTAAAGGATTATGATTAAGGCTATGTTTTAGTCACAGGTATTTTTTTACTAAAAGTCATGGACAGGTCATGGGCAGTAAGCAAAAATTCATCGACCGTGACCTGTTCATGACTTCTACTGTATACCCCTAACTAAAACTTGGGGGTGGGATGACCAAGGGGCACCCTGGGTGCTCTGGTGGGTGGCTGGGGGGCACCCTGGGTGGGGGGGGGAAGGAGGGTTGACAGGGCTGGCAAGCTCCCTACTGGGCTTTGCGCAGCTCCCTGGAAGCTGCTGGCATGCCCTTACAGCTCCTAGCGGAGGGAAGACCGGGGGGCTCCGCGTGCTGTCCCCGGCCATGAGCTCCGGCTGCACAGATTCCATTGGCCGGGAACTGCAGCCAATGGGAGCTGCAGGGGCGTTGCCTCCAGGCAGGGGCAACATGCAGAGCCCCCTGACCCTTCTGCGTAGGCACTGCAGGGACATGCCAGCCCTTTCCGGGGGAGTCCCCCCAGCTAAGCGCCTCCCAAGTCCTGAGCCCCCTCCCACACCCAAACTGCCCCATGACCTCCGTGACAGACACGGAGCCTTAATTATGATCTAGCCATTTCCTGGCATGCAAGCCTCTGCTGTGATGATCTCAGCCCTGGTTTGATCTCTATCTGTGGACAAAAATGAGTTCTTAGAGTGCTTGCTCATGTCCATTCCACATTAGGTGTGTGTGCACCACGTGCACCATTGCCTGAGATTTTTCCCTCAGGGATATCTGTCAGGCCAGCTCTAGTGACCTCTGGAGTTGCGTGCTCATGTGCGGGTATAAGGGGTGCTGCCCGCCATATACCCTCTCAGTTCCTTCTTGCTGTTCTTGATGGTTGCTGGAACGACCCCTCTTGCTTTTGCAAGGCTTTTTCCCAATGGTTTTTGGACTTTGTTTCTTAGCTTTTGTTTTAAACCTAGTTTTAATGTATATAGATATTTAGTGTAAATCGTTATTTTAGATAGGTCCTATCATCGAGGAACTCTTTGCCCCTGGGGCTGGGTTTCAGGTCTTGTGCCTCCTGTGGCAAACCTATGCCCGTGTGCAACCTGCACTCCAGTTGCTTGAAGTGCTTGGGAGAAACCCTCGTGAGGGACAAGTGCCAGATCTGTCAGGACTGAGAGGGTGCGTGCTTGTTGGCATTTCTTATGCTGGCACATGAACGTGCAGCTCCAGAGGTGGTCTGACAGATATCACAGAGGGAAAAACCTCCAACAGCGTACACGGCGCAGAAACCTAACGTGAAATGGACGAGAGCAATACATCTCAAAGAACAACAGTTAGGGAAAGTTGGTAACCATTTTTTTTAAAGACATGTCAACTCTAAGAATCTGGCTTTTTTCCAGGGGCTGTAAATTGGGAACCCCTTGTTCAAATGGCCCCAAATTTGGATTGCTGAACAAACTCTGGGCAATCTGAGTAACTGTGCAGATTTTAGAACACTTAGAATTGAGCTGTATACAGAACCTTAACTTTAACAGAGCTGGTGCTCTTCTATAGTGCAGCACTACACAGGAATAAGTAGTAGACTATAATCAATATAGAATATTTCCCTTTGCTGAATTAAGACCAAGAAATATAACTACAGTAGAACCTCAGAGTTATGAACACCTTGGGAATGGAGGTTGTTCATAACTCTGAACAAAACGTTAAGGTTGTTCTTTCAAAAGTTTACAACTAAACATTGACTAAATACGGCTTTGAAACTTTACTATGCAGAAGAAAATGCTGCTTTTAACCATCTTACCTTGTCAATGCTTTTCATTTAAATTAAGGAAACTTTTAAATCTTTTTTTAAACTTTCCCTTTATTTTTTTTAGTAGTTTACATTTAACACAGTACTGTATCTGTTATTTTTGTGTGTCTACTGCTGCCTGCTTGTTTACTCCGGGTTCCAACTGAGGTGTGCGGTTGACTGGTCAGTTCGTAATTCTGATAGTCTACTGTATTGAAAACAAACATCAGTGTCACAATTCAGAGGCATACCATTTTGGTTCCCTTCAGCAGCAGGAAACAAGAGCATTCTCCACAACTTGCATCAGATTAAGCAATGTAACCACGTTTCCAGCCCATAATAATCTTTCTGGACAAAAGAAATAGCCAGAGAATAATGTCAATTTCTTCTCCTCTTTTACTCACCTCTGCCCCCTTTTACTGCCTCTCCTTCCACACCTTTACTATTTTCCTGGCAAGCTATTTTGTAGGTTTAAGGGTGTTAACTTTTTAATGGAAACGCTGGCATTTGCACTAGGAATGAAGATCTTATACGTTTTACACAGTGTTGCAACGTTGATATATACTTGTCTGTTGATAGTAAGTGCACTGTTAACAGGAACACTTCCTCAAATGGCTTTCTAACTAAGCAGCAGAAGGTATCCCCGTGAACGTTTCAAAGTCCATCAAATGTGGAATGTGTGCAAAACTCACTTCAGGAAAAAATTTCTATAAAACCTTTGTCCTGCTCAGTTCAACACCTCCCACCTCTTAGTGGATGTAGCTATATTATAGAACATGTTTAGCCTGCTCCGTTTGAAGCAGCCAACCAAATTAAAATAAACTAGCATGTCAGTCTTTCAAATCCTCACTAATGTTTTACATCCTTCACCTCTACATAGTCTGGCTAGTAAGACTTACTGGCTTTATAATTACGTTTTGGCTTTGGATGTAGAAGTTGTACCTTGATGTTAGAATACAGCTCTTCAGGGAAGACTGGAAGTAATCTGAAGAAATGTGATGTCAGAGGATTCCTCTGGCAGTCTTTTTTGAATTAGAGGATTTGGGCTGTAATCAGGATGCTTTTCTTATGTGCGGGAACTGTAACAGGAACTCACCACTTCCTTTGGGAATTTTTTTTCGGTTGGGTGGGATGAGAGAGATTACTAAATAATGCTACTTCTTGATTAATAGAATTCTCTCACTTCTGCAGCTGAGTGGAGTGGTACTAGTCTTATTTCAGTGAATCTTTCAGTAAGACTTCTGAGAAGATATTTTAGGAGCTATCTGACACCAATAAGTTGTAGCTGTGTTATGGTGTACATGGACTTCCACATAATGGCTTGAAAATGTTGTCTAAGGCCATATCTACACTTAAAAGCTTACAGTGGCACAGCTGTACTGATACAGCTGTACTGCTGTAAGATCACTTGTGTAGCTGCATTATGCCGACGGTGGACAGCTCTCCCGTCAGCATAATAAACCACCTCAATGAACAGCGGTAGCTATGTCAGTGGGAGAGCGTCTCCCGCCGACATAGTGCTGTACATGCCAGCGCTTATACTGGCAAAACGTATATCGCTCGGGTGGGTTCCCCCCCCACCCCTGAGTGACAAAAGTTTTGCCGACATAAGTGCTAGTGTAGACATGGCCTAAGAAAGCTTAATCATATTCTGCCTATGATAAGGTGACTGCCATAATGAAACAGGCTTTCAGACAAATGGAGGGGAGCTGCCTTAGACAAATTTAACTAAACTCAGATGAAGGGATTTTGAATGATTTATGTATCTAAATCATCAGAAACATGATTTACAAGTGGTGAGCTTTCTTTTCTCTTCCAGTGATATAAAACACTATTATGTAGTACATTTAGTCATACTGGCATGTCCTGCAATTGAATAGCCATGAATGTTAAACCTTGAAGGAAATAAGGGAAAGTACAAAGTAGTATGCTTTTACCAGAAGGAGCAGCTACTCTATTCAGGCAGTAGAACATAGTGACAAAATGCCCATTGGAGCAGAAAACTGACCCATTTACTGTTGATACAAAACTAAGAGGATCAGCTGTAAGCTGGCCATTTATTTTTGAAAGAAAGCTGCACGCTTCTTTTGCTTAGTGTAAAACTACATATTTGGGCGGCAAGAAGTATTATCGCTTTATATATTTAAAAGCGGAAGCTAAAATTTTCAAACCTGGGTGCTTAAAAGAAGGCTCCTGCAATCCATTTTTAAACATTCCGCTGATTTTTTTGTAAACAAATATGTGGTGAATGCTTACAAAAATAGTGAAATCAGTGACACAATGTCCTTTTAATAAATTTTGACTATTAGCTTGCAAATGTTAGATTACAATGCATTTAAAGCCTTTTACCCTGGACATGGCTATATGCATATGCTATACTTTGGCATAGAACACTTCCTAGGAGTTTTACTAATAAAACTAAGCAGAAAGTGTCAATGGATACCTTGGGCAATCTTTTTTTGCGTTTTCAGGAAACTGTTCCAGTAATATTTTTATGCACTTTCTTTAGGCTACTATAAGCAATCTTTCAAAACACTCCTTCAGACTTAAGTATTATTTCTACAATACAGCTGCTGGTTAAGTGAAGTGTTGTCTGTACTGATGGAATCTTAATCCTGTTAGAAACTTGCTGGGGGTTTATAGTTGTGATTTCCCATTGGAAGGAAATAATGACTTTGCTGGCTCATGCAAGAGGGAAGAGGACACCATCTTCTCCTTTCAGTGAGCCTTTCTTAAATGTATAAGTAAAATGTTGGATTTTCCTTACTGGATTGATACTGATTCTTGGCTAAAGACAGTCTTTCGGAAACATCAACTACTCTTCCCACTGATATAAATAAATAAATAAATAAAATGATACTGAATGAAAATTAAGGTTGAGAGGCAAATGTTTCAAATGATCAAATAGTTTTATCTTCTTTCCAGGCTCAGAGCTTGTCTTTGGTGCACGCCTTCCATGGTATATCTTCGCTGTAGAGCAGAGGTCTCAAACTCAATTTACCTTAGGGCCAGTGCCAGTCCTCAAATCTTCCCAGCAGGCCAATAATGTCACCCATGCTGCCCAGAACCCGCCCCCCAGGTGGCGGCAGGCGAAGCCAAGGGAGAGACCTATCCCCAAAATTGCTTGAGGCCTGCGGGTCACATTGGGGAGGTTCTCAGGCCGCAGATGGGAGCTGGGCCGGGAGTTTGAGACCCCTGCTGTAGAGAGAGCCTGGGTGATTGGCATCTGGGTCTGAGCCTAGCCAGGGTGCGAGCAGCCGCATTGCAAGGCCATACGTGAGTTACTGCTTTTGCTTTTGCTTCCTCGCTGGTGCTGCGTTCTACTTTGTTTGTTGCCAGGACTTTTAGGGGTATATTGTTATGCATCCGAAGAAGTGGGCTGTAGTCCACGAAAGCTTATGCTCTAATAAATTTGTTAGTCTCTACGGTGCCACAAATACTCCTGTTCTTTTTACCAGTGTGAGTGAAAGTGGATCCCAGGCACTAACCTAGATCACTACCTCTGCTAGCTAGCCCGGGTTGAAAGCACCACTTAATTCCACTAAATGTTTGTTGTGTGTGGATGGAAGGAGGGCTAGGTGCAATACACAGGTAAGAGCTCTAACTGCAGTAAAGACATCTTCAGTTGTCAGTCCACATGGCATGGATATATTTTTGACCAAAACCTACTTTCTATCTGTTCTGTATAAACACTGCTGACACAGAAACCAAGGATCCTTTAATGTTTTGTTAACATCTAACCACTCAGATATAGATTATTATGTAATGCTCTAAAAAGCCAAAATTATATTTAAGTAGCCCCTCCTCTAGGATACAGATACAAATGAGAAATATTGGTTCCTACGTGTTTTGGATTGCTAGTGTGGTATCATTCATGTTTCCATCTCAGTGTTGTGTAATTGCGCGGATTCATTCAATAGAAATCACTTGCTTTCTTTCTCAAGCGCTTGGCTATCTTTAAGATGTCTGGGAAATAAATTAATGCTGCTGTTGATCATTACACAGATGGGGAGGATGTTCTGAGCTGTACTTAGAACAGTTTATGAATATCCTGCAAAGTTTTCTTCCTGTTTCCATTATCTCTTATAGACATTTCACTATGAATGAGTTCTCTTCAGACTTCAATATGAAACGCAATTTTTAGCATGCAATTAAATAGTAATTGGTGCTAGCAAGGGTATTTCCTGATTATTTAATGATGGGCTAGAATGAAGTGCTCTCAATCCAGTCAGTCATTACTGACCAGGAAATGCCTAACCTAGAGTTGATTTATTGCAGTTACCTAAAATGTTTTTGACCCAGTGTCTGTTTCAACAGTATGCTCTGAGGCATTTGCTTTTAATGGAATCTTGGTCTAGTGGCTAGAATAGAACTGGCAGTCACGTACAGGTGTTGTTCGTTGTTGCCCAAGATCACACACCTGTAGGATAAGTCACTTCTCCAACTGTAAAATGGACTATTTCCAAAGATGAAGGCTAAACTCGGCTACTTTAAATTGCTTTTGGATCCTCAGATGGATGTTACCATATCCTAGTCTTTTCCTAGGTGACTTGTATAATAATCATTAGGAAGTTGGGATTTCGTTCTAAATGATGTGTACTGTATAGTGTACTTTAGACTGGGTTTGAGGAAGTTTGAGAGATCTGATAACTTTGAAAGATGAACACATTAATTCTTGGGAGAGCTTGTGTTTTTCTGTATTTGCCTAATGGTTTAGCCTATAAATATCACTTAGAAAAGATCAGTTGACAGGTGCTCCAAATCCTGACATATCTAATTTACAAACTGAGGCAGTGTGCAGGTGTCCTTTCTACTGCTGATAGAGGTTTATAGCACAAAGTATTAAACCACTGCTCTTTTGTTCATGAAAGTGGGCAAATATATCCATCAGGCTAGACTGCTTGTGGTCAAGGTGGGGGAGAAGAGCATTTTAAAAGAGCTTAGTCAGCTTGTCTTTGACAAAGAAGTCAACTTGCTGAGCTCCTGTAAAGCATTAACATCAGCATTCTGATATGATAGGTGAATTTGTTTGCTTTGGAGTCTATTAGTGAACTTATTTTAAGAAATCTTGCAGATTAAAATATTGGCAAGGCTAAAACAAAGCATTGCTTGGGAACAGCATCATCAATTCCTTTCATACTACAAAAAGTAGTATGGCATGCCCCTCGGATGGTGGTGGGGGGAACCTAGATGCAGCAGGGGTATATGCCTGTTGTATTCAGGCATTATTCTGGCTTTCTGTTGGTACCAAAGCACCAAACACTTCAAAGACACTCCCAAAATAGACTGATCTGCCTAATATGTAGCCTGTCATAGCTAGCCTGCCTTATACCCAAAGTATTTTTATTACAGAGGTCATTTCTTTTATGTTGCTACATGTTAAATAATTACATTAGTTGGATTTTATTCTTTAAAGTGCATGTTGTTGGTGTTGATTTGTTAGGTGTTAATTGAAAAGTTTTTTGTCTTTTTACTACTCCAAAGTTAGAAGCATTTTTTTTAAATGCTAGGCTAAATTCAGCAGAAACTGATAAACCAGCTCCCACACTTGCCAGATAAAACTTACCATAGAGTTTATTTTTCAAGCCCTGGATTTACTGGCCTCAAATTGTGGTGTGATAAGCATTTGTTAGTACTCTGTTCTGGGTCAGGGTTGCTCTGACCTTGTTTTTCTTGCGAAGTAGTCTTTACACCACTGCTTACTTTGACCAGATGAGCAGTGTAAGGATGGGGTGTTTTCTGGTGCAGGCCCGGTCCTTACGCTGTGTCAGGGTTGGGTGCAGCCTCACCGCTGACTCTGTGTTCGGGGGTGGGGGAGGGGAATCTCCTATCTCTATGCAGCCAGTGGCCTGTACTCCCTAGTGCCATGGTGGAGCCTCCACATTTGACAAATAAAATTTGCAGAATTTTGCAAAATTTTTAAATAGTGTGCAAAAATTTTAATTTTGGGGGGCAGAATTCCTTCAGGATTATCTAATGCATTTCCTGATAGTTCTCTGACCAAAACTTGTGAAGTGCCCCTTCTTTTCTTGTAAATTTTGCTTGCAGTATTCTTATTCATTTAAACTTTATCTGCCAAAAAAAAGTATTCAAAAGTTATAGGAAAGAATGTAAATGAATAATAATTTATACAAGATTCTAGGATTGTCACTCTGAAGCCTAGAATGTCTGAGTCAATGTGAAGCGTTGGAAATAGGTCCAAATGATGATGAAAGCACTTTTTGATTTAGACTATTACCAGATTCAGTCACTGGGATTTGCAGTTTATTACCATCCAATTGTTAAGTTCTTGGACATTTTTTGGCTTGTTTACACTTTACATATTGCACCCATATGACAGTAGTGGCTTTCACCTAAACTTAGATACTCAGCCCTTGTGCCCCACTTACTCATTTTTCTGATGTATATCCTGAAACAAAAGTGGGGTAGGGTTAAGGGAAATACCTTTGAATTGTCTCCAGTTTCTCTGCTACACATTTCATAATTTAAAATTTAATTTAGTTTAAACAGATGGTTTCCTACAACCTGAGTACATTTCTGAATGGATTTAAGAAAAACCTGAACTCACTATAAATCCTCTATAGATTTTAATATTAAAGACACAAATCCCTAATTATTTTATATAGCTGAACCTCATTATTGAATCATTGAACTCTCCTCAAAAGGGACCTTAATACAGAATGCGTCTATTCAATTATTCATAGTCTCGTATTACTCACACTTAGGAAGTTTGATCCAAATCTGCTCTAGTAGAAGTTGATGAAGACTCAAGCTTTGCTTGATTTGCATCTCTCTTTAACAAACACCTAGAATGCTCTCCCTGAGCTAGTGTATAAACCACTCCTAATTCCTACTCAGGTTCCATTTTAAATATGCCTAGAAGTAGTCAGTCAACTAATAATGGCTAGATGGGGGCCAGCTAAGGATGATTATACAACTAACATTAGTTTGGCTTGTGTATCATCCTTCTCTCTCTTCATTTATTGGCTTGTGTCTTCAGGACATGGACTATCTTACTATATACAGTAAAAGCTGTGTTATTCGGCACTTTATCAATCAGAAATCTCTGTTAACTGGCATTTCTGAGATCTCCCAATACAAATATTCAGTCTAGTAACCGGGACTACTATACCGCACAGGAGGTTATGCAATTGCATATTCTGCACCCTGCTTTTATGCAAAAGAGGCAGAAGACAAGTAAGCAAGCTAATATCAGGGATTTATTCAAAAAAGCAGCTTTGAGGGTGTGTCATAGGGTCATTACAGATTCAGCCCAATCTCCTTCACCTTCTACATCTACAATGATAATTGATGTTGATAATGATGACCCTGAGGCACTGCAAGATCCTGAAGTGCCTTCTGAATCATCAAAGATTAAATTATGTTCGGTATAGTTTTAGTGTTAAGTGTATTTTTAGTGATCTGGGTGTACGCCATGCGCTTCCTGTAGTGATATGTAGTGTCATAAGATAACCTACTGTATAGAAAACCTTACCTGTATATACCTAAGGGCTTCAAGAAACCAGCTACTCTGCAGTACAATACTACTAGATTGTTGAGTACCTGTATACTATTTTATACTGTATTCATTTTATTGTATTTCATTGGTAAGTACAACTCTTAGTTAACCAGAATTTTTGACTAACTGGCACCCCTCATTCCCCCAACATGCCGAATAACAAAGCTTTTATTGTATTGGGAAGTACAGTACTAAGCTCACTGTGGCTGATTCAGTAATACACGTGGATGACTATATTTTTACAAAAAATAAACCTGCATTGATATAACTCTACACTCTTGTAGGAAAGAATTCTTAAGAACCAGAGGGCCTGGTTCTGATCTGGCACCACAGTAAATTTGGAGTAATTCTCTCAAGTCAATGGAGTTACAAAATGTAAAGCCAAGTCTTGACTCTTGTGTAGATATATAAAAGTAAATGATCTTGAGTTTTGCCCCTTCTGGAAAATATTGCAGCATGTCTTGGATTCTAAATTTTCTCTCATTAAAGGGAACCCAAAGTAGGTATTCTTGTAGAGAACTGATTTGGAATGAGGATTTCTGAGATTTGAATATTTAACTTCCCCATGTCCATGTAGCCAATTCTGCATGTGGTATCGCAACACTGCAAGAATTGAGTCCCAAGAATACTTTTAAAATATTTTCTGAATAAGCTCTTACAAAATGGGAAATGACTGCCTAGGAAGGATTACTGTAGAAAGGGATCTGGGAGTTATAGTGGATCACAAGCTAAATGAATCAACAATGTAACACTGTTGTAAAAAGAAAAAAAAAGTGAACATCATTCTGGGATGTATTAGCAGGAGTGTTGTAAGTAAGACACAAGAAGTAATTCTTCCATTCTACTTTGCATTGATAGGGTCTCAACTGGAGTATTATGTCCATTTCTGGGTGCCACTTGGCACCCAGGAATGATGTGGACAAATTGGAGAAAGATCAGAGGAGAGCAATAAAAATGATTAACGATCTAGAAAACATGACCTGTGGGGAAAGATTGAAAAAACTGGGTTTGTTTAATCTGGAGAAGAGACGATTGAGAGGGACATAGGCGTTTTCAAGTACATAAAATGTTGCAAGGAGGAAGGTGAAAAATTGTTCTTATTAACCTCGGAGGATGGAAAAGAAGCAATTGGCTTAAATTGCAGCAAGGGTGGTTTAGGTTGGACATTAGGAATAACTTCCTAACTGTCAGGGTAGCTAAGCACTGGAACAAATTGCCTATGTGGGTTGTGGGATCTCAGTCAGCAAAGGTTTTTAAGAACAGGTTAGACAAACACTCATCAAGGATGGTCTAGTTCAGAGGTGGGCAAACTACAGCCCGGGGCCACATCTGGCCTGCGGGACCCTCCTGCCCGGCCCCTGAGCTCCTGGCCTGGGAAGCTAGCCCCCGTCCCCTCCCCCCTTTTCCTTCTCCCCCGTAGCCTCAGGTCACTGCGTGGCTGGCGCAGTACTCTGGGCGGTGGGGCTGCGAGCTCTTGCCGGGCAGCGCAGCTGCAGAGACACGGCCTGACCCAGTGCTCTGTCCTGCACGGTGGCATCGCTGGCTACAGCCGGGCGGAGTGGGTGCCTGTCCTGCTGTTCTGGGTGGTGGGCGGTAGTGCCGCTAGCCATGGTGCTCCAGGCAGCGCGGTAAGGGGGCAGGGAGCGGGGAGGTTGGATAGAGGGTAGGGGAGTTCAGGGTGGTGGTCAGGGGGCGGGGGTGTGGATGGGGTCAGGCTGGTCAGAGGGCGGGGAACAGAGGTGTTGAATGGGGGCAGGGGTGTAGGGGGCAGTCAGGATGGGGGGGTTGGATGGGGTGGCGGGGGGTAGGGGTTATGGGGGGGGGCGGTCAGTTAGTCTCACTGTGTAAATACGTTTTTCTTTCAGTTCACTGAAACCACCACATTCCAAATTTGGTTGGAATGGGTTACCTTCTAAAACACATTAGAACACTCCAGACTGTGTGGATTTGTGCCAGTGAGCTCTCACTTAGGATAGAGCTCCAGCAAGACCTTGGATGATCATTTCATTTCTGAAGCAAATGCTCAAACTGAAAAATGTTGACCTGACAAGCAGTGCGAGGACATAGGAGGGAGGCATGCTTTGATGGACGTCATGTCTTGCAGCAAAGCTGCTGAGTAACCTGCGTTTTTTTGTGGGGCAGGCTTGCTGTTTTGGGGGAAAAAAATATCTCCCCATTATCAAAAGCTTTTTGTGAAGTTTGAAAATACAGAGTAACTTCATTTGGTCAAAAAAAGTGGAGAGTAAAATTTTACATGGGATTTAAGATTAATGACTTCTAAAAATTCATTAGATTGAGCCTCTGAGGAGCAAAGAACTTGTCACACTGAGTAAAGTTTTTGTATTCTGTACAAAAAGCTACTAAGGCCTTGTCTACACTAGACACTACAATGCTACTTTTTTGTGGCAAAACTTGTCTGTTTTGCCAACAAAATAAAACCTCCTTGATGAGAGGCATAGACTAGGGTTACCATTCGTCCGGATTTACCCGGACATGTCCTCCTTTTTGTGCTAAAAATAGCGTCCGGGGGGAATTTGTAAAGCACTCACAATGTCCGGGATTTCCCCCCCGCAGAGCAGAGCGAGCGGCTGGGAGGGCTGCAGGGAAGTCCCGGGCTGGACTCAGGAGCAGCTGTAGAGGAGCCGGATCCGCCCTGCATTCAGAGCCGGCAGCTCCCTTGCAGCCCAGTCCGGCAGCACTGTGCAGGGCCAGACCGGGTTTTGTTGTGCAGGGCCAGGGACCGGGTTTTGTTGTGCTGGGGAGCTCAGCCACGTGTCCGGCTCGGCTGCACAGAGCCCAACACTCTGTTCTGAGCAGCAGGGTAAGGAGGTCAGGGGGCAGGAAGGTTCTGGAGGTGGCAGTCAAGAAACGGGGGGGGGGCTTTTTGGGGGGAGTGGAGAAAGTTTTGGGCAGTCAGGGTACAGGTAGGGGGTAGGGTCCTGGGGGGCAGTTGGGGGGGGTCTTAGGAGGGGGCAGTTAGGGGACAAGGAACAGGGAGTCTTAGGTAGGGGGTGGGGTTCTGGAGGGCAGTTAGGAGCAGGGGTCCCAGGAGGGGGCAGTCAGGGGACAAGGAGCAGGGGGGGAGTGTTTGGGAGTTCTGGGGGGGGCTGTCAGGTGGCAGGGGTGGGGAGATGGATCGGAGCAGTCAGGGGACAGGGAGCAGAGGGGTTTAGATGGGTTGGGAGTTCTGTGGGGGGGCTGTCAGGGGGTGGGGAGTGGTTGGATGGGGCGTGGGAGTCCCAGGGGTCTGTCTGGGGGTGGGGGTGTGGATAAGGGTTGGGGCAGTCAGGGGACAAGAGGCAGGGAGGCTTAGATAGGGAGTGGAGTCCTGGGGGGCAGTTAGGGGCAGGGGTCCCAGGAGGGGGCAGTCAGGGGACAAGGAACGGGGGGAGGGTTGGGGGTTCTGGGGGAAGTGGGAGGGGCAGGGGCGGGGCTAGGGCGGGGCTAGGGTGGGGCTCCTCCCGTCCTCTTTTTTTCTTGCTGAAATATGGTAACCCTAGCATAGACCTTTTTGTGGCAAAGTTAAAGCAACAAAGTGTCAGTGTAGTTGCTGTCATTTGTTGTGTCGATGTGACTGGCCTCCCCCAGTATCCCACAATGCCTGCTGTGACAGCTCTGCTCACTGTTTTGAACTCTGCTGCCCTGCAGGCATGCACCTCTTCCCTTTCAAAGCTCCAGGACCCTTTGACATTCCTCTGCATGGAGAGCTCATATGCTGAACATGCCTGCAGGAAAAAAGCAACATGCTCTCCTGCCTGGAGCACAGGGGAGGGGTGGATCATTGGTTTGTGGACTGAGGAGGATATGGGTACTAGGAACACAGTGGCAGGCAGGCAGGGTGGCCTACTGCTGCGGGGGCAGGGGTGGGGGGGGGAGAAGAGAAGGAGACTGCTGTGTTGTGCAGAGCCAGGGAGGGAGGTGGGGGCTAATGTGTGTGTAGCTGTAGGGGTGACCCCCTCCCCCTGCCTCAAGATTGGTTGGTTGGTTCTAGTTGCTGTCTGAACTTTGAGTGTCAGCTAGGGTGACCAGACAGCAAGTGTGAAAAATCGGGACGGGGTGGGGGGTAATAGGATCCTATATAAGAGAGAGACCCAAAAATCAGGACATCTGGTCACCCTAGTGTCAGCATGCTCAGCTCTCTCTCTCCTCCCCCTTCAGTTGAAAAATGTCTGGTAATCTAGTAGGATGCCTGTGGAACTGAGAAACCTGCATCATGTGATGCTGTACCTGCCCCATGAGGCATTGCAAACCCTTCCCAAAGTACCCTGCGACCAGTTGCACAGTGGGATAGCTATCCACAGTTAGGGTTACCATACGTCCGGTTTTTCCCGGACATGTCCGGCTTTTTGGTAATCAAACCCCCGTCCGGGGGGAATTTCCAAAAAGCCGAACATGTCTGGGGAAAAATACTCCCTGGCCTACCTTAGAGCGGGCGCAGGGTCCAGAGGCATGGGGGCTGCCCAAAGCCCGAGCGCTACCGGCTTCACGGTTTGCCGGGCAGCCTCCAGACCCTGCGCCTCCGGCTGGGTGCTTCCCCTCCCGGGCTCCAGCTGTGCTGGGGAAGCACCGGCCGGGGGCGCAGGGTCTGGGGGCTGCCCGGCAAACCGTGAAGCTGGTAGCGTTCGGGCAGCCCTTTTCGCATGGCTGGGAGGGAGGAGGGGGAATGCGGGGTGCTCAGCGGAGGGAGCGGAGTTAGGGCGGGGACTTTGGGGAAGGGGCAGAGTTGGGGCAGGGAAAGGGCGGAGTTGGGGCTGGGGTGGGAAAGGGGCGGGGCCAGGGCCCTGTGGAGTGTCCTCTTTTTTTTTTTTTTTTTTAAATATGGTAACCCTACCCACAGTGCACTGCTCTGTCTCAATGCAAGAGCTGCTTGTGTGGGTGCACTCTGCCGACACAAGGAGCATAGTTTGGACATGCAACAGCACTTTAATTAAAGCGGTTGTGGTATGTTGGTCTAACTATTGTCTACAAAACTCTGTAGAGTAGACAAGGCCTGAATGTTAAGATTGGATAGGAAGCTCTTAAAGTGAGATCACAGTAAATAACTATGTAAAAATGGCATTATGGGTCTTTTGATTTCTCTCAGTGATTGATATCCAAATTAAATGTGCTTAATTTACATATAAAAAGTGGGTTTAATCAATGTTGTTAACTTGTGTGCTTTGATTTTGAGGCTTGCCATATTTGGTGATTTTTCTTAAAGTCCAAATTCCTGGAATCCTGTGGTTGGGAGCAGTGGCGTAGCCAGGGTTGCAGCCGAGGAGGAGCGGCGGAGAAAAAAGGCGCTGGTCCTTCGGTGGCATTTCGGCGGCCCTGCGCATGCGTTAAAATGCCGCCAAAAGATGGAGTGGCGCATGCGCAGGGCCACCCCACTTCCCCATCCGGAGCGCTGTCTGGGGCACCGAGACCCCTGGCCACGCTCTCTCAGGGCTGGAGTCGTGGCCGGAGCGCCGGGAGCCCGCGGCCCCGTTCCGCCGGCCGGAGCGCCGGGAGGCGGGAGCCAACCCGCGGCCCCGTTCCGCCAGCCGGGCTGGCCGGAGTGCCGGGAGCCAGCCCGCAGCCCCGTTCCGCAGCTGCCACTTTTGGGGAATATGGTCAGGGGAAGCGGCCGCTTCCCCTGAACCCCACTAGCTACTGGTTGGGAGTGTCTCTTCTTCCATTGTAATATACCTATCTCCCTTACAGCTTTAGAGAAGAGCAGAACAACATTACCTGAACACACCCTAAAGACCTAAACTAAAAAGCAAATAAAAAGAACACAATTTATTTTTGTTTTGATTTTTTTTTAAACCAGTCTCATGATTTTTTTTAGCATCATCAATCATCACATTTAAATGTGGGATTGGCAAACTGCCAACTCTGCCAGCTCAATCTGAGGCTAATCCACACAGGTTCAATTTATAGAGCTATACTGGTATAGTTATAATAACGTAAGAATGGTCAGGCTGGGTCAGACCAATGATCCATCTAGCCTAGTATCCTGTTTTCCAACAATGGCTGGTGTCAGATGCTTAAGAGAAAATGAACAGAACAGGGCACTTCATCAAGTGATATACCCCAGCTTCTAGTAGTCAGTTGTTTAGGGGCTCCTAGAGCATGATGTTGCATCCCTGACCATCTTGGCTAATAGCCATTGATGGACCCACCTATCCTCTATGAACTTCTGATTTCTTTTTTGAACCCAGTTGTACTTTTGGCCTTCACAGTATCCCTTGGCCAAAATTCCACAGGTTGACTGTGCATTGTGTGAAGAAGTACTTATGTTTGTTTTAAACCTGCTGCCTGTTAATTTCATTAGATGACCCCTGGTTCATATTATAAGAAGGGGTAAATTACACTTCCTTATTCACTTTCTCCATACCATTTATGATTCATAGACCTGTCATCTTTTCCAAGTTGAACAGTCCCAGTCTTTTTAATCCTGCTTCATATGGAAGCTTTTCCATACCCGTAATTGTTTTTGTTGCCCTCCTCTGTACGTTTTCTAGTTCTAATATCTTTTTTTTTGAACCGATGCAACCAGACCTGCATGCACTATTCAAGGTATGGGTGCACAACAGATTTATATAGTAGCATTATGATGATTTTCTGTCGTCTTATCTATCTCCTTCCTAAAGGTTCCTAACATAATTTTTTTTGAATGCCATTGCACTTTAAGGAGATGTTTCCTGTGTGTTAGTAGAGCCCCTTAGTGTAGATCCAGAGTATGCTAACAGAAAGGTTTTGTTCCCTGGACAACATCAGTTATGCTGACAGAAGCACTCCTTTGTTGGCATAGCTACAGTGGGTGTTTTGCTGGCATAGCTATGTCAGCTTTTATATAGTTTTTTCACACCCTGACTGTTATAGCCATGCATACAAAACTTTCTGTAGTGTAGACATGGCCTGGTTCTTGATTCATGCTAAGTTGTTTCCATCTTTTCACATTAATAATGGTTCTGCAGGCCAAATTATGCCATTTGTGGCACCTATACAACACCATTGCCTTCAATGGGTCTACGTAATTGAAATTTAATAAACAATTCTGATTCATGAGATGAAATAAAATTTGAGCTTATTCTCCCTGGCTTTGTAAGGTGAAGGAGTTAGGGGTAGTAAAGACTTCGATTACAGAAGTTACCACACTTTGTTCTCCCTTATCCTTTTGTGTATTCAGTGCTGCTCTGAAAAGTAATTATTTTAAAGTGGCACTTTTTTAATTAGTCAGGAAATGTTAAGTTTTCATGGACATCCTTAACTCTCTCGTCTGCATTTGATTTCCTATTTCTCATGCACATGTGACTTTTTTACCAGATCAAACTTTCAGTGGGTCAAATGGGAGATTTTTATTGTAGAATTTATTATTGGTTTGCTGTTCAGCTCACGTGGGGCTGTATCATAATCCCAGGAAAGATGTTTAATAAGGCATGTATGGTTCTTGCCCACTCAATCCTTTTTGTGTTCTGATACCTTTAGAAAAGGATTCTGTTATAAAATAGTCATATATCCCTCTTCTAAATTCAGTGTCTAGTTAAGGGACACTCTTTAAACATGGGCTGTTCATTTCTGAAAAATTAGATCCGTCTCATTTATCTGGCTAAAAGATAAGGCCTTCAGTTGGAAAGGGAAGTTTGATCTGTCAGCATTCCATGCATGCATAATTGCAACCAAGCAAGAACACTTCTTACTGCTTCCCAAAAGGCTAAGCAAAGGTCAGAGGTAAGTTTTACATCCATTTTAGAATAATATAAACTGCTAATTAAAACCAAATTACTTTTTAACATTTGATGGGTCTGGCAGCTTCCATAGCACACTGTATAACAGGGGTCGGCAACCTTTCAGAAGTGGTGTGCCGAGTCTTCATTTATTCACTCTAATTTAAGGTTTCACGTTCCAGTAATACATTTTAATGATTTTAGAAGGTCTCTTTCTATAAGTCTATAATATATAACTAAACTATTGTTGTATGTAAAGTAAATAAGGATTTTAAAATGTTTAAGAAGCTTCATTTAAAATTAAATTAAAATGCAGAGCCTTCCGGACCGGTGTCCAGGACCCAGGCAGTGTGAGTGCCACTGAAAATCAGCTCGCGTGCAGCAGGTTACCTAGCCCTGCTGTATAGCTAGCTATTTGTCTGGGAAAATATTTGAGGTATATTTCAGGCTGAGCATATAAAGCAAGGGGATTGCTTCTCTAATAATTCCCTCTTAGAGATGGGAGTGAGTCATACAGGACCATATGTCACTGGGTTTGCAAAAATAGTGGAATCTGATAATTTGGGACGTTGTTTCAGAATAGTAATTTCTGCTTCCATCCCCGTTTCCCCCCCCCAACCCAAATGAAAAGCAAAAGTACTTTACTATTTCAAAGCCAAATACAAAACATACTAAAAGAGTTGATCCAGATTTGTTAAACCAATATACTATTAAAATGGAGAGAAGGGCAAATGCTTTGACATCTTAGAGCAGAAAGTTTGCCCCAGTATGTACATTATTGGATTTTAATTTGGTAATGAAAGGGTAAATGGGTTGGAAAGTCCTGTAATGTACAATGTGGTTAGTCATACTGTGATGCGTAAGTAGGACTGCTGTGCTTTAGTGAGTGAGTGCTCATATGGTGCATCCTTCCATTTCCATCAGTGTGACAGAGCTGGATTTAATTAGATTTTACAATATCCAAGCCTCCAAAAAGAATAAACTGATTCAAAACAAAGCTCTGCACTGAAAAGCATACAAAAAGAGAATGATTTTGGTATAAAAAGCAAGGACCGATTCTTTCACACAATTCTTGCACTGGAGAATAATTGCAGTGATGCTGATAAAATGTAATTGTAATAAGGATTCACTTTCCCAGTAGATCTGGGGAAGGAATAGTGTCAGTTTTTCCCACACTAAACTCCATTACGGACTCAGCTTAAGAACCACTATGTATCACAACCGTGTTTAAGAGTGATTTAAGTGCTTTTGTAAAGGGGAAAAACAGTTTAGCAGCCCAATGTGACTGGAGGCAAACTAACCCTGTTATAACATTTTCTTGAGCCTATATCTGTCTCTTACGGGGAAAAAAAGTTTTATTAAACCCCTTAAACTGTGGAGATTCTGAAATTGTATTGAAAAGCAAATAGTTCTGAAATGATTAAATTGACCACTTTTTTACTTTTTATACATATATTTATTTAAAACAAGCTTTTTATTGTTTTGCCTTTAGTATTTTGACACAAGGAAGTGGCTTGTGTTACAAAAAATCTCCCATTTGTGATGAACAGAGATATACTGTCATGAACCAAGTCTTTTTAAATTAATACTCTAGTAATATTAAAGCAGCGACAATAAACTTTAGGTTCTGTAAGAGACTATGTAGCACGCTTTGGTTGTTGCTTCACCTCATAAGCTCTTTGTAGATTAAAATGTGAAGTCTGGAAAACCAGAAATACATGCATATTTTTTCATATGTTTACTTATTCTGCAATATTGATTGCATACTAAAATTCTGAAAGCTTTGTGGAGTCAAAATATCATTTCCATGAAACTTGAGATATCAAATATTGGCCACACCTTATTACAGGCAAAAACACAGACCACAAGGCTTATGTTGGGATGCAAATCTTCCTAACAATGTAGAAGAGTGTGTCTCAAGTGTTTATTTCCCTTATAAATCAGTTACACAACCACCCTTGCCAGATTCTCAGTGAGATTGCAACAGTTTGTATCTCCTCTTGGCTCAGAAATGTCAGATGACTTTGAAAGAAAGCAGCAAAAAGTACTTATTTCCAAACTTCTATCTTACACCTAACATTGAGTATCTCCGGCACAAAGCGTATTATAGACAGAATAATGGAGAATGATTGTTGCTCCAACTCTTATTTAGATTTTAATTTCTGGGCAGCGTACCTGTCACTCTGTGCTAGAGATGGTGTATGATAATTTAGCTATGAAAAAAGGTCCAGTTGCATTATTTATTTACTGGGCATGGGCATGACTTAAAATAGGTGTAGCCAAAACTGCAGTTGTTTTTTTCTTGACTTGCTTTAAAGAGAGACCTATCATAAAATGTGCACTGACTTGCAATGTAAAGTGGAGGCTAGACTAGTTATGCAGTTCTAGAAGAATCTTTTCAATAAAAACTGTTTTTTAAACCTTGTTTTTTCCATTATTTGAAACTTGTTTACTTTAGGAGTCAGACAGATGAGTGAATCTGACCTATTTTTTTTCAAGGGGCTTATACTTGAAAAGGCTGTCTTCCCTTGCAAAACAGGAGGATTGCACAGGGAGTTCCTCTCACATGATCTTCCTAATTACTTTTCTATTGGCTAAAGACTTCAATGGTGCTTTGTGCCTTTATATGAACTGTTTGTTTTTTGATCAAAGGGAGCTGGAAAGCATTCAGTATTTATTTAATCCATGGATGGGGCAATGGGTGGTACCAAGCACCCTGAACAGTTTCACAAACCATATCCACGATCCAAGACTGGTCTAAAACCGATCATATCCCTTTCCAGTCCAAGTGGAAAAAGTGCTATTTGTATGTGGCTTGACTACCCCTGGTTCACGTTAGAATTCATAAGATTAAATCTTCATCAGATTTGTGGTTGGCTGTGTAGTCCTTCAGATTGAGAATTTAACTAGTAGCTCTCTGAATGAGGAAACTTGTACTGCTGCTAATTTAAACTTTAGTAAAATTTAAAAGTAGTTTCAGGTGCCCACACCAGTCCTGCCAGAGTCCCTCTGCCAACTTTTTCATTTTTATAGTTGCCTTTGGAGATTTTTCCTCTTCTCTGTTGCTGTGTGAAAGACCTAGGCAAAGGGGAAACTTACAGGCTAACTGACAGTACATAACAGTGAAACTGACTATACGTCAAGTGCACAAAATAAAATTAAATAAAGAATTTTTAAATTGGCTCATCTTCTTGGATAACTTTTGAACTTAACCTCTGGTTAGTTTGTAGAAATTTGGGATTTAGTGGGGAGCTGGTCTGTGTTTGTTTATTTTATGGGGTAATCACCTTGATTTTTAAGAATAATTTCTTTCTCTGCCCTACTTTCTCATTATTTCTGCAGTGGGCAGAGTCATCTACACACTGAACTGTACCTCTTGTAATAGTTCCTCTGTTAAGACTGATTTTTATAAAGCACAAGTCCTAAGTCAAGTGGTTCTGCTTCCCTCAAAGCTTTCAGCTTTTTGTAACAAATTGCAATACATTTTTGTGCATTAAACTTGGAAGTTTTCCATTTTGGCTCTTAAATAGAACTCTAAATTTTATATTGTTTAACTTCTCCATAGTCCCCTATAGTGGCCCAGAGAAATGGGATACTTCCTTCTTCCAGCAGGTGGAAATTGGCTGATTTCATGTTTTTATGAAACTCTGAAAATGTAAAATACTAAACATACTAAGTATAGAAATCAGTAGCTGATGATTTTTAGCCATGACAGCCCCTGAGAGGGAATAGAAGCCATTCTATTGATATGACTGTGTCCAGCTGTTTGGTACAGAAAGAATAAATCACTACCCTGGGCTAGACTAGGAGGGTTTACAATAATGTTCTTGGATACATATTGCAACTATATGAAAATGCCAAGAATATGCAAATGACTGAGGGGGGAGGGACACTAAGTTTCTGGGGGTTTTTGTTTTTTTTAATGCTAGGGTTTTAAATTATTATCATTTAGAGAAGATTGTCATGGGAATTTGAGCATTTTATCACAGTGACAGCAATCCATGTCCTTGTTTCCTGAATCTGATATGTATCCAGTGTGAATTGCTTATTTAACATCTTAATAAATCTAAGCACTTTACCCAGATGTACATACACTCTTTTCTTAACCTGTGTACTACATAATGTTTTAACATTAGCTTTAATAAAAAATTTAAATCTGATGGGACAGGGATGACGTTCATTGCCAATCAGGTGGCTGTTTGTAGGACAAACTACTTTGGGCTGTTGGGGGATTCTGATAACCATTCCGCTTCTTTCAATTCTCCATTGTTTTTCTTTGTTGGTGTAAATGGTTGTTCTGACTAGTTGGACAGAAATTAATCCTAAGTAGGTAATAGCTTCTATTGCTGTAGAGGGTCCATTTCAATTCCAGCAACTAAGTTGTGAAAGCACACCCTCATAACTAGAGCTCACTGGGAAATGGACTTGTTTTTTGCACAAAATGTTAATATTTTTGCTGAAAATTCAAAATATTGTGGCGAAAATGCTACCATAGTTCCTCATGGGAGTTGTAGTTCAGGGGTCTCATGTTCCCTTTCTCCCCTGTAGGCTGAGCTTTCTGGCTGAAATAAATCTGGTTGGAATGATGCATCAGTCTCCCATCTTGGCGGAGGAAGTGCATCATGGAGTCCCATAGCTGTGGGGCAAGATGGGAGAAATTCAGGTGGGGAGCCTCATCCATAGAGGAGAATGGGGGAGATAAAGTAACCAAAGTACAACTTCCATGAGGCAATGTAGCAAACAAAATTGTTTTTGGCCAAAATATTTTGGGGTTTGGCGTATTTGGGTTTCTGACAAAAAATTAAAATTTCTACAGAAAAACACTTTCACGAAAAATTGTGTTTGAGTTTTGAACTAATCTTCTAGCAACAGTTGAGATGGAAAACTTTCAACCAGTCCTACTACTATGGTTATTGGTTAACTCTGCCTCTTAGTATAAAATTATCCCTAGACAAAATAGAAGGCTGCGATTTTCAGAGGAGACCAACCTCGATACTTCAATAAAAGACCCACGGCACAGCCAGAGCTGGCCTGGATCAGCTGAGTTGGGCTTGGGCTGCAGTTTGGGCCGGTTTGGGTTTGGGCCGGAGCCTAGGCTCTGAGACCTCACAAGGGAGGGTGGAGGGTCCCAGGGCTTCAGCCTAAACCTGAAAGTCTGCAGTGGAATTTTATAGCCCCACAGCCTGAGCACCATGAGCCCGAGTCAGCTGACCTGGGCTGGCTGCAGGTCTGATATTGAAGTTTAGACGTACCCTGTGGGAGTTAAGTGCCCAGCTCCTATAGAAATTCATAGTCCCTAAGGCTCTTGAGGCTGCAAGCCTCAAAATTAGGGTTACCATACATCCAGTTTTTCCCGGACATGTCCGGCGTTTTGGCAATCAAACCCCCGTCCGGGGGGAATTGCCAAAAAGCCGAACATGTCCGGGAAAATGCCAGCCGGGCACTTCCCCTCCAGCGGCTGCTCTGCTCCTCCCCTGACTCTTCGGCTCTGTTTAAGAGCCGAGCTGCCCGAGCGCTATGGGCTTCAGGCAGCCCCCTTGCCTCTGGACCCCAGCCGCCGGCCGGGCACTTCCCCTCCCGGGCTCCGGCGGCGCAGGGTCCGGAGGCATGGGGGCTGCCCGAAGCCGGTAGCGCTGGGGCAGCTCGGCTCTTAAACAGAGCTAAAGAGTCAGGGGAGGAGCAGGGCCTCTGGCCGCGGCGGCTCTGCTCCTCCCCGACTCTTCGGCTCTGTTTAAGAGCCGAGCGCTATGGGCTTTGGGCAGCCCCCATGCCTCCGGACCCTGCGCCGCCGGAGCCCGGGAGGGTAAGTGTCCGGCCGGGGGCGCAGGGTCCGGAGGCAAGGGGGCTGCCCGAAGCCCTAGCGCTACCGGCTTCACGGTTTGCCGGGCAGCCTCCAGACCCTGCGCCCCCGGCTGGGCGCTTCCCCTCCCGGGCTCCAGCTGCGCTGGGGAAGCGCCGGCTGGGGGCACAGGGTCTGGGGGCTGCCCGGCAAACCGTGAAGCCGGTACCGCTCGGGCAGCCCTTTCCGCGTGGCTGGGAGTGGGAGAGAGGAGGGGGCAGAGTTAGGGCGGGGTTGGGGCGGGGCTGGGGTGGGAAATGGGCGGGGCCAGGACCCTGTGGAGGGTCCTCTTTTTTTATTTAAGTATGGTAACCCTACTTAAAATCTGCATGTTTTTTATCTTAAAGGGGTTTTTCGTGGGTAAAGCAAAATTCTAACTTAACGTTACTCTACTATCCTCTTTAGAACTGTTCTGCAGTTTGCTTTGCACACTCAGCATTCTTTTATTATTCAAAGAACTTTGAACTTACCTAGTTAGGATTTCATGAATGTGGAGGAGTTACTTGTTTGGAGTGATTAACTTTGTCAATCATCAGCGGAGTGTGTGATAAGAAATGTGATCTCTTTGCACGCAGGTGCTGAGGGTGTACTCATTTCCACATCCTATTTATTTTTAGTTAATCAGATCCATGTTTGGTGTTGCTCTAGTTATATCACATACTAGTTCACACGTCCTCTTCTGTTAAAATTGTTTTTACTACCAAACTGCTTTACAGTTTTGCCAATCACAGATTCAAAAATCAAGTCACCCCCCCCATTATGAAATTTTTTAATGATTAAATCACTTTTGATCTGGTTTTTGAACTCTGTGCTTACTCCCAATGTGTTTGATAAGCCCAATACTACGAACTCTTGCATATTTATTAAAATTAAGGAGACTTTTGGGAGAGGAAAGAGCAATGAAGACAATATTGTTTCAAGTAACTGCCAGGTGAGGAATCACAAATTGCAGAGACAATCCCACTCTATCCCACTATCTTGGGGCGCAAGTCTAATTCCTCCATCCATCACTGCCCTAGGGGGCAGCACATTGTTATGGGGAGAACATAAGAATGACCCTACTGGGTCAGACCAAAGATTCATCTAGCCCAGTATCCTGTCTTCCGAAAGTGGCCAATGCCAGTTGCCCCAGAGGGAATGAACAGAACAGGTAATCAAGTGATCCATCCCTGGTCGCCCATTCCCAGCTTCTGGCAAATGGAGGCTAGGGACACCATCCCTGTCCATTCTGGCTAATAACCATTGATGGACCTATCCTCCATGAACTTACCTAGTTCTTTTTTGAACCCTGTTATAGTCTTGGCCTTCACAGCATTCTCTGGCAAGGAGTTCCTATTTCCTATTCCAGGAACAAGCATACTGCTTGATGCCTTATTGCTAGAATCATAAAGATGAAAAAGTAAAGATAGCTTTAAATGATGAGTTTGACAGTGTCACTTTTTAAAATAGGCTATAGGAAAATAAAGAATGCTAGGGAAACATACCGACTGGCAATCCAAAATTTTGTTTCCTTTGTCTGGGTTCATTAATATCACCACACCCATATAAAACAATAGAGAACTGCTCTGCTCAATTACCATATTAATTTATAACAAAAAGTGAGAGTTGCACAAAGCTTGTGGGGGGAGTTAATGACAAAACTCAGGCCTTTTGTCATTTGGAATGGCCAGAGTGCTTTAGTGATGGCAGATGGAAAGGGGTTGACATTTCTTCTGAAAACTAGGTTGACTAGGAGCAAGGTTGGCAGCAAGTTTCTTGAACTTCTTAAATCCCTGCCTGTGTTCAGTTATGTGATAGCTGTGTTTTTTGAGGATTTCAAGCTGCTGAGATGACAGGAATTGTAAACACAGACAAAAGTGAATCACTTTCCATGTAGTTCAGTGTCTAATAGTTTTACTTGGAAAGCAAAAATGTCAACTGTGAAATTATCTCCATATAAGTTTAATATGGTGCTCTTTTCAAATTGCTTTTGAAACGAGCTTTCAAAGCCCCTCAGCTCACATATTTGGACGCACAGTCCCCATGCTTCCTGGGGGCCACCCCTTGATCTAAAGAGGCATGTGCAAGTGTCACCTGGCTTGCCTGGTTTGGTTTTGTTTGCATTCTAAAATTTCCTAGTCAAAAGGGAGACTTCATTTTGGAGGTGTCTAGAAATTTCAGGATGGAAGGGGGCTGTCAAGCTGGTTCCTTCTAGATTACAGTTACTTTACCCCATCTGATGTTGCTGTTGGCTAGTTGAGCATAATACCCTTCTACAAGCAGAGCCTTCTCAGATCCCATCTCTAGCTGGCTCCTTGTTTACTAAGCCGCTTTTCTTTGAGAGTCTTCCATCTATTTCTGTAGAAGCACAGATTCTCCACATAATAGCATATAGTGATATTGGTGGCCTAAACTGTGGAAGAACTTAATTTTGATACCTGCTGAAATATATTTTTCTTCTCTAGGACGTGAAAACTGAGAAATGAACAAACTACGGCAGAGTTTTAGGAGAAAGAAAGATGTTTACGTCCCAGAGGCTAGTAGGCCGCACCAATGGCAGACAGATGAAGAAGGGGTTCGCACTGGAAAATGCAGCTTTCCCGTTAAGGTAAGAGTTTGTGCCTTTATCTCATTCTAGTGATTCATGCCATGCATTACTAGGCAAACATTTTTCTGGCAAGCGTAAGTCACTGAGGTCCTTATTACATATTGACCTATTTCATGGTCAACCCTCTTCATGTGATTAGATGCAGTCTTTTAAAAAGATTCGTAAAACAAATGCCTTGGAAAATGGCTTGCTTGGGAGTTTTCTGTACTGATATTACCTGAGTGAAAGAAGTCTTCTAGTTGGGCAGGGAAATAATGTTTGCTTTTATTCCCTGGCTGAATACAAGTGTCTGCAAACCTTGTCGATTGGTTTGGCAGAATTCGATGTTTACTTTTTTATAATTTCAATGGACAGTATTGGTAATTTTTAAGCAGTTTTAAAATTTCCAGTTGCACAAATTATGGGTTTAAAACTTTTTATTTTTATTTATCTTAAACTTCCGTGGGAAATCCGGGGGGGGGGGGGGACAGACAGTTTAATAACAGATGTTGAGATTCAAAGAGTTAAAGCTGTATAATGGTTAAAACAGATTACCAACATTGCATGTCAAAATATGCAAAATAAATATAATTAAATCAACCTCTTAAGTTCTCAAACATAATTTTTCTTTTAGCCTATCATTAATTTTTTTTTATTGGAAATATTTTTTCATTGATTGCAATGGTACACATAAACCAATGTTTACTGACATTTAACAATAAAAATCTAATTCTTCCAAGCGTACCTGTAGGCTGTTCAGGAAAGTATTATGTTTTATTTAAAAAAAAATTTAATGGAGGCATCAGTAGGGACTCAAATGTTAAGACTGAACTGTGGGTTGGACTTACAGCAATACTAAATCCCTCTTTGACACTTACTGAGTGAATTTAGCCTCCAAATTTAGTATTAACTCTTTATTACTGTTGTGGCAGGTATTACATAGTCTTTCATGTTCTTGGTGTGTGAGCAGATGTTCAGTCTTGGGAAGACATGCTGTTATATTAGGATGTTTAGATTTATGCACAGCGACTTAATGAGTGGATCAAGTATCTAAATATTTAAAATTGGAATTAAACTTTTTGAACCCTCAGAACAAGTACTGTAAATACAGTCTACCTGAGGATTCTAAGAAGATTTTACTTCTATCCCTTCTTTTCTCACTCCCTTACTGGTCCCTACTTTTCCTTGACTGGGGTGTATTCTCAGTTCTTGGCTTTTCCTCCTTCTTACCTGTCTCATGCTGGTGAAGTGAGGTTTCTTTTCTAGTGTTCAGTCAGCCTCCTATGCCACCTCTGCCTACCTGACTGTTCCTAGGCTGAACAAGTTGGGTAGGCCAGGATATGCAGGTGCTTCATGATACAGGGGAGGCTGGGATGGTTAGAATGACTTGTAAGCAGATTTCCTGCTTCTACCCTACCTTGAGAGAGAGGGTTTCTGACCACCACTAGGAACATTGCTCTTAGAGTATGTCTACACTGCAGTAAAAGACCCATGGCAGCGATTCTGAACCCAGGTCAACTGACTTGGATTCAGGCTGCAGGGCTAAAAAATAGCAGTGTAGACATTTTGTCCCAGACTCTGAAGCCCCATGAGGGGAGAGGTCTCAGGCTTGGGCTTGGAGGCCCTTCCTCCTCTCAGGATTTCCGAGCCTGGGCTCCAGCCCAAGCCCAAATGTGTATACTGCAATTTTCAGCCCCGTGAACCCCAGTCAGTCTTTTTGTTGCAATGGATCTTTTATTGCAGTATAGACATACCCTGAGTCGCCCCACAGTAATCTCTAGAAACTGGTCAGCTTCTAAGGTGTTGGACACCGAAGGATTACATGCCAGTACACAGAAAGGAAAATGACATTTTAAAGGCTCCTTGCAGAGACCCAGGGCGTTATTCAGGTGTTTTCTGCTACTTTAAAACAGTAATATATAGTATCCCCAAATACTGAGGCTTCTGAAGCATGTGCATGTTGGCTATTTAAGTTTTTCTATGTAAATGCTGTGTTTTAGCCTTCGACTAGAAGGGAGAGGCTGTCATAAATAGAATACACATGATTTAAAGTTCTGATAAGATATTGTAAGAGGCTAGGTATAAAAGCTAGAATGTCTCCTAACTTCTAGTCTGTTGGGCATCTGGATTAACTCAAAGTGAAACTGCTTCTGTGATCGCTACATGTTGCACTGGCATGAATAGCTTCTCACATGTCATAAGTGTTATGCTACAAGTTAAGATCTTCAGTTGTAGTGGCAGATGTTTGTTTCATAGAATTGTATGATGCACCTGTCTTTGGGCATGTGTTCCCAAAGATTAAAAACAATGCAAGAGTAAATGAGTATGCTCTGGTATAAAGGTAAGCAAATAAATGATTCTTTACATCATACCCTGTTTCCCTGAAAATAAGACATCCTCCGAAAATAAGGCCTACTTACAGTTTTGCCTCTCGTTGTAATATAAGGCATCCCCCCGATAATAAGACCTCCCCGATAATAAGGCATCCACCGATAATAAGGCATTTTTCATTTCTGAAAAATAAGACATCCCCTGAAAATAAGACCTAGCACATCTTTGGGAGCAAAAATTAATATAAGACACTGTCTTATTTTCGGGGAAACAGGGTATACTGTTGCTGGAGCTTTATCAAAGCCATGTTTCCTGATCTATGCTGTAACTAACTTGTAGAATTGAATTGGTTTTGGTGGTCCTATTGGAAAAATGACTGATTAAAAAAATACTACTTGTGCAGGTAGGTTCCCCTGTGCAGGCTTACTTGGCTCCACTGATGTATAATGGAGTTCATATTTAAATTCAGATTTAAGATGAGAAGTTGAATTTTAATTGCCGAAGTTAACCGGACCTATTGATGATGGTAGCAAATTGCTCTGATTGTGTCTTAGTACACTATGCATTTAGATGGGCAGTAATGGAAAATAGTTTATTAGCTTTGGGATGTAAAGTACATGGTAACCAGTATTTAACAGATACAGGCAGGAAGTATGCCATTATGAGCAAACAAGATAAACCAAATTTGAAATACTTAGTTTGTTGGGTGGAACTATATTTTGTTCTTTAGAGGAATATAACCTTGCCCTGTTGAAGGAGCGCATCCTGCCAGACAATTCTTGGGGACTGTTCAATAATACACTATACTTCAGGAAAGCATGCTGTTGTGCATGAGTTTATATCTAAATGGGTGTTCCTGCTTCCTGATGAACATCAGTGGAGAACAAAACATTTAAAATTGACTTTTTTCCAAAGATCCCAACAGTCTGATACACTGTGAAAATAGAAACAAGACCTTCCATTTCAATAACCCATAAGTGGATGTTGCAGAGAGAGATAGCATTTGTGTTAAAGTGTACTTATGCTGTGAAGACAATACTGCTGCCTCACCTTTTATTTCGAGATGCCCAAAAGGTTATTGAACAGTTAAGTGATGGATTCAGAGTCTTAAAAGGATTAGGCTTATTTTACTAGTCTAATTGGCAGAGAGCTGAGAAGCATCCATATAATGTTAGAATAGGCTGTAAGATGTCCTGTGCTGAAGTAAAACATACACTTAGAACTTGAAGCTATATGGAGCTTAGTATTTTTAAAATATTATTACTAAACAATTATTTAACCTATATCACTGAGCTAGATTTTGGGAATGGGCCTATTGCTAGCATAAAGGCTAACTAAAAGCAATTAAAGTGTTTGGTATATGTCTACCTTTTCTTTGTAAAGGGGATGAAATGTAGAGATTGAGGAGGGGTAAGATGTAGCTATCAGGCTCTGCTTTTTTTACTTAATGTTAGTGTGGTGGTCTGCTTACTTTGCAGACATTTTTGCTCTGGAATGGGGAACTACATAGAGGAAAATAGAAAATTTAAGAGCTCTATTGGCGTTCTCTGAACCCTCTTGTAAATGTTGTAGTCAGATTTAAAATTCTTAAATCTGTAGTTAATTGCAACTACACTAGTCTTTTTTCCTAAAACTTCTGCAATTGCCGAAGCTCGAAGCTGCTGTTGGCTTTTATCACTGTTCACCTTGTTCAGAGCAAGTCTAGGCAATGTGATGGTAAAGAGAAGATTGGTGGCAGTTGGCACCTTAGCTACACTAAAGCTCCCATCATTGCTATCTTTGCCCTTGTGTGTAAGGGAAAGGAGGCAGTTTGAGATTGAGAAGGGGAACAGACAAATAGAATGGAGATGGGATGTTGAATGACTTGACATTATTGCTTTCTATGGATTACTTTGGTGAGAAATGCAGTCCAGCAACCTTACATAAGAACAGTTATACTGGATCAGACCAATAGTCTGTCCAATCCAGTATCCTGTGGCCTATGCCAGGTGCTTCAGAGAGAATGAACAAAACAGGTAATCATCAAGTGATCCATTCCCAGCTTCTGGCAAACAGAAGCTAGGGACACTTCAGAGCATAGTTTTGCATCCCTGCCAATCCTGGTTAATAGCCATTGATGACCTATCCTCCATGAACTGACCTAGTTCTTTTTTAAAACCTGTTATAGTCTTGGCCATCACAACATATTCTGGCAAAGAGTTCCACAGGTTGACTCTGTGTTGTGTGAAGAAATACTTCCTTTTGTTTGTTTTAAACCTGTCAGGGATGGTCTAGATAATACTTAGTCCTGCCTTGAGTGCAGGGGACTGGTCTAGATGACCTTTCGGGGTCCCTTCCACTTCTATGATCATCTTTGCCTTTTAGTAACCCAATAGGCCCATCTGCAAAATTTGTTCATAGGAATCTGTAAAGCTACCTCCTTCAGCAGGTAATGGAACTATTAGAGGCTCAATTCTGTGGACCTATTCCTTTCTACCTCTGGCTCTGGTGGAATGTTCAAGGAAAATAGACCAAAAAAGTTATAATTATCATAGCTCCACATTGGGCCCAAGAAAGCATGGTGCATGTGCTTGGAATGGATGTCCACTGAGGGCAAGGTAGTCCTTCCTGTTCAGAAGGACATGTTGTCACAGTGTGACCTCTGTTCCCAAATTAAAGGCCCCTGGGGGGAGGGTGGATGCATAGTGGTATTATGGTAGTGGACAGAGTAACTGAGCACAGTACTGTCAAGATTATTAAAATTGAAAGGTTGTCTTTCAATTTGTTTACTTTGTACACTAAAGTGTTATAATTAACTGAGTATATTATAATACAGAAAAGTCTACCACCTCTAGTCAGGGATCAAGCCTCTATTGTGCCAGATGTTCAGACAAACATGACTTTCAGACTGAGTATCTCCTTAGACACACAGCCTTAACATCCTACTAATACATTTTGTAATGCAATAGTCATTTGATTCATAGACCTCTTTAAAGTCCCTTAATACTAAATTCACATGCTGTTATAGCTGTTGGAAGTCTGTGTGCCAAGGTGTGCAAAACTTCCCCCTACAGAGGTGGCTGTTCTGTAGGAGGGGAAGGGAAATGGGAAAGGTACAACGGGAATGCTATGATGCAACAGTGAAGCTAACCTTTGAGCAGAGAAAAAACTGCCAGACATATGCAGTGTACCAGGGTGAGACGCTCACTTCACGTGTGACTCACTTCTCATTAGTTTAAAATGTAGACGTGTAGTAGTTTAAAAAAAAACACCTATAATTTAGTGATAAAATTGATAAAATGTATTCTTATATACATACTCCATAAACTTATATCCATTACAAAATGTGAAATTAATTTACATATGCACATTTAAAAACAGGCTTTCATGCTGCAGACGCTACCTCACAGAATTTGCAGCAGTTTTTAGTTTCAGTGACTAAAGTATTCAACATCATGGCTTTTTTTTCTTTCTGAAATGCCTTTTCTAAGGTCTTTCTGGGTAAGTAGTTTTTATTCATACAAGTGCACTTCGGAGTAACTTGTCTGTGAAATTTATATCAGAAAAATTAGGTCATTTCCCTCCCTACATAAATAAACATATCAGATTTTTGCAAGTTCTTAGTGCTTTTTATCCAATTGGATGTGTCAAACAGGACAGTAATAAGTGATTTCCTATTTGTAAATCTAGAATGCTCAGCAGCCTGATATATCTAGGTTTAATCCATTGTTTTTACTATATCCTTTTCTGTGGTGAGACTTGTTTCTGATTTTAACACACCTAAGAAGGCTTTTGGTTGCTCTTACTCCAAGAGCAATCACAGGGAAGTGTTCAGATTCTAGAGTCTTCAAATGGAATACAGGATATATTCACCAGCAAGGTCCAAGTGAAAGAAACATGCAAAACTTTTGCAAATTTGTATAAAAGTGAGAGCAGAATGGATTTACATTCTGACATTGGATCCTATACTGCTAGTGTCAAATGACTTAAGCTTTCCATCAATATTTGGTTTTCCACATAGTGTTGATGACAACTTACACATTTTCTAATTACATTTGTATCATTAATATATCAGAATTTTCAGAGTAAATATTTTTCTTTAGCTTTCTAACTAGCCCTCAATTTAGTGGAAACTGAGATGAAATTTTGTTGTTTTTATGCTCAGTGATCCCTAAAACAGGGAGGGAGGAAAGAAGGATGGACTGCATGAGTTTTACACTGAGATATTAAGTTGACCATTTACACTACTTTTATCCCCATACAACAGTGGTCACCAACCTGTTGATCGCTATCGACTGGTCGATCCTGGAACCTGTGCCAATCGATTGTGATCTCTGGGCCGCGAAAAGTCCAGGGGCGCAGCAGAGCTCAGACAGGCTGCCTGCCCTGGCCCCACGCTGCTCTCAGAAGTGGCTGGCTGCTGGCATGTCTCTGTGGCCCCCGGGGGGAGGGGAAGTGGGGGGGGGCTGGCGGCTCCGCGTGCTGCACTGTCCCCACAGCTCAATTGGACGGTTCCTGGCCAATAGGAGCTGCAGGGATGGTGCTTGCGGGCACAGGCAGTGCACGGAGACCCGCTGCCTCCTCCATACCTCCCTGGTCTGCTGAGATGTGCCAGCAGCCAGCCACTTCTGGGAGTGGCATGGGGCCAGGGCAGGCAGTCGGGCAGCCTTCCTGAGCCCTGCTGTGCCGCCAACTGGGAGCTGCCTGTGGTAAGCACCTCCCAGCCAGAGCCTTCACCTCGCATCCCCTCGTGCACCCCCTGCCCCAGCCCGGAGCCCCCTACTGCACCCAAACTCCCTCCCAGAGCTTGCACCCCTCACTCCTGCACCCCAACCTCCTGCCCCAGGCTCAGCCAATTCCCACAGTTGAGAATGTTACACTGATTTGTGACAATCCCTGAAGGATTTTGGATCTATAAACCACAAATGACACTAGTGAGTGGGGCGGGGCCCCGAGGAAGGGGTGGGGTAGATCGTGGGTTGATCTTAAATTTAAAAAGTGATCTTGTGCATAAAAAGGTTGGAGACCACTGCCATACAGTAAAATAGATTTCTTTGATTATTATAGTATTCTAAACATATCCGATACAAAGCTATTCGTATCTACTGTGCACAGACCTTTAACTGTGAATCCACAGTCATGGCGGTGACCCATCCAAATGCTAATGAAGCTTCCTCTGTACCTAATTTGCCTGCAGCAATTTCATTGGTTGTAATGACTCAGTGGTATGGGATACCAGTCACCTGTCAGAGTTTTCATTGGCTAATTACTTGGCCAACCTGTCTTTGCTCTTTGTAGTCTCCATGGCTACATGTAACTTGGACATTGATGCCTAGAAGGCTACACATGGCACTGCTAGCTTGGCTCTCCTGGGCACTAAGGTACCACTACTGGGAAAGCTGAAGTAGGAGCACAGGGAAAGTCCATAGAGCAAAGAGCTATTGGGATTCTGGGATAGAGCTCTCCTGCCCCCTTTCAGATAATGCCAGTCTCTCCAGTGTAATTTTCTAAACCTGTAAATCCGTGGTCTCCAACCTTTTTAAGCCCAAGATCACTTTTTGAATTTAAGGGCAATCCAGGATCTACTTCACCCTGCCTTGCCCCACTCACTCCATCCCTCCCCCTCCATCGCTCACTCCCCCACACTCACTCATTTTCACCGGCCTGGGGTAGGGGATTGGGGTTCAGGAGTGGGTGCGGGCTCTGGGCTGGGGCCGAGGGGTTTGCAGTGTGGGAGGGGGCTCTGGGTTGAGCCTGGGGCAGGGGGTTGGGATACAGCCACACTGGCCACTGCTGGAGTAGTTCTGCAGCCGCTGCTCTGGCGGCCGTGGGTATCTGGCCTTGGACTGCCTGAGCAGCGGTCCCGGGGCGGCCGGGGTGTCGCTGATCCCTCCTCGCCCCGCAGGGCTTCCCCTGGCGACCGCTGGCCCACTGGAATCCACATTCCCTCTCCGCAGCACCCATCCTAAAATTCAATCGGGTATTTATGGTATAAGTCTTGGACAGGTCACAGGCAAGAAATAAAAACTCGCAGTCCGTGACCTGTCCATGACTTTTACTAAACATACCCATGATTAAATCATAGCCTTACTTATATGGCCCCAGTGGACTTGACATCAGTAGCAAATCAGCCATTGTCCTCGTGTTCCTGTATTCCCTTCAAGTACCATTTAACCCTCTTCCTATTTTCTCCTTTCCTCATTCTTGTCTTTAATTTGCATCCTGAAATCTTATTGCTTAAAATGCCTTAATATAAAAATATCTAAAAAAAATGTTGAATCAGTTTATTCGATGCCTTTTTAAGAAAGAATTAGTCTTCAATGTGACTTTGCTCATCTAGATCAGAAGTGTAGACTACTCTGCACAAATACACAGACCACCAAATATAAATAACTTAATGTGCATTGATTTATATTATGACCCTTAGTGCTAATAGCTATTTTAAATAAAATCAGTCTGAAATATTGGTAGCAAGTTGAGCTGCGTGCTAGCAATGTATAGGACATTCTGGAACATGGAAGCATTAAACTCTGCAACAACATGTGGGAATGGCATTGTATTAAAAATAATAAAGCAAAGGTTAACGTTCAAGTGTGACATAATGTCTTAATTATGTTTCATATAAGCACTACTTTGCATTCCTATTAAAGGAGTAAATGACTATCTTATAGTTCTCTGATGTCAGCAGTGACTTATAACCACTCCTAAGAACAAGCACAGCAGCAAGGAAATATTAAATTTAAAAAAGGCCACAGCAATTACCATTTGAAAATTAATATGAGGAAACAGTGTTAAGGCTATGGAAAAGAACTTGAAAGCCATATAAATAAATTTATGGAAAAGTGGTCACCACTGTTAAAGTGAGTCTCATTATCCATTGCGTTCCTTCTCTTTGGTCTATCACCAGAACACAGTCTCAGATTTTGTTTAAAATTGTTGTCCAGGTAAACTTTTAAAGATATTGGGCATGAAAAAGATTTGTTGCTCATATTTTAAAAATTCTCTTGTTTTGATCACACCCTATTTACAAAACAGCTTATTTGAGATTTTAAAGAGAGAGTTTATATGAAAGGTCATTGCATTTTTGGTGCACAGAATGAGATCCAGTATCACTAACATCAAAAGTCATGAGTTCAGCCCCCCCAGAATCATAACTTTTTAAAATCGAGCTTCTTTTTATATTGGCCCTTTGGTTTTCGAGCTTTTAGGTTATCCTGGAGTCATGCATTCAAGCCTTTCTCTGTAACCAGGAGAGCTAGAAACTTACTTTCTTAAATGAAAGCTGAAACTCTTGCCTCATCACAAGATTCCAGGAGCTGAGGGCTTTAAGGGGAGAAAAAAACCTGAATAGAAACTCATGATAAAATTGTGAGAGCTGGCAACACTTGATATGTTGAAAATCATATTTTAAAGTTAGCCTATGCTGAATTAGGTATGTCAGAATGTCACATAAGAGTCAAGTGTTTGGGAGCATGCAGAGTTTATAAGATCTGCAAGCTATGGTGGGACTTGGTGGTTTTCTTCTCTACACCCAAATTATTTTCTCCTTCCTAGATGTTGGACTTCCCAAGTGAAACTGATCTGTTCTTCAAGTGCTTGTTCATTTTCCATTCCATGTTAGGTGTGTGCGCGATGTGTGCAAGGTCGCCAGAGAGACCGTGATATCCATTGGGCCGGCTCTGGTGCCCTCTGGCGCTGTGCGCTCATGTGCCCTTATAAGGGGCCTGGCCAGCCTAACACACTCTGTTCCTTTTTACTGCCTGTAAAAACAGCTTATCTTGCCTCGGCAAGGCATTCATCAGTAGTTCTTGTTGTTCTTGCTTTCTTTCCAAATTTCATTCCCTTCAGTTTTTCTTTTGGTAGTAGTGTAAATAGTTGGACTCTCACATTTGTTTAGAGGGACATCCTCTGCCCCTGGGGCCGGGCATGCCCTGGTCTCCAGGCTTCAAATTCTGTGCCTCCTATGGCAAGCCCATGCTGGTGAGTGACCCACATTCCTTCTGTCTGGGGGAAGCTCATGTGTGAGAGCGTTGCCAGATCTGCCACCAGTTCAAGCCTCATTTGGAAAAAGGACACAGAGGTTAGACTAAGGTTCATCCTGATGGAAGCTGCACTCAGACCAACGTCGGAGCCAAACCAGTCAGCCACGGCACAGGGTACCTCAGCATCTGTGCGGAGTTCTCCTCTGGTGGCATGTGTCTTTCTGCACTGTTCCCCTTCACCGGTGCCAAGTAAGAAGCACAAAAAGCAATGGTCCAAGAGGGGATGTTCCCTGGATCCAAGGAAGGACACGGGGAGTGCAGTGAGATGCAACCTGTCGGGCCACTTCTCTTTTTTTATAGTGCAAATATTTATAATCAAAAATATAAAGTGAGCAGCGTACACTTTGTATTCTTGTTGTAATTGAAATTAATATATTTGAAAATGTAGAAAAATATCCAAAAATATTTAAATGGTGTATTCTATTGTTTAACTGTGCGATTAATTGCGACTATTTTTTTAATTGTTTGACGGCCCTAGTCAAATCACTGAAGAACGTAGAGTACAATCACCCATTCATCATGTGCTTTGTTGACTGCTTTAAAGTGTGATACTGTCCGACACAAGCATCTCTGTAGGGTGCTGGCAGACATGAGGATTTAAAGCCTCTTATTGGAAGTCACTACCACCAAGAGATCATGGTGTGCATGGCAGTGGTCACAGTGAGTGGTTTTGCACTGGGCTGTATGAGAGACAAGGGTGTATTTTGTCCCAGGCGCCTTTACCATAGACACAGAATTTATTATGAGACAAGTCTTCAAAGGTTTTGACAGAGTGGAAGCAGCTGGGATATCCATTGACGAACATGTCTTAACTGACCTCAGGTAACGTGATGAAACGATGCTCTTTGCTACAACCACCAATGCAATTTCAACAAATATCGGAGTCTGTGTAAAAACAGTTAGTGAGGAATATGGACTATTCCTGAACATGATTGAAAACAAAATGCATGCATGTTGACCTGACTAACAAAAACAGGATGCAAGCAGACATCACAATTAACGGACAAGTTGTAGAGTCAGTAATTAATTTAATTATCCGAGATCATATATATCCAATCGGGACAGTCCGAAAGAATTCAGAAACTAGAAAACTAGGGCGGACTCACTCAGCTATAGCCTTCCTTAAAGTGTGGAAAAACCATGGCATCTCAAAATCTACAAACCTGTGACTTTTTTCCTTAGTGATTTATGGATGGGAATTATGGGAAGTTAAAACTGAAGTTTTTGAAACGTGGTGCTGGCGAAGACTTGCATATATCCTGGATGTGGAAAAAAGACTAGGGAAATATTATTGGAGAGAAGTAGTTGATGTTGGAATTTGACAGACTCAAACTGTGTATACTTTGGTCATACTAGGTGTAGAGAATGGAATCACTATTCCTTCCATTACTTTCTCAAGGTTGAGGGTCGTGGAAGTATGGGACAAACAGCCAGGAGATGGATTGATGGTGTTTGGCAGATCACTGGAAGGTCAGCTATTGAGTGGTGGAAATTAGTGATGGATTGTGAAGGCTTCCAAAAATTCTGCTGTGATGTCACCAATATTCAGACCTGAATAAATGAACTTATAGTATTGGCTTGAGCCTGCTACATTGCAAATGGATGGGCTTTGCAATCATCTTGGTTCTGATTTGCAACCTGCCTGCCATTCCATCCCCAGGCCTCTTCCAAGTGGAGACTTCAGAAGTGGTGGGTATGATGTGCTCGATGGGAGAAGTAGGATGGTATCCCCAATATCTCATGCAGGTAGCAGCTTACTATACTTCATATCCTACCCCGCATATTCCCTTCTTGAAAGCATCCCCCAACCTTAAAGAGTTTAAGCCTCACATTTTTCACACTGAAGGCATAGACTGACCCAGTTTGACTTGCCCCAGCATTATCTAAAATCTTGGGGAGAAACTCTACTTAACCTGATACCGCTGTACTCTTCTTCACCTATGTTGCAGGCCAAGATTTAAATCTTGTTCTCTAGAGTGGAAGAGTCAGGGTAATAACTTGCTCCATCATCCATACCATAAAGATTGGTTTCTGAAAATGTTCAGATACACTGGTTAAAATAAAATTATTTTGATGACCGGTTATTAGGACAACCTTCAGTGGTATCTGTGATGTTGCACCCCATAATGCTTTATAGAAATATGCTTATGAATGTAAATATGACATAACTGGAATATGTTTTATGCTACATATGCCATGTAACATATCTCTGCAGAAGTTATGATCTACTGAATATATTCATACTATTTGTATGGACGTATCATTTTTGTATTCAAAGTTTTGAATATTGGCTGTGTACTTGTTTGATTTTTAAGTAGCCTCAGTGAAACATTTGATCAGTTTCTTGAGGAAAAGCCTATTCTCAGTAAGTGCCCAATCAAGAAACACTTAAGATGATGATAGACGTTGATAGATGCCAATCCACATCTGAGCTTTCCTGGGAACGTTCCTGTAGAGAACTAAGTCATGCATGGACATGTGACTTGTCCAGGTGACTCCAAAACTCCATCTTGTAGAGGGGATTCTATACAGGGGGAGGAAGGGATTTCCACCCACAAGAGAGAAACTATATAAAGCCCTGGGAGACCCCTCCATTTTGTCTTCAGCTGGCTCAAGAGGTAGCCTCTCTATCCCCAAAGGATACCTGAAAGAAACTGGAACAAAGGACAGTAACCACAGGGGTGTGAGTGATTGCTGGACCCAGACAAGGAGGAGACTAATCTGTAAAAGAAGCTTACTGGAACATCTCTGAGGGTGTAATTCATCTGTAATCACTTTCTTACTGTATTAGGATTAGACTTGCATGTTTTATTATTTTGTTTGGTAATTTACTTTGTTCTATTACTTGGAACCACTTAAATCCTACTTTTTGTATTTAATAAAATCACTTTTTACTTATTAATTAACCCAGAGTATGTATTAATACCTGGGGGGGGGGGAGGCAAACAGTTGTGCATATCTCTCTATCAGTGTTATAGAGGGCAAACAATTTGAGTTTACCCTGTATAAGCTTTATACAAGGTAAAACAGATTTATTTGGGGTTTGGACCCCATTGAGAGTTGGGTATCTGAGTACTGGAGACAGGAGCACTTCTTAAGCTGTTTTCAGTTTTTGGGGGACGTAGTTCAGATCTGGGTCTGTTTGTAGCAGGCTAGTGTGTCTGGCACAACCAGGCAGGGTTCTGAAGTCCCAAGCTGCCTGGGAAAATGAGCTTAGAGGTAGTCTCAGCACATGACAGTTCCCAAGGGGGTTTCTGTGATCTAACCCGTCACAGTATCATCTTAGGAACCTGTATTATACACAACATACTGTTTGAACTGGGCTCTGTCTACAGGGATTTTAGCTTCCTATAAAGGCATTGTCGGTGAAATCCTGGTGTAAAAGTGAAATCTGTTGAGCATCTTAAGGGTGCAAGTTGGTGATAGTGTGGTATCATTCATTCCTGGTTTTGGTTGCCCTGGAAGCTAAATGGAAATATGTTCAATACTGTATTCTTATTATTTAGATAGTATTGGAAAAAAATCCAGCTTTTTGCAGAGAGGTTAGAGATGCCATGATCCTTGTATCAATGAATGCCTTTCACCAATGAATTTGCTGCTTCCCTACTGTCTTTCAAAAAAAAAAAATCTTTCACCCTGTGTAGACTTTGCTATGAAGAAGACATGTGCTTTTGTACAAAACAGGTACATTAAGCTTTTGCCACCAACACTGTTTTTGAGTTCCTGAAGGCTTTTAATGTCAATGGAACATTGTTGTATGTCTGTAAAATACCATGCAGACCTATTGTGCAGTGTAACGAAGAACAAGTCCCTGCCAAAGGACTTGACAATCTAAACTGAATGTTTCTCCCTCCTTTGTGTGTTTCCCAGAATGGTCATTTTTGGGGACAACGAAAGATTGTGCAGAGGACTATTGGACTTCTTCCAGTTTTGTAGACTCTTGTGTGGCCCCCTGAATTTAGTTGGTTCTAACACAATATGTTGCTGCAATGCCAACAGAACTTAAGTGAATTCTGTTGCCTTTCACCCAACAATGCTGAACTCTATAGATTAAATTTCCTTCATAAATTTTAGGGAACAGACCATGTCTTAACCCAGTGGTTCTCAAACTTTTATATTGGTGACCCCTTTCACATAGCAAGCCTCTGAATGCGACCCCCCCCCCTTATAAAGTAAAAACACTTTTATATATTTAACACCATTATAAATGCTGGAGGCAAAGCAGGGTTTGGGGTGGAGGCTGAGAGCTCGCGATGCCCCATGTAATAATCTCGTGACCCCCTGAAGGGTCCCGACCCCCATTTTGAGAACCCGTGTCTGAACCTAATTAGCAGTTTGTTTCATCAGAATGTGAAATACAGGTCTACAGAAATGTAATTGTTGCTTCATTAGTAGGTGTATCTGGCCATTTCTGTTTACCTTCCTGTCTGATCTTACATTTGAAATGTTAACTTTGTTTTTCAGATCTAAAGTCGATTTCTCTTCTCCTCCCCTCCCCCCGTCTTCAGTTCTGTTAGATGCTGGGAATTGTAAAGGTGTACCTTCCAAGTTTCTGGAAGGAAAATTGAAGCCTTATGATTGCATGATAGCCTAAATCAGGTGATATGTAAAGTAATTTGTAGCATTGGTTAAATATGGGAGTCATATGCCTCTCCTCTGAGCTGGAGGTGAATGCCATATTTTAAGAGTTGAAAATAAGGTTTCTAAAGATGAATGAATGGAGAGAACCAGCTGCTACTGTTCAGTTGGAAACTGTTTTCTTCAAGGCTGAGCTAACAAGACAATAGCTACGTTGTTGAAAGTTCTTTGCAGACAGATTTTTAAAAATCTTGTTCTGTAGAGCACAACAAAGACTGCAGATTTTTTTTTTAATTTCACTTGTAACATTCATTGTTGAAGTCAATAGCTGCTATCTTTTGGCTTCTGTCAAAATGATAGGATGAAAATAATACACTTTGTGTCTTTCATCTAAGGATCTCAAAGTTCAAGTGTAGAAAAAGTGCATTCTCTGTCCCTTCCCCAGTACATTCGGGGGAAGGCGCAGCTGTGTGATTTCTCTTTTTTTTTTTATAATTCATTGATGACTGATGTCGAATGAAGTCTGGATTGTGCTCTTCTGGAGTGGGCAGATGCAGTTGATATGTAATAATGTCCCATTCATTGATGTGAAAGTGCTCTTGAAAACTGCTGCTGAAACTCATGTTCAAAACAGCAGCAACAGAGCTGTCTTAAATAAAATCCTGGTGAAAATCAGAACATGTGACTTCTCAAGGAGAGGTTTGGCAATATTTTGGAAAATGGCTGTCTTTTTTGTATTGGGACATGAGGCAATGTTTATCCTACTCAACTTCTCTTCTTTCTGGGCAAGGGGCAAGTTGCCAAGTACAGGGACTGAATTGGCTGGACCTATGTAGATGGAAACATTCTGCATACGCTAGTGTAAATGAGATGCACAAATAGTTCCAAGATTTTTTGAACTATTCTGTATTCATAAGTGCAGCTTGGACATTTCCTTGGAAATAATATATTGGCCAAAATCCATGGATATGTGATGTGGTTTTACTAACTCAACTCTGATACCATGTTGGCATATTTTTGATCCTGACTATGCTGACTTCTAAGTAGAATGGAAATAGTTTATAATCTTGCTTACAAAGATTGATTATACCCTAACCTATTTTTAACCCAGTTTGGTCAGTCAAATTACAAAATTCAGATCATAATTCTCCATTGTTGCGGCTCCACCAGTGGTAGAAAACATGAAAGCAAAGCATAGAAGGGCTCAGGCATTTTTACTGTTGTCATACAAGTCATTAAGTTGGAAGCTCAGTCTGTATATAGCTGCAATACAAAACTGTGCCTGGAAACATGCATTTATAACTACTAAAAATGTATTGTAATTGCTATTTGAATGCATTTTTAAAGAAATATAATCATATTTAAGTAATTAAACTTCCTGTTCTAGTTAGGGAGTTTATGAATGCAGGGCACTTCTCCCTTCTTCGATAAGTTTCCACAAAGGCCAAGTGAGGAGCATAATTGTAATGCCATCTGTAAGGGATTGTCTACACTTAAAAGGTTGCAGAGACACAGCTGCACCGCTGTAGTGCTTCAGTGAAGATGCTACTTATGCTGATGAGAGAGCTTCTCCTGTTGGTGTAGGTAATCCACCTCCCAGAGAGGCAGTAGCTATGTCGACGGGAGAAGCACTTCTGTTGATGTAGCACCATCTGTACCGGGGGTTAGATTGGTATAACTGTCGCTTAGGGATATGGATTTTCCACATCCCTGAACAACGTAGTTATATCGACAATAAGTTACTAGTGGAGACAAAGCCTCAAAAATCTCAAGTTGGGTGTGGGATTGGCATAAAAACTAGATTTTAAAAAATGTATTCTTTGTCTTCTGGCTTTTGAATTTCTTGGGTTGCATTTTTCATTCATTTTCCCACATTCTCTTCAACCATAAGGATTAATAATTTTTTTCTTTAATGAAAGCTGAGATTCCTGCCTAATCAGATACCTTCAGGAGCTGGAGCTTTAAAAATGCCAAATGTCATGAGTTGACAACACTGTTTGGGTCACTCTAAAGTTAAATTTTTAATAGTTTCACAACATCTACAGCGTGGTATTTCGGCAAGGAGAAATCTTGAGGAACTTGTAGTACTAGATTAAAATAATTCTGATGTCCAGTTTAACAAATTTTAAAGTATTTAGTTTTTAAATATCAATTTTCCTCCGAGTTGACTGTATTATGGTTTTCATTTCTTAATGCGCTGTGAAATGGTAAACTCCTTAATTTCTGATTGTGTAGCTCAACGGCTGACTTCTATCTTGTGTTATGCAAAAAATTCTACAACTGAAAGTTTTAAAGATACCTTGCAATAAAATATTAAATGGTGGGAATGGATTGCTGAAGTGAAAGATATGGTAACCTGTGTTAACAGTATCGTACAGCATTCCCACATTCTTTGCTGGTTAAGACTTTTAGCTTTGGTTACTGAAGTAAACTGAAGCCTCATCTCATATTGGGGGCTTTCTCTGAACATTTTAATTATGTTGCAATGGCAGAACGAGGTCTTAAAGTACTCTAATCACTGATAGGAAGAACATAAGGGGTAGGGCTCTTTACCAGAGTGCAAGTGTCTTTCTGAGATGATTTGAGGTTAGTAAATGTTTGCCTTCTTGGTGCTGGGTCACCTTAAAAGTGCTATCCAGTACCATGTATAGGCCTGAGAGACACAGAAAGCCACTTATGCACCTGATCACTAATTCCTGTGCCTTATACAGTAGGAATGTAAATCTCAACTCACCCAGTATTTTGTGTCCAGCATCTCATCTAGATTGGTATGGGTTGGAGGTGAGAGCGGCTTTTTGTAAGTATTCAGAGGGGCTGCCATTAAGTCTAACTTTTTTCTCTTTCCTTGCAGTACTTGGGTCACGTGGAAGTGGATGAATCCAGAGGAATGCATGTCTGTGAAGATGCTGTGAAGAGATTGAAATCTGTATGTATATCAGTTTCATTAAAATGTTGGTTCATGTGCTGTGAATGTTATGCCAAGACGTTGCTGATTCTGCAATAGCATTCCAGTTTCAAGTTGTGCACTTTTCACCTTATGTAAGAAAAACAGTTGGATCATTTACAAGACCAACTGCATATGATTATAGAGGCACATGTTAATCTGGGAGTGGGAAGGGAGAGAGTTAAGTTTATTCTACCTAGTTGTAGTAGCTAGTAGATATTTTCAAAGAATGGTTAGATAAAGAAAAATGGACACAACAGTGACCCATACTGAATTGTTGTCCATAAGAGATTTTATTTTACTGGTATTGATTAGATATGAAGATTGGTCTCTCTCTCTGGAGTCTGCCACTTACCAGTACTATTGCACCCCTTAAACAGGGGACTTAATCCACTCTTTATTACACACAGCACTACTGTGTGATTTGGGCTCCTCTTTCCTATGCAAAATAGACTAGTAGCATTACTTCATGCATGCCTAGCTTGGATCTGCTCAAAATGGCCTAAAAGATTACCTGGTTGTGATGTCAGTATGGTGGGCTGCTCTTAGTTTGGCTTCTGTAAACATTTGTTCCTGTGAACAGCACTTGTTCAAATGCTTTCTACTCCTGCATCTCACTTTAGGAGGCCTGGTCTACACTGGGGTGGGGGGTGGGGGGAGGAATTGATCTAAGTTACACAACTTCAGCTACATGAAAAACGTAGTTGAAGTTGACGTATTTAGACCTATTCACCGTGGTGTCTCGACTGCTGCTGCTGCTCCCCTGTCGACTCTGCCTACGCCTCTCATGGCGGTAGAGTACAGGAGTCGACGGGAGAGTGCTCGGGGATCGATTTATTGTGTCTAGACTAGACGCGATAAATCGCCCCCCTGCTGAATCGATCGCTGCCTACCGATTCGGCGGGTAGTGTAGACATACCCGGAGATTGTGTCATCTATATTCTGTACTGTTGTTGCCACAAAATCCTGCGAAAGTAATGAAGTCCAGTCAGTCGGTTTGTTATCAAGAAATCAGGCTCCAAAAATCATAAAATATCTGGGTTGGAAGGAAGCTCAGGAGACCATCTCGTCCAACCCCCTGCTCAAAGCAGACCAATCCCCAGATAGTTTTTTGCCCCAGATCCCTAAGTGGCCCCCTCAAAGATTGAACTCACAACCCTGGGTTTAGCAGGCCAATGCTCAAACCACTGAGCTATCTGCCCACCAATCTTGAAGGTTAGGAGGGAAAATAAGTCACCATAGGAATAATCCTAACTGTGATGGATACAGAACTCCAGTCCCTTTTATCATTTCCCCTGTACATCTTGGCTGTATAAGCTCTTCAGTGAAGCAGTTCGTGGAGCTTATGTTCAGTAGTGCAGCAAAATTACTTCAAGTAGGTGTTGTTGCTGCACCTTTGCAAAATTAAGGCTGCCAGACTTCATTTTTAGTGAGTCACGTGGTTTCTCACTTGTGTTTCTTCTCTGCTAGCACACATAACAGAGGGTTGTTTTAGATTTCCTTTTCCTCCTCATGTTACGCTATAAAGTTTCTGAACTGACTTCAGTGCTTTGATTAAACTTCATCTTAAATCTTTTCTTTCATTTCTGCCCCAGCCAATTTATAGCAACAGGTTAAAGCTACACCCCATCTGTTCTTATTCAGTGTAGCAGTGATTGGTTGCTATTTGTGCTAACAGGGTTACAGATGATGATGTAAATGAGGCACTTTGTCCTTTATCAGATTTAGTTTTTTATGTAGCTAAAAACACAAATATAGACTGACCGCACAATCGAGCTGCATTCATTTTTGTCCTATCCTGTTCTATATAGGTTCTTACACTTCCCTCATTGATGTAGTGTCTACGCTCCTTCTGTTAGTATATTAAGTGACATGACTAACATCTGTTGTGTAGCTTATTCTTTTACTTATCCTCTCCCGAGGGGGAGAATTGTGTGCAGAATGGAGTATTCTGTTCTGGTAGTTTTTAAAAAAACCTGAAGCCCAAAAGCCAGTTAAGTATGGCTAAACTTACAACTAGTGAAATATGTACCCATTAAAAGTTCTTAAAGCACAGCGCGTACTATTTCTTTGGAATCCATACAAGAGCAGATATCTGATCTAGCTTGCTTGAACTACCAATTCATATACCAAACTTAAATTGAGAATAAAAGTTTACCTGCTTTTCCTGTGGACAGCTAAATATATTCCTTGTAAATAGTTTAATTACCTGAATAGCCTGATAGATTATTTTAAATTGAGGACAAGTTTCCAAACTTAATGCAGCATTCAAGGTGGAGATAGCTTTTCTGCTTGTAAGAATCTCTAAAGGAGGTATTTTGAATGATTTATTGTGAGGCTGATACAGAAAGTATGACAATGGCACATGCCTTTTCCAGTTGCTGTCTTCATAGTCCTATCTGCCCGCTTGGAACCTGAGAAACGGACATAAAATTCTCAGCCATACTACCTACTGTAAGACTACTGAGCCTACTTTTGGCAGGGATTTTTTTAATGGTGAAACTCCATGAATTTGAAGTTCATTTGGAGTTTGTCATTAGAATTTAAGATACTATCATTTGGGTTTTATTTTTGGAATATTTCCCTCTAATGTTTTAGGAATCAGATTATTTGAAGCTTTTTACTTTTTTTAAGGTTCTTGTGTGTGTCTGCCATGTGCAAGATTACTAAAATACAAGGCTTTTTTCTGGCAGTAGCATTTTGGCATCCAACAATGGAATTAATCCTTGAGGGATTCTTGCTTTCATCCTAAATTGGTAAATTGAGCTGCTCATCTTCTGCCCTATAACCAAATATAACAGTTTGGGCTGCAATCTTCTGACTTCGTTTAGGGAATGTCTGATCTTGAGAAGCTTTGTTTCCCATATGGTTACAATGTCCTTAAATCAATGTTGCCTGCTCTGATTTTATGCCACTCTGACTTTTTTTTTTTCCAGAGTGTGTATTATTTTCTCAAAATCCAGTCAATAGGAAGAATGGACATAGGATATATCTAGTTACAAGCAGGAGGGAATAGGTGATAACAGTCTAGAGCTGTCAAAACACTTGCTTGTCTGGTAGCTCATCAAGTAGTTATGCTTATTTTTTCTATCTATATTTATTTTAATAGTGTGGGATTTTTCCAAATTCCAGTTTTCTGGACTGCAATCAATAGAATCTAGCAAATACATTATGCATTGTCTTCTATCTCTTAGGCCTGACTCATCAGCCCAAACAAAATTTTATGGGATCCTTCAGGAAGAGTGTAAAACAGGAATCTCATTGAGAAAATAACTTTAGTCTTTCTCAATGTCCTCCTAAAAAAAATAAATACAAATTGACTTCTCCAACACATTGGTGGGAAATGTCCCCTGATTTTTTAGAGGATTTTGTTGTCACCTACTGGTTGATTGTAGCATATTGACCAGTATATCTTGCAGAACTAAATTCACAGGTCTGACTTTTCATTGCAGTAGAATAGCTTCAAAGAGCCACTCCAGCTATTTTTTTAAAAAGTCTGTGGATAGAGACCCTGCTAACTCTAATATCTGCACTGTGCCAAACATTTAGTTTGTGACTGATAAGTGATAACGCCTTCATTTTGAAACTTGAATACATGAGGAATGTGTCACATCAAAGATCCCAGTATAAATACAGTGCAGGATTAATCTTGCATGGGTGAGGTCATGGCCTATGAGATGATTGCACTCCGAGAATGAATCTGAAGTGTTGCTTAAAACTGCACTTGGATGCAGAAATAGACTGCATCTAAAAATATGATTATAATTTCTATCTCCGTCCCATGAGTAGTCAACAAGATGTACTGTAGCCAGAAAAAGATAAAAGCAGTACTATAGCATTGTTTGCCTGTCAGCTAAGATTGAGTGGTACTTAACTAAAAATGTACTTTCATGTTCTGATGTTGGAAGTTTAGAAAAATATATTTGAAGAAAAAAATTCCAAGTGAGCACTGTGAAGATTTGTCAAAGAAATTTCTGTAACTGTAGCATATTCTATTACTGCAAATTAATAGAGTCAGGATGCTAATTGTACTTACAATGTCTCCCCAGTAGAATACACACTTAGAGTACATTAGAATTTCATTGCTTTTGAAGCCCTTTGTCCTATTTTGATGCAGTGGCACAACAATCTTGTTTGTAGTTAAGGGGTTGTTACATCCATTTGTTATCTTATTAATATTCTTCTTGGTTGGCTGCATTACCAGTTGGATTTAAATTGCACATATATTAGTGTTGTGATACTCAGACTCTATATGTATTTTTTGAAACCTCTTTACTGTCAATTAAAGAAATGTATATTGCAAATTGCAAAATCATTAACTTCATGCAGGATTTAAACCTACAGGTCTGTTGTATGTGACTCCTGTGCAAGGAGGCAGTACAAAGACAAGACTTTACTTCCTTGTCTCGTGTCATATCTGTTTTGGTTTTAAGTTACTTTAGTGTGTACTACCAGTTTCTAACTTGTCATTTTTTTTTAAAAAATGATGCATTTCTTTTAATATATGTTCTTGTTTTAGCAGGTAAAAGAAACATAATTTAATTGTTTTTAAAACATACATTAGTTATCTCTAAACTATTAACTCTTAGTGCTGCTTAAAAAACATTTTGCATGTTGTCTTTCCATTAACTTTTTCCTGGGGTGTTCAAAGAAAAATTCATGTTTAACAAGTGCTTTGCTGAGAGCAAAATTAATGATTAACCATCCCTGTAAAAATGAGGTCGCTTCTGGTGAATCTGTTTAGCTTTTGCTACATCTTTTAAAAGCTGTTACTTAGTTTAATAGATTTTACTCAACTTGGCAGCAGCATCCAGCCCCTTCTTATTAGGTACACCAGAGTGTGATTAATTCATTAGTTCCCCAACTAATATTCAGTATGTCCTGTCCAAGTAGAGGAGTTTTTGCTTTTAAAAAAAATCTTTCTTTGGAGCCTCTCTGCTGATATAAAACTTATGTAAGAACATCTCTAAGTTTAAAGAATTGATGTATGTTTAGATTGTAAAATGTGTAGTAAACATGAAATAATTACATCTGAAAAGAATTACAGGCGGAGAATGAAGGGTGGGTGGGGAGAAGTCAGGAAATGCAAGGTTAAGATTGATGGTCCCTTCTCCCTTTTGAGTTTCCTGGCTTTGCTTTCCTGGTGTCACAACCTTAGTTTTGTTTAAATATAGAATTTTGTGTTTTAACAATCAGTTTGAATCTCAGGATATGTATAAACATGCAGATCTTTAGTATAAAAAGGCTTAACTATTGGAACATTGGTATAGATGGTGTCTTAAACTGCAGTGAGGAATGAGATGAGATTTTTCCCTGCTGTGGGTAGAGATATCCTCTGCTAGTTACTGCTATACCATTAGATTGTTTCCAACAGGATGGCTTACAATCTTTCATTGGCAGAGAGATGAGCTGGATTATCTCTAACTTGAATAATTCTATGACATTATGGCATAGTGTGCCACCTCTGCAAATACTTTGGAGGGATAGCAAAGGCAGCATCATGCCTTTAGGAGCCTGCCATTAATTATTGAACGGACATGCATATAGACATGGGGTATGAGTGAGCAGGTGTTTGAGTTCTAACTCAAGAAGATTGTACCTACCTCAGATGTATCTGAGTGTTTAGTCTCTTGTTAGACTTTGGCACCAAAGGTGAAGCCAGTAAAATATGAATGAATGAAATTGCATGGCAAATGCACTTGAAATTTGCACATCTTACCCAATTAACTTGTCCATTTTTGTTTAACATCCCCATCACCAAAATCAAACCCATGGTGTGAAGCTATTGAACTTGCGTTCAATTATTTCACTGAATCACCTTCCCTCTGTGAGCTGACTTCTGTTGGATATACTTCAGAGATGCCTTGTTCATCCTGAGGGTCTGGGAAGTACAGTGAATGCCTAGTGTTCCTCTTTTGTGTAAAGAGGTAACATTGGAAGGATTCAAAATGAGCGTTGTGAGGAAACTCATCTTGAAAGTGGGACAGTTAAAGCACAGATAAAGAGGATCTTCAAGATTCCTGGTAGGGAGTATGGGGCCCCCAGGACATAGGGAAGTGCGAGAGAAGTGGGCACCAAAAATGATCTATATTGTAGAGTACTTGCCAAGCTTAATTCTTTGTTTAGCTTGAACACCTTCAATTTAAAAAAACAGGCTTCTGAAACAAGTGAACTTCTTGGCATTTACAATAAAAAAGAAACCAACTTCAAAAACAGCAAAAATTCCTTCGCTTTCAGAGGAAATTGAGAGAGCACACAAAAGCAGACCTTCAGAACTTTTAGTCCAGAGCAAGTTTTTTTATGGCTGAGTTCTAAATTCCAAAAACTGGTTTATAGTGGAAATGGAGTCCCAAAAGTGTCTCTCTGTATTTAACTGTGTGCTATTCCGGCAATTTTAGATGTTTCTCCAGTTTGCAAATATTTGTCTTGGGAATCCTCATTTTCATGTAAAGCAAACTCTTAGCTGTGATAAAAATTAAAAATTTACATTTCTCAGTGGTCTTAAACTACAGAATCTGGATTGTTTAATCTCCACACCTGCTGCCAAGTTTGATTTATAACCTTATAAAGAGAACTAAACAGGAAGACTGCTGCAAACAAAATAACCACTTTGCATGGAATTGGGTCTCAGGTTCAGTTCAGTTCTCATTTCCCTCTTTTCACCAGTTTTGGGGCTGTAGCTTCTGATCTTTTTAGCATTCCATCTAAAACCTGTTTATCTGCATTTTCATGGGATTTTTCACATTTGCCTGTCGCATTCTCTATGGCTAACTCTAAATACCCCTTACTTTCCCTCCATTTCCCAACTCTTGTATGTACTTGTTGGTTTGAAACTCTGGGACACTTTAGCTACCTACAGTAATAGCACTCGACTTGTCCCCCCTGTTCCTCCAGGAAAGGAAGTTCTTCAAAGGCTTCTTTGGAAAAGTAAGTTTAATGCCTCATTTGTGCTTGCACTATAAGGAGTTACATCCCTGGTATAGCACTGTCATAGATCAGAGTGTTATAGAAGCCACAGCAATCCATTTCAGAATGTGTCTCCTTCTGACTGAGATGACCTGGAATGACACTTGTCAAGAAAAGAATCTGGGTAAACGGCAGCCCAAAATAACAATCTAATGACAGGCTGATGGTATGCAAAATTCCAGTTTTTAAATGGTTTGGTCTCTCTGACAAAACCGCAGCACTAGATTGGTAATGCTGTTAATACTTCCCCTCTGGCCTCCTGAGCTCAGATTTGGACTAGATCATATGGAAGACAGACTGATGTATTAGAAGTTTGTCCACATCCTGAAATCATTGCAAAGTTGACCATATTCTGTCCTGAACTGCAGCTTTTGATAGTGTAGGGAAAAAATACTGGTAGGCACAATGCTATCTATATTACACCTCCCTTTCCTGAGAACCAAATTAATTGAAGGCCATATGAGGATGGGGCAAAAACTTAGGTTTTGTTTATATATTTTTCTTATTGAAGTTAAGATAACGTATAACACTGTGAGACTCAGAAACCTGCTGTCTGCAATATTTTGTTTCAGTGCAATGCTACTCAGGAAAGCAACCTCTTAGTCTGAGATTGTGTGTGTGTGCAAATAAATATAAATTCTCCATGTTGGTGTACTGTACCAAAAGTTACACTGCTACCTCGATATAACACGACCCGATATAACATGAATTCGGATAGAACGCGGTAAAGTGGTGCGCGGGGGGGGGGGGGGGGGAGCTGCGCACTCTGATGGATCAAAGCAAGTTCAATATAACGCAGTTTCACCTATAACGCAGTAAGATTTTTTTGGCTCCTGAAGACAGCGTTATATCGAGGTAGAGGTGTATTTTGCGTGGGCACACATTCTTATAGGGCAAAGATTGTAATCCTCTAACAAATCAAATTGCATTCCTTTAGTACATCAGTAATCTGTGCCTTCCTTGTACATGGGGAACAGCAGCTATGTTAAACCATTTTAAAAGGTTTTAACTTTGCTTTAATTTATACAGGACAAATAAGAGGATTTGATTTTGAAATATATTGTAAAATGGAAGCTTAGCTTAAAAACCTGTTAGTGGTTTGAATTTTAAAATGTTTTTATTACATTTACTGCTTAAAGAGGAAAAGCTTTTATGGCAGTTTCTCTGATCAGAAGTTTCTTCCACCCTGGGGAGTAAAAGCAGAATTAATTTCAGTAGACTTCTGGAGAAAACTAAAGTTCTTTGAATAGGTGCATCCGGTATTCCAGGGCACTGGAGCCAGAGAATCTCGCCCAGCAGTACCTGTAGGGGTGGCACTCGTGCCTTGTAGCTATAGTCACTCCCATAGCTATGAGGCTATGCTGCCCCAGCCGCTCCCCTCCCCTAGTTCCTTCTCACCACCCATGGCTGGAGTCAGAGCTGTGTGTGGTAGTCACCTCACGTTTCCTATCTCCTAATTTTCTGAGGTTTTTTTTCTCTTCATGTATATAGTCAGTAATACGATAGATAGTGTTAGTGAAGTTAATGAGTTAGGATACTTATTGCCCTGCGTGATGCCCTCACCAGTGTTCAAGCACTGCCTGTTGAGGGGAGGGGGATGCTGAATAGCGATCCCTATACGAGTTGCTTGCTGGGTTTAGGTGAGGGACACGCTAAGGAGTGATGCTCCATTTGTAAGTTGTTTACCAAAAGAACCCAAGTGGCTAGAGACTTAAGCATGAAGCAGAACTTTCTCAAGCAGGCTGAAAGTCCTGTTTTGGCACTGAGGGCCACATCTGATTGGTGGTCACCTTCAGACTGGGTGATTGAGGCGCTCTGCTTTCCAGTGCTCGCCTCTCCCAAGAGATGGAGGAGCCGTTCACCCTCTGCGAGTGCTGAGGAAGAAGTCCCATAAAACTAATCAGGACCATCTCAGGCCTTGTGGAGTTTCCTTCTTTTCTAAAAAGGGTGCAGACCAGCACCATATCACTTTCAGCACACAGGTCTGAGCAGGTCCGCCAAATACTCCTTGGTACCAGGCTGAGACCACCGAGAACCCATATAGTTGATTCCGGTACAAGCTTTAGTGTCCGTTGAGTCTGGTACGGATGACGTCAATGCCGACACTGACTGTCTCCACGCTGGTGGCATACCAGGTGGCTGCAGATTTACTCTGCCTGTCTGTTCCAGACTCTGCACTCGTCCAGCACTTTTTTGAGGCCACAGCCTCCACTGTCTCGTTGACACCATCTGGTCGTGTCGTAGAGACACAGGATCCATCAACGCTGCAGCCTATAGAATTGAGGCCAGTGCCAGGCCCAGCACCGAGGACCTTGTTGGCACTGGTACACTCCTCAGCACCAACGTTGTGTCCATAGGAAATCCCGCCTTCTGCTTCTGTACTGCTGCTGACCTGTGTACCAATGCCTTCCCCAGCACCAGGGGTGGGTGACACACATTCAGTACTGGCTGTGCTGATACCTCATTGGCAAGAGAACTGTTGTCTGTCTGCTTGCCCGCGAGTCTCACTGCATTCTTTAGGGATCATAGAATCGAGCTGATTTTCAGTGGCACTCACACTGCCAGGGTCCTGGCCACCGGTCCAGGGGGCTCTGCGTTTTAATTTAATTTTAAATGAAGTGTTTGGTATTCTTAAACATTTTAAAAACCTTATTTACTTTACATACAACAATAGTTTAGTTATATATTATAGACTTCTAGAAAGTGACCTTCTAAAAACATTAAAATATTAGTGGCACGTGAAACCTTAAATTAGAGTGAATAAATGAAGACTCGGCACACCACTTCTGAAAGGTTGCCAACCCCTGATCTAGACCCCATCCCTGACAGGTTTTTGCTTAACCTGCTCTTTAAAATCTACAATGATGAAGATTCCACATCATTGTAGGAAATTTATTCCTGTGCTTAACCACCCTGATAGGAATTTTTTCCTAATGTTCAACCTAAACCGCCCTTGATGCAATTTAAGCCCATTGCTTCTTGTCCTATCCTCAGAGGTTAACAAGAACAATTTTTCTCCCTCCTCTTTATAACAACCTTTTAAGTCAGGGCTGGGCAAACTATGGTCCCTGGGCTGAATCTGGCCTGCCAGCCATTTTAAGCCGGCCCTTGAGGTCCTTCTGGGGAGTAGGGTCTGGGACTTGCCCCATTCAGGCACTCCAGCCAGGGCGCAGGGTCAGGGGCCACTCCACGCGGCTCCCAGAAGCAGCGGCATGGCCCCCCTCTGACTCCTACGCACTCCAATGACACCGTTCCAATGGGAGTTGCAGGGACGGTGCCTATGGATGAGGCCTGGCCACGCCTCCGCATAGGAGCCGGAGGAGAAGGGACATGCCGCTGCTTCCGGTAGCGGCTTGAGGTAAGCACTGCCGGAGCCTGCACCCCTGAGCCCCTGCCCCAGCCCTGAGCCCCCTCCTGCCCTCTGAACCCCTTGATCCCAGCCCAGAACACCCTCCTACACCCCAAATGCCTCATCCCCAGCCCCACCCCAGAGCCCTCACCCCCTCCTCGCACCCCATTTCCCCACCTCAGCCCGGAGCCCCCTCCCGCACCCTGAACTCCTAATTTCTGGCCCACCCCAACCAGAGCCCTCACCGCCTTCCGCACACCAACCCAATTTTGTGAGCATTCATGGCCACTATACAATTTCTATTTCCAGATGTGGCCCTTGGGACAAAGTTTGCCCACCCCTGTTTTAAATACTCAGGGACTGTTAATCATGTACCCTCTGTCTTCTCTTCCCCAGACTAAACAAACCCAATTTTTTTTCCATCTTTCCTCATAGGTAATGTTTTCTAGACTTTTAATAACTTTTGTTACTCTTCTCTGGACTTCCTCCAATGTGTCCACATCTTTCCTGAAATGGAACTGGACACTATACTCCAGTTGAGGCCTAATCAACATGGAGCAAAGTGGAAGAACTGCTTCTTGTGGCTTGCTTACAACACTCCCGCTAATACATCGCAGAATGATGTTTGCTTTTTTTGCACCAGTGTTACACTATTCACTCATATTTAGCTTGTGATCTACTATGACCCCTGGTATACTCTGGTGGTGCAGAGGCGCTATTATGGCAGGCACCAGCAGCACCACTCACTGCACTTCATTGGGCAGTCTTTTTCCACAAGGCAGCAGGACTACCCTGTAAAGGGTCATATGTCCTGGAGGCAAATGCCTTTTGGTTCTGGTTTCAGTCTGTTGACTTGTCCCCGTCCCCATCCTCTGGCATCTACTAAGCACCAATTTTGTCTTGGGTATCTAGGGCGGTGATCCAGTCGTGATTTTTACATTCCTGTCCTCCATTTGGGGACAAGATGGCTCGTTTTTACGATGTTTGGGACTTGATTACCATGGACGGCTGGGTCCTAACTCGTTCTGATATTGCTTATGCCATCTAGTTCCTTTCCATCCTTTCTCCCCTCCCTCCTTCCCATCCCTTTTCAGGGACCTCTCTTGTGAGACACTGCTCCTGGAGTAGGTTCAGTCTCTGCTAGATTTGGGAGCTATGGCATAGGTTCCTCTGCAGCAACAGGGTTGGGGGTTTTATTCCTGGTACTTTCTGGTTCCCAAGCCCAAGGAAGGGGTGAGACCTGCAATCTTAACAAATATATCAGGTACATGGACGGTCACCCTAAAAACTGGCCTCATATTAAATCACAATGACTGGCTTGCTGCCCTGGACCATCAAGATACTTATTTCCACATGGTGATTTTTCCCGAGCCACAGGAGATTCCTATGGTTTGTTGTGTCGAACCAGCACTATCAATACACCAAACTCAGTTCCCCGAATCTTTACCCACTGTATGGTTGTGGTGACTGTGTACCTCAGGAAAAAAGAAATTCATATCTTCCATATCTGGATGATTGGTTACTGAGAGGCAAGTCTAGGGAAGAGGTCCTCTCTTACGTGTATATCTTAGTACACTTACTCGATTGCTTGGGCCTCACCCTAAACAGGAAGTCAGCATTGATCACCGTTCAAAAAATCTAGTTCCTTGGAGCCCTAATAGATTCTAGTAGTCTGAGACGTTTTCAGATGATTCGTCGCCTTTGTCTGGAGCTCAACTCTCTATCACAGCTTGAGTATGCCTGAGGCTGCTGGGTCACATGACTGTGCACACAAATGATCCATTTTGCCAGATTGCATCTTTGCCCCCACCAAATGCAGCTGAAGTCAGTCGATCATCTGACCCATCATCCCTTGACAGACTTGTCCAACTTCCTCTACCGATCCGGGATGCCTTATGGTGATGGAGGTTCAGGGAAATGTATGCCAGGGCGTTCTTCTTGCTTGGACCCCACTGAATAGGATTATTGTCAATGACAGTTCCTTAAGAAGCTGGGGAGCACATCTGGGGTCGCTGAAAATTCAGGGCCTGTGGTCAGAATAGGAAGCTTCTCTGCATATCAACATCCTGGAGCTTCAATGCCTGTCACACTTTCCAAGGTCACACTAAGGGCTCAGTGGTTCACATACTCACATCGTGGTGGTATTGTCAGTATTATGTGAACAGATAAGGAGGAGCACACAAGTGTTCTGTATCAGGAGATGATCTTGCTCTGGGAGTTTTGCATCGGAAAGAACATTACTCTGGTGGCCGATTGATTCTTTACCCCAGGTCAAGTAATTTGCAGATTGACTTAGCAAATGTTTTCCCTGAGTCATGATGGTCTCAGAAGCCCAGTTGAGGGCAAATCTGGCAGCGATTTTGGTGTTTCCAGAGGCAGTTGCTATTTTTGAATATTATGGTAACAAGGTTCTTGAAAGGAGTATCTCATCTCCACCCACCAGTGAGAGAGAAATTCCTTTGTGGGCCCTTAATACGGTCTTAGTGGCTCTGATGGGACTGCCATTCAAGCCTCTGGCATCTTTTTTTCTCTCCTTGTGCCAAAATATTGCATTTCTGGTAGCAATAAAGTCTGCAAGGAGAGTGTGAGAGTTGTAGGCTTTGATGGCAGAGCCTCCTTACACGCAGCTCTCCAAAGACAGTGACCTTGTGACCACGCACTAAGATTTTATCTAAAGTGGTTTTTCAATTAATTTTAACTAAGTGGTAAGCTTACCTATGTTCTTTCCTCCGCCACATTCAACCCTGGCAGAGCAGTGTCTTCACATGCTGGTGTCAGGCAATGCCTAGCCTTTTACCTGGACAGGACTAAACCTCTTCATGATTCTCCATGTCTGTGTTGTAAGCAGACTGAATGAAGGGACAAGCAGTCTCTTCGCAGGTGATTTCTAGGTGGATAACTTCCTGTATCAAGACAGCTTATGAAATAGGTCTGACAACACACCCACGAAAGGTGCAACCTCATTCTGGGAGAGCTCAGGCTATGTTGATGGCATTCTTAAATGCTGTTTTAATATTGGACGTCTGCAGGGCTGCCATTTGGTCAGCTGTACGTATGTTTCTGAACCATTATGCCACTACCGCAGCATCCAGAGCAGAGACAAATTTTGGGAAGGCAGTTCTGCAATCCTTGCTTAAATAGACTCCAAGCCACATCTCCTGTGAGTACTGTTTGTGTCACCTACATGCAGGGCCGGCTCCAGGCACCAGCCTACCAAGCATGTGCTTGGGGCGGCACCTGGAGGGGGGCGGCGCTCTGGCCGGCCGGGGAGAGCAGGGCCGCGGCCAGGCTCGCCGCCCTCCCCCAGGCGCTCCAGCTGGGGAGAGCGGGGGTGGTGGGAGGCTTTTTTGCCTAGTGTGGCAAAAAAGCCAGAGCCGGCCCTGCCTACATGGAATACGTGGCTGCATCTGCTCAAAGAAGAAAAAAGTTACTTACCTGTATTATAACTGTTCTTCGAGATGTGTTGCAGAAGGGTATTCCACAATCCTCCCTCTGTCCCTTCCGCATCAGTCTATGCGCTTGACCTTTGGTGTGAAGGAACTGAGTGAGGCTGGGGCTCCTCCCCCCTCATATGACTCGGGGAGGTGCTACAGCCATGAGTACAACCATATGGGTACTGCTAGGCTAGATTGTCTGGCTGCTGGACACACACACACCCTACCTCTCTACAAAGAATACACCTCTGTATCACAGCTCGAAGAACAGTTACACTAGAGGTAAGTAACAGTCTTTACAGTACACACCACATAGAGAAACAGCTACATCTCCATCCATATTTCTTCCTATAAGCTGGGAAACGCACGTTCTGCTGTCATGGGTATAAATAATGAAGTGAGAGGCTTTGACTCAAGGCCCATGTATCATATTTGGGAGATTTGTCAGATAGGACAGATCTAATTAGATTGCTCTGTTGTAAAAGCAACGTTTAGAAAATACTCTGCCTAAAACAGCTACAACACTTTGACTGGAAGTTTGTGCTGTTTACAGCTTAGAATTAAAAATGTTTCTTACCTAATTGCGAAGGGAGAAACCACAAAGTTATCATATTAAATGAGATGTCTGCTTTCTCTTTACTATATATTGGCATTCCTATACAGTGTCATGCTAAATAATACAAAAGTAGAGATGTGATTGGGTACAGGAACATAAATTACACACAGCAATTCTTAAAGAGCAATATCTTGCACACACTTTCAGGAAAGAGAGCTTACTAAATACTTGAACTCATAAGACTCAGCAACGCCTTTTTCTGATAGGCAGTATTTTGCTACAGTTTTTCTCATCTTGCTCTTTGTTTTTTTGCAATTTCCAAAAAGAAAAAGATTTGGTTCCCTTTCAGTCCGTTAAGCTTTCAATCAGCATTTAAAAACAGTTATCCTAACCACTAGTGGACGTATCATTTAAGAAATTGATACGTTAACTGCCTAAATTGACATTGAAGTCATCATGCAAATCTAGGGGGGAAATCTATCTTTCATATAACAAAGTATAGCTTTTACCAGGAATATCTGTAATAAATTGTTTAACATGCACCTTTGGCTACTTCATCTGTACATGCCCTACTGATCAGCTTCCACTGAAACTAATTCAGGTGTTCCAAAGCTTCTAGGAGCTTAAAACTACCACAAGTTTTTTTAACTAAGCAAAACACTTGCCTGATGTAATAAGAAATCAGACCTGGACCAGTGACATATGAATAGATCTATCTTTCAACCGTCCAGGCTTGTGCTTCTAATGGGGGATATCACTTGTGGCTAACTTTGAAAGGTTCCAAGGTAGTACACCTTAAAATCATAAAATTAAGTATGAAAATTCTATTTTAAGGTCATTAAAAGTTCCTAAAGCTTCATTTTGCTGAGCCCTGTGCAACACACAAATGTATGTCCTGCCTTTTTAGATGGAAGGGTGCAGTTTTAAAAAAAATAAAACTTGTCTGCGGTGGAGTTGTGATGAGTAAGCTCAGGTGATATGGTCAGCACATGTATACCACATGTATTTATGTGTAAAGTGTAGGCATGCATATGTCAGGGGCATATGCCTGTGTTTGCCAAAAGCTGGGAATGGGCGACAGGATGGATCTCTTGATGATTACCTGTTCTGTTCATTCCCTCCGGGGAACTTGGCATTGGCCACTGTTGGAAGACAGGATGCTGGGCTAGATGGACCTTTGGTCTGACCCAGCATGGCCATTCTTAAGTCTCTCTCTGTATATATACATAGAAATTATAAATTTATCTGTGTATTTTTGTATAGGGTTCAGACTTCAGAGTTGACACAGCAACAAAATGAATGGAAACAACTCATACCTCTTAAGGTATGTCTACACTGCAATTAAAAGCCTGCGGCTGACCTATCCAACTGGCTCAGGAAGGGGCTGTTTAATTATAGTGTAGATGTTTGGGCTTGGGCTGGAGCCAGGGCTCTAGGACCCTGTGAGGTGGAAGGATCCTGACAGCCCAAGCCCAAACATCTGTACTGCAATTAAGCAGCCCCTTAGCCCTAGCCCCGCGAGCCCGAGACAGCTGGCACAGTCCAGCCACATGTCTAACTGCAGTGTAGATATACCCTTAAGCTACATCTACACTTGGAGCTGAGAGCGCGATTCCTGGTTCGCGTAGACATGCACTAACTCTCATCGAGCTAGCATGCTAAAAATAGTAGTGTAGCCATGGCACCATAGGCAGTGGTGAGCAGAAGCATGGGCTAGCCACACTATGGACAAATCTGTGGGGTCCAGATGGGTTTGTATTCAGAGTGGCTAGCCCATGCTGCTGCTCACCGCTGCCTCTGGTGCCATGGCTACACTACCATTTGTAGTGTGCTAGCTCAATGAGTGCTACCCTGAATGTCACGCCCCCAGCTCCAAGTGTTGGATGTAGCCTGAGCTGCTATTCTAGTCTACGGTAGTGCTGACTGACTGACATTCAGAAATCTGTCTTAATCTAACTGGCTAGAAACTTGTATTTAAAAATGAAATATTTTATTTTGCAGTATCTGAGTCTCAGTGGTCAGCTAGATGCATAGTGGTCAGGATTGTTTTACTTTGCTGTTTTAAAGCTTTTAATGTCACAAAACTTGCATATAGACATGTGACTTAGTAATTCCTCATTGTCTATTAATTTTAACATCTTAACTGCCATGAGAAACACTATTCTTCAGGAAAGAACTTGAACTTCAGTCTGCTGCTTTCTTCCACTTACTGATGTCCATTTTTAGGCATTGATGTAACCCACTGGTCAGTGTGTGTCATGCATCCCCTCTGTGCCCGGTCCACAGAGAATGCAAATCTCTTATAGCTCTCATCTTGTAGACTCGTGCTTTTAGCTCTGGAGGTCCCCAGTTCAGTCCTCCAATATTGATCAAGATGGTGGCTATCACATTGGCACAGATTAGAAACTCGTCATACGGTTATGTTCAGAAGTAAGATGTTCCTGCTGATTCCAGACTGAATTAGAGCAGATCTGATTTAGCATTGCTATGAAGCCTGTACTTTAACAGCATTGATTGTACAGTAATCCAAAAGCTACCTGTGTGGAGTTGAGGGGCTGCTGTAGTCTCTGCATATATCCTTGGTGGAGATCAAGATGGAGTTCCCTAATAACATAGGTTGAGACTATTTTGGTCCAGCATATCTTGTTCATTTGTGTGTCTGATACTTTCAGCACCTATAACTTTTGGCTTTTGCTCACTCACACTGTTGATTATACTTGATGTAATACACTGGGGTCTCTGGCACAACTTAATTTACATAGCCTGGTGAATGGGATGTCTTCTGTCATGGTGGAGTCAATACTTCATGCATTGTATGTCTTGGCAGCCCCAAATATTGCTAACACAGTAAGTACCATATGTACAGATACCCATATCTCTATTCTGACCATTGGCACAATCCTCTCACTTTGCTCTACTGTTTATGGGAGTTGTTCTTTGCACTATGTGCCTTGTCAGGCTGTCAGCATTCCCATCACACAGTTTAGTTTCCTGAACCAAGCTGGGAAGGGTAGGCTAAGGATTCAGCAGATGGAAGAGCTGTAGGAATTCCACACTTCTAAGAGGACAGAAAAGGAAAATGTCACTTGCTGAATTTTAGAGGATCTGGGACTGTGCAAAAAGGATAACCAAAGCTTCCCCATTTAATTTAGAGACTATCAAGGATCTCCAGCGAAAACGGGAGTTCCTTGTGGAAGTCTTCTAATAATCGGGCTTCACTATTTACCTAATTCTAGACCCAGGTGATAGAATAAGAGTGCAATGACCTCTGGAAGAATTTTCAACTCAGTATAATAAATAGCAAAACAAACATCTTGTGCTATGAGACTGCAGTCTGTCTCTCTACATTTGGAATACAGACTGCAAGGACTATATAGTAAGAATTCTGTGAATTTGTTTTTGAAGCAAGTCTTAAAAGTGGGCTCTGGTAGGAAAGTTTAAATCCTTGATTTAGGAGTTGACAATCCTATGCTGGCAAACTTGGGTTTGCACTGTGCAAGAAGTGGCATACATATTCTCATCTTCCAGTTTCTTCACTCTGAGAAATCCATGGTAGAGTTTCATGGCTTCATTAAATTGGGATTTGGCAATATGTGAGTAAAGGATGAGGATATACTTTGCTTGGGATCAATGCTTGGTTCTAGAAGCACATGGCTGAGTTTGTTTTCTAAAAACAATTGCAACAAGTTTTGCTTCTTTAGTCGTTCTTGAAAAGACCCTTCCCTGAAGCTTTACTCTCCTGGAAGGTTGTATTTACTATTTAGAGAAAGTTATGTTTTCCTTATTCTTCCCACCCAGCTTCATCACAGTCCTTGTTTTTTCCTGACTTTTGTATTTGCTGAAACAAAGATATTGATTAACATTATGGATGGTTTAAAATAAACTGGCACCTGTTTTAACACAAGTCAAAGGAGACACATCTAGATTTGTGAAGAATTTTGAAGTTATGGAAGTTGTTGATTGAGAGCTGGGAGCACAGGCCCAAAGAGTGTGGCTATCCCATATTTACTGCCTTCTAAAACGAAGAATTTTAGAAATCACTTTATATATTGCAATATTTTCTGTTTGTTCAGCCTGGCTAATAACGTACCTTCTAAAACTGTGCCCCTTTCTATAGCTTTCTTCCCTAAAGTCCTCCTTTAAATGAATCTTCCTTGCAATTCAGTTCCAGGTATCATTATCAGTGTTTATCTTAATGTGCTGGTCTTCCCCTGTATCTCACGGATTCAGAAATCAGGACAGTCAGTTGCAGTTACAACAAACTGCAAAGTCCTCAATCCCACCCCTTCATCTTTCCTCTGATAACCTAACCACTGTGAGACCAGTGAAGGTTTACCACTCCAGCACACAATAAAATATCCTATCCATACACTGTAATTCTAAAATCAGTATTGCATAAATGGAACATTCATTGGCTTTAAATTGGGATGAATCATTGACTTCAGCAGTGCTCCAGTGCTTTGTGTATGAGGATAAGTAACTCATGGAAATGAGTGATGTAGCCATATAGAGGAACCATTTTAAAAACCGCAGTTCTTACACAGGAAGGCAACCAGAGATCACTCATTCATCCACACTGTGGCGAAGGGGTGATACCCAAAGGTCTCACCGAGACGTCCGTTTATAGTACGGACCGTTGTGGTGTGATGGAAGCCTAGTGTATAAAACAAACCAGGGAGAAGGGAAATTGTTTATCGGGCCTAGATGTGAAAAGGCTAGATAGGCAGGCGTGAAAACCTGAAGTATAGATACTTTTTACAGTCATGAGTAGGAAAATGCAATACTTTGGAAAATAATTTTTTTTCTAGCTGCATTTCTGCACAACAACCAGCAAAATGGTGTTTTTAACTGAAATGAAAAACTACTCCATCTCTGTCAAGTATCGGGGGTAGCCGTGTTAGTCTGTATCTACAAAAACAACAAGGAGTCTGGTGGCACCTTAAAGACTAACAGATTTATTTGGGCATAAGCTTTCTTGAGTAAAAACCTCACTTCTTCGGATGCATAGAACTCTATGCATCCGAAGAAGTGAGGTTTTTACTCACGAAAGCTTATGCCCAAATAAATCTGTTAGTCTTTAAGGTGCCACCAGACTCCTTGTTGTTTTTACTCCATCTCTGTGAGATGTCATTCTTTAAAAATTGTTTTATCTGATGATGGGTGTTATGCAATATTTTGCAATTTTCTCTTAAATGAAACAATTTAATATCCAAAAAATAAATGGCACTTTTAGCTTTTCAGGTTCTTCCTCTCAGCTTCACATGGATCTGTTGTTCTCCACTCACAGCAGGTAGAAGCTCCCACAGTCAAATTTTGGATGCTTGCCAAAGTGCTCCATAACAAATATTAACCTTTACATCTTGTAACACATTGCTCTCTAGACATATTAAACATTTTAATAAAGGTATATCCTACTTGCCTTGTGTCACTGCACGTTTAGTGCATAGCTACTAGCTGAAAAACATATTTAGCATTCATGCTAAGTGTAAGTATTATGCATTAAAGGTGCATAGCACTAATAACATTTTGCAGGTGATTCTAATACTATGATTTAAGGTGATGCCATGATTCTGCCACACGATTATTGGGGCAGAGGGCTAGGGTGGTGGAAAGATCAGGTAAGAATTCTTACATTGTTTAAACTTGTGCTATAGAAGCTACCTGTGGTGTAACTCCTTATGCATTAGTGTTATCTGACTTTAATTTTCTTGGTTGACCTTTTAAAATGGGTGAACAATTCAATCTTGAATTCTTTGCCTATAAATGAATGTATTAACCTGTCTTTAACTTCACTTGTTCTATTCCTTTCCCTTCCCCTGTCCCCCCTCATTTGCATTGTGTTTCTGAAAGACTGGCTTTGGCTTGGTTCTCTGAATGTTTTGCAGTTTGATTTGAGTATCTGGCTTTGGGCATCTCTACTGAACTTGGACTTCATCTGCACTTACTATTGTGGTTCTTGGAAAGCGGAAGTGGGTGTACAATCTGATAACATTGCTGTAATACTGTGTTTTTCTCTTTTCTTCCCTTGAAAGACTGGAAAGAAGGCAGTTAAGGCAGTCCTGTGGGTTTCGGCAGATGGACTCAGAGTTGTAGATGAGAAAACTAAGGTGAGACTTAGATTTTACATTGTATCAAAATGCCTCTAATCTTTGGTAGCCCTATTCTTTTTTGGACAAGTTCAGGTCTCTGAAAGAGAGGCCTACGTGCACGTGACCAGTTTAATTAATTATTCATTACTTAGTGAAAATAAACTGAAATTTTCAGTGAACCATTTGAAATGCAAATTTTTATTATCTTATTTTGCAGTGTGTCCTGTGCTCATCTGACTAAACATAGCAGTTAATGTGAGCCTGGAATCCTGTTTTTGTTTCATCTGCCAGGAAAGCACATTTTCCTAATCATTTCTATCCACATAGTACATGCAGAGTTCTCCTGACCCTGATGCCCTTTATGTACTAATAGAGATACATGAGAGATTAATGCAGGAATAGGCAACCTATGGCACGTGTGCCGAACGCAGCACGCAAGCTGATTTTCAGTGGCACTCACGTTGCTGGGGTCCTGGCCACCAGTCCGGGGGGCTCTGCATTTTAATTTAATTGTAAATTAAGCTTCTTAAACATTTTAAAAACCTTATTTATTTTACATACAACATTAGTTTAGTTATATATTATAGACTTCTAGAAAGAGACCTTCTAAAAATGTTAAAATGTATGACTGGCACGCGAAACCTTAAATTAGAGTGAATAAATGAAGGCTCGGCACACCACTTCTGAAAGGTTGCCGACCCCTGGATTAATGCATAAAGAAATTTATATTGATCAATCCAGACTACAGTGCATCTGAAGTTCCAGATAATTGTATCTTACGAGCAAGCTTCCAAAAATGCAGCAAGGGAGTTAAATAAAACGTATAGTAAGGAGAATCATGTCTCCCTGAGATTTAGGTAGGTAACATGGAAAATGACTTGTTTTTTTTAAGTAAGCACTTCTTTACACTCTTGTTTTTTGGGGGGGCGGGGGTTTCCTTTAGGATCTTATAGTTGATCAGACAATAGAGAAGGTTTCTTTCTGTGCTCCGGACCGGAATTTTGACAGGGCATTTTCTTATATCTGCCGAGATGGCACTACCCGGCGCTGGATATGCCACTGCTTCATGGCTGTAAAGGACACAGTAAGTTGAGTGCGAATGGGTCTGATTTAGCTTCTGCTGTGGCTAGAAGCAGGAAGCACCCCGCAGATTTTTTAAATCTATATGTAATAAAACTTAAATTTACCTAGAGAATATGCTCCAAAGGGTTTTTACCCTAAACCAAAGTATTGTATAACTATTTGAATGGTTGCAACTCTAATTCTTTGTTTGAATTGTTTGCTCCCTGATTTGTGGTAGCCTAGTCATCTTATGGAGAGAGATGGTACCCAGCACGGTGTATAAATGGAAGGCAGTCAGAACAGAACTACACATTTAAAAATAAAGACAGAAGATACTTGTATCTGAAAATGTATACAGCTGAAAACTGAAATAGAAATGACAGTCTCTGAGGTAAAAAAAATCTATAGAGGGTAATTAAATATAGACCTGGTGATAGTGTTTTGAGGCCTCTTGTGTGCAAACACACATAGAAGGCAAAGTCATTCTAATCCTCAGAATTAAAATTAAACTACATAAATTGTGATCATCTTTTGGCTTTTAAATATTAAAAGGAGATTGGGAAGCTGGTTACTTCTGTCACTACTTATAGGACAATAAGTTGTTGTTGGTTTTTTGTTTTTTTTTAATTCCAGACATCAGCAGTAATATTGGAGTTATCTTTTAGAAGGCTTGAAAGCTTTTTATACAATAATAAAATCACTTTGTGTGCCTACACCCAGGCCAGCCAAGGTCAGACTAGACTGAGTCATGAAGATTCTTCACATTTAACTGCTGTTGTGATGAACCTCCCTTCCTGGCCTCTCATTTTCTAAATAGGGGGATAAGATGTGGGGAAGCTCCCTTTTGTATCACAGTAGCCTTGTTCTTTGTTTAGTAAAGCTGGGGTCGTTATGGAACCATTGTAAATCTTAATCTTGAGAATATTACGGACAGCCATTTTTCAAAAAGTCTGCCTCTAAGTACTAGTTTAGGCCTGCAATCAGAGTCATTACAGGAACAAGTACTCAAGATTTGTGAGTCAGGGCCCTCTGAAAAATTTCTACCTCTGTAATAACAGTGACAACCTTTTGGTCTTGAGTGCTTGCTACTCCAAAAAATGGCTTTACAGAGTTCCTCTGAGCATAGTTGAACCCAAAGGCAAATTATTCCACTGGTATCTTAGTAGCAGTTGAACTAAATTGCATATCTGAAAATTTCTTACACTTTTCCAGCAATGGCTGTGTAGTAACAGAAGTGAGCCTTTGTACACAAAGGGTTAATTTAAACCCATGCAGTATGACTAGGCCTAGCAGTTATCTGAGGCTCCTTAATAAATTGCCTTCCCCAAGAAGAATCTAATCCCTGAGTAATACATGAAATACATGTATGTATGTTTGTGCCAGTTCCTATATGATGAAATGTCTTCTTGCACAGGGGGAACGGTTGAGTCATGCTGTGGGCTGTGCGTTTGCAGCATGCCTAGAGCGAAAGCAGAAACGAGAGAAGGAGTGTGGAGTGACTGCCACCTTTGATGCCAGCAGAACCACATTCACAAGAGAGGGATCATTCAGAGTCACTACAGCTACTGAACAAGCAGAAAGAGAGGAAATAATGAGACAGATACAGGATGCTAAAGGTAAAGGACTGCAAGTTGTGTGATTTTTTGCTTACCATGGACAATCTGTACAAGTGTGACTCATAGTCTATGCAGAGAATAAAGGATTAACTTCCTCACAAAATCCTACAGTTCTGGGCAAAACAAGGCTAATCACATGGTGCAGCACGCTTGTCATTCGCTGAACATTTAGTGTCAGCGTAAAGATATGAAATATGATCCCAGCTGCCTTCACTTCCCTACATGCCCCCTAGAAAATCACAAAGCACTGATCCATGTGTGAATGCAACTAGAAAAAGCTTCTACTTTGTGTTTGTTTTTTAGCAGGTTAAAAGGTGTCTTGTAGAGAGAAGATGGTAGGTCCCAGGATAAAGGGATTTACAATAAAAATGGTCCAGGAACTTTTAAAAAGCTTAAAAAAAAAATCAGTAAGGATAAAATATAAAATCCAGCAATTTTTGAAGAGTTTTAAACTCTGGCTTTACACCAAAAATATATATATCTTTCTGATTTTGATGACACTGTCCAGTTTACTGGAAAACTGATGGCTTTATACCCAAAGAGAAAATATTGGAGATGTAAAGTTATCCTTTGAGTCAGTTGCATTTGTCACCTTTTCTTCATTAGTCCGATGAATAAGTGATAATGGGGTTATATAGAGTTGCACAGTCAGAATGAGGGATCTGAAGTAAGGGTGTTAAAGATTCTAGAATGTTTTAGGTTTGTGTAAAGGTGGCTCCATCTTCAGACCCCATTTTTTTGTCAAATAAATAAACTATTAAATGAGTTGGGGCCTTCTGTATTTTCTAGTAGCCTAGTAATTATACAAAAAGTAGTATTCTTCATAGTTTATTTGACAATTCAGTAGAATGTTATCTCTAATAAAAACTCCCATAACAAGTTTCAGACGTCCACTCTGATCTTGCTAAACCTTAATCTTGATATATCTTGTAGTCTTCATCAGCCACCCATTATTCCCGACACATTAATTTTAAAACTTTACTAAATGAAGCTTTAACTCAGAAGTCAATGCAACTCCAGGGCATGAATCACAGAAAATACTGTCTCTAAGGTGTGAAATCTTTTTCAAGGAAGACTTATTAAAGTTTTTTCAGTTAAGTGAGCAGCATCCTGACTAGTTGTGGCTAATAGGAATTGAAGGGGCGGGACAGCCCAGTAAGTTCCTTCTTTTAATACCTACCACTTTGGAAATCTCCAGAGTAATGTTTGTCTTTCAGATCTCTATTTGTTCTGTTGATGTCTCTTGGATGAAATTTACTTTAAGAGATGCTTGGAAAGCAGCAGCACTCTACAGTTGGGAGGGTTCTGTGCGCATTGGTTTCTCTACTTAAATAGTGATTAATTCTCCTAAAAATTAATGACTTATTCCACAGCTAGAGAGGTACATTTTTATACCATATCAATTATGAGTTGCAGCACATCTAGTCTTCTAGTAAAGGGTGCCTCCTAGGCAGGAATTGTTATTGTAGTTGATATAGTATTGTCAATCTGATATGTGGACATTAGTTTGTAAGTGCATTCACTCGTGACCTAATCTGGGCTTAAACCTCTACATGTCCAAAACTAAGCTTGGTCCACTGCATCACCAGGAAGTAGGTTTCAAGTGACATAACTAATAATTAAGCATCTTTGCTCTTACTTTGAGCAGCATTTGGTGTAAATGTAACTAGTGACTGGCAGCTGCTCTGTCTGGAAAGGTAAATACAATCTGTCTCTTCATCATGGTCTGAGATAAACCAGAGCCTTTGGCTTTCTGGGACATGTAAACTTTTTAGTGATTTAATTGAATAAAAGTAACACTAACAATTCTGTCCATATGCTGTTCACCTCACAATTTTGCACGAATTTACAAAATAAGTATGGGGCTGTATTTTTAATCTCTCAAGTTTTTGTGTTTGGTTGGGGGTTTTTTGAGCCACAAGTAAAACTGAATTACTATTGGTTTAGGAACACCTGACATACCACCACCAAGCAGCTAAAAAGAAATATACATTTTACACAGCACCTGCATGGTCTTACTTAGTGTTAGATACAGGTGTTTGCAAACAGTTGCCAATGGTGAAATGAACAGCTGTAGAGAACTGATTTTTCTGTTGTAATTTTAACACTTTGATCAACAAAGGCAGTTTTAACTATAATTACAGCAAATTTATCCTCTGAAAACACACCAATACTTCTGACCCAGGAAAAGTGTTTAGCAGTGCTTCACTTTCCTAAACTTTTGTCCTGTTTCTTTTCACAGCTGAAACAGAAGTGAAAACAACAGCAGCTCCCAGTGCTACACCCAGCAATACTGCCCCATCTCCTGGCTCCCCAGCCTCTCCCACTGCTGACATCACTGCCTCTCTAGATAAAGAGATGAACCATCCCCATGTTATCCCTCGAAGGCATGCCCCTATAGAGCAACTTGCCAGGCAAGGCTCTTTCCGAGGTTTCCCTGCCCTTAGTCAAAAGATGTCCCCCTTTAAACGCCAGCTGTCGTTGCGAATAAATGAGCTGCCTTCAACAGTGCAAAGAAAGACAGACTTCCCCATGAAGAACTCAGGTAAAAGCAAGACTGTGTTCTACCACAGTGGTTCTCAACCAGGGGTCCGGGGGCCATGAGCAGGTTTCAGGGGTTCCGCCAAGCAAGGCCAGCATTAGACTCACTGAGGCTTAGGGCAGAATGCCGAAGTCCCACTGCATGGGGCTGAAGCTGAAGCCTGAGCATTGTAGCTTCGCAGGGGGCCCCTGCAGCATGGGGCCCCAGGCAGTTGCCCTGCTTGCTACCCCTTAACGCCAGCCCTGGCCTTTATATGCAGAAAAACAGTGGTTGTGACACAGGTGGCCCGTGGAGTTTTTATAGCATGCGGGGGCTCAGAAAGAAAAAGGTTGAGAACCCCTGTACCGTAACATTGTCCTTTGCAAGTGCAGAAGTCAAAAGCTTCCTTTCCCTGCATGCCTCTTACCTCCTGGTTTTAACCATGAAGTTAACTTGCTGAGTGCTGTTGAATGTACCAGTTCCTTCTTTCCACTTCACTTCAGATGGCCTGCCACTAACAAAAGTGTCATAGGTCAGAAGAACTATGTTGACAGGGAAGGGATTAGGGTTTCATATGTAAATCATCAGCAGAAGGTAAACTGACTTGTTCTTGGTGTTTGAGACTTCCAAGAAAAGCTCAGGAAGAGGTGTTGGTGAATTAGTAGATGGCGCTCTTCCCTCTGTCATTAAACCAAAGCCAAGTGTGATGGTAGGGGGCTCTGTACTAATAATGGCTTTTGAGATGTAAAACACTAAAAGTCTTGACCTCTTTTGATCATTAAAGATCCTGTGACCTTTTTCACAAGTGTTATCCTAGAGGTCCCTGTCAAATTCTGCCTCCCTAAATTCTTCTTCAGAACAGTTAAATGAGCTGCTTTTGCCTCCCCAACTAAAACAACTTTGTTTAGTATTAAGTGGTGCAAGTGGCTGTATTTCAGTAGTGTGTGGTGCCATGTCTAGAAAACTTTGAAGCTTTCGCACTAAATCATCCCAATACAAATGTAAGTAGTGACGATTATGCTACACACACACACACTCTCTCTCTCTCTCTCTCTCTCCCTCTCTCTCTCGAATCCCAGTAAGTAGGATATCCTGCTGCGTGTCTTATATTCTGATAGCCCCAGTTTAAAGATCTGAAACCTTAAAGTTAAGGAAAAAAATACCGAATAACGGCAAAAATAACAGGCAGTATTTACATGTCTTTATTCGTTCTTAATCTTTTCATCTTTACACTCTAATGTTAAAGCAGAAGTTGCCAAATAGTTTTACATCTGTTTAACATCTGGTAATGAACAACTTAGTACTAGCTAAATACATTCATGTTAAGAATTTATTCTATTACTGTCCCATTTTTGCAGTTGTCCTTTCCATTCAGTATCCGGTTAAATGGGTTCTGTGGGAGGTGTCCCGATAAAATACTGTCTTGATTAAGCATGTCCCGTTTAAGTGGCGTACACTCCATTCGCTTTTGCCCAGTCTTCCTGAATTTTTCATGTCACTTGTAATCTCTGCGCTTCTGTTGTTTTGCTTCCATTGCTTCCATGTACTGCTGAAGGGTGTGGGGCTGATATCCAGAGGCACTTTTGGAGAGCAGTACGAGTAGGAATATCTGGAAAATCTGACATTTCAGCACCATTTGCCAAAAATACCTCTCACTTTTTCCACACATGTACTGACACGGGGAAATGTGGTCAAGTCTAGTTATGGAATAGACATATAAAAGCTTAACTGTCATGGTTTTATTAAAGAAATATACAAAATTTAAGCTGACGGAGTAGTAAGGATGTGTGTGTAATCAAAGTGAGTGCCCATTATACATCAAGTGGGCCCATAACAAATGATGATACTGAATTATACTACATGAGCTGCAATGCCTCGGCAGTTTGAGAAAGTGTCAACCTCACTTTGTATTTCCTGGCTTTTAACTGTCACAGCTGTAACCCGATACAAGTAAGGAATTGTCAGTGGTGTTCCTTACAGCTTCACTTTCAGAAAAGCCCGTCCCACAAAATACCTTTTAGAGGGCAAAATATGTGATCATTTCCTGAATGGCAACTACACCTACTGCTACATCTTATTAGCCCCTGTGAGCAGCTGTCCTGCAGTTTGAAGCATATCATTTGAATAGTAATATCCATTTTACATCTTGAATCAGATGCCTTGTGAGCCATTGATATGTTGCGTAAGACAATATAGTGTACAACTGTCTTATGTCTGTAACAAAGCTGAGTAAGAACTTATTTTCTGAACTTCCTGGGACCAAAACCTGATACAATTACATGTTAAAAATGGATGGCCTGTCCTATCAACCAGGAGATAGGCTGTGAGAAACTCACTTCAAAACTGGAAACCAAATACTCCACTTTCTCTCAAGGATAAAACTCCCCAAATATGCTGGATATGGCTTTGTATTTCTACTGCCAAGTCTTCACCATGGATTGAGAGGGTGGTAAACCCAATCTACATATAAGGCTATCCAAGTCAACAGAAGGAATATCTTGTGAGATAAGGAACTTGGGCACATGTTTAACTGCTTTAATATTTACTTCATCTTTTCTGTATCCCTTAACTTTCCATGAGTAATGATCTGAGTTTAATTTTCAGTCCCTGAGATGGAAGGGGAAGTGGACAGCATTAGCTCCCTGTGCTCCCAGATTACTAATGCTTTCAGCTCACCGTCAGAGGACCCCTTCTCCTCTGCTCCTATGACAAAACCAACCACAGTAGTTGCACCACAGTCTCCTGCCTTTCAAGGTTTGTAACTTTTAAGCTTGCATGGACATGCTGGATGATGCTTGTATTTATGTAATGTTGCTTTCCAGTAGCATGCCATCACCGTAATGTCTCAGATTTCCTCTTGCACAACTATTATATCATCTTCTGTTTGAAGACACATTTTGCTTTATTCATCTCATGTGCATATAGCTGTTTCCTCTGTTTTGTTTTTAATCTCCCAAAAAAGATTCCTACACCATCCCCAAAATTGTATTATGTCCAGGGGTTGGAGGGAGAGAGAGACAATGGCTACCTTACTATTCTGGCTACTGAATTGCAGTGTGGTTTTAAATGTGGTGCTAGTGTATGCAAGTCTGATGCAGAGGGCCCCTCAAACTGGAGATCACAAATGAAGCATGCATATGACACCAAATCTCAATTTGTTCTAAAACATGGAGACATTTTAACATGAGGTGTGATGAGTGGGAATTATATAATTGTGTTACTGATTTTTAGTATATATGAAATCATGTGAATGGAATTGAGTATTATTATGGGAGAACTTCAATTTTTTTAAAGCACAGAGAAAACAAAAGCAGTTGCATTTGAGTGTTCTGTTGACTTTCATTCTGATTCTCTCTGCATACCTGCTTTTATTTCAGCCAGTTTGAAACAGCTTTATTCATAAAGCTAGCTTCTTATTTACTGATAGGATTTTAGAAAATCCACAGTCCAACTGTGTAGCTAACAGTTGATTTGGTACAATTAAAATAACTGGCTTTATAAAGTTTGAATGGGCTGTAAATTAGTCACTATTCCACGCTGAGCTAATTTACACAAGCTTTTGTCATGTGTGTTTGTAAAAGTGGTATATGTTTGGCAGGAATGACAAGGCCCTTTCCTCCAATCACCTGCACGCCTTGCATGAATTAACTGCAATGATGTTGTCTGCTCCCATTTTAGTTAATGGCACTGCATCTGCCTTCTGTGTGCTTGCTGTTAAACCATCCCAAGCTGCTGTAGCACCCACAGCTATGCCAGTTCGTGAAACCAATCCTTGGGCTCATGCCCCTGCTGCTCCTGCTGCTAATACTGGAGCTGCAGCCACATTCTCTGGTAAGATTGGGTATAGGTCCTCTGAGTTGTTTTGAGAACTTAGGTTCAAAAGTATGATTGAATCCCTGGGACAGCTACAAATTTGTCTCATTGAAGGAGTGGAAGGGACAGTGACAATAGCTGGAAGTAGTTTTTTTTCCCAAACGGTAGAGGGAAGCCTTGAACTGGATGGTTATGGGATGATAGGTTGTACTGTGAGTTTTGTCTTAGCACCTGATTTTCTTAAGTTGCCAAAAAGGCAAGTCATGGAAATTTAGAGCAAAGAAAATTCTGTGTTGTTTCTATACCTAAAATACCCTTTTTTTATTGGTGCTAATAAGGGGAGTTTTTATTTGGTGCTGATAGTCTTTAGTGGTCATGATCTGACCCTTTTGGAAACTAAAGCTGCCCCTGAGCAGTTGATCTGGCCCTCGACGTAGCCATGTCCTTGTATACATGGGAAAGGTTTTTTAGTATAAGCTATGGTGTGAATTTAAACCAATATAGCTATACCAGTATAACTACCCCACACGTGGACACTCCTGTTCCAGTGACTTTTTGATACAGCTTGCATTACTTGGGAAAGGGTTTAAGCTAAATGAAAAAGCCATCTTTATATCAGAGTAAATGTGTCTACATGGGATTGGAGGGTTGTTTTACCTGTAGAACTTTCCTAGTAGACAGGCCCTAAACTCCTGCTCAAATGTTTTCAACTATTTAGCATCACATCCAGCGATAGATTAACCACAGATCCTTGAATCCAGGCCCTGCACACCAACGGAGCTCATCTGTAATGACAGCAGTAGACTTCTGATCTGTGGATACCGTGTCTCCACTTATTTCGGCCAAAGTCGGAGAGCTCTGTCTCTTTGCTTGATTTCAGGGATTAGACAGTTAATAACTCATTGTTCAGAGATTCTCTTCTATTTCAGCAAAACACTAAGCAGCATTTGAACTATAGTACTGCCTCCTTGCCTTTCTGGTTCCCCTTTCCTTCATGGTTGGAAAGTTGGCATGGGGAGAGGAAGAAGGGGACCAGGGGAACTTGAGAAGGGAAGAAAGGAAGAACATGGGAGGAGGGAGAAATTGTATGGAATCTAAACTGTGTTGAGAAATGAGTTAAAAGTTGAACTGCCAGGGAAAATAAACTGAAATCTTGAGAATTGAACATTGCAGAAAAATTAGACAGAGGTTAACAGACTGAATTATGTGGGAAAAGAGTAAGGGAAGAGTGGAGATGAAGGAAGGGAGAGAAGGAAGAACAAAACAAGGGTGTCATAGTAAGTACAGTTTAACTATTTTATTGAATGTCGCAAATTGTTAAATACACATCCCAAAGGTTTTAGTGTATATATGCAATACAAAGAGTGTGTATCTTGTCTACTATTTTAAAAATACATTTGCAGTCCCACATTTAGGTAATGGAAAATGAGTTCCTTAGGAGGAGCCCTAAAGTGTTCCTAGTCGCATCAGATCCAATGAATTCCTAGTCCCATCAGATCCAACCTCCTGTAAAAATCCTAAAATCCATCAGGGCAAGGATATTCAAACAACAAACCCTCCCCCCGAGAACCCTCCACTAGATAATGGAATTTGTTACAAGTTCGGTTGTAGTAACTGGGGGACAGAGCATTTTGTCGCTAGGTCACAGATTCCAATCTGGCCTCAGTTATAATGCTAAAGTTTTCTTGATATCTAAAAACCTTGGCCCCGTGTGCAATTGCTGGTTGGTCTGAGTGGCCAGGATTTCTAGTAGGCAGGTTACCCGCACCCTTGTGGATTGTAAGTAGAAAGACCAAGGCTTGAATTGGCTATGCGACAGAACGACCATCTTTACCCAACTGGGATGGTTCCTCCCAGCTCAGGGCTAATAGGCAGTCGAGAGAATTCATATAGTTGCCCGTTATCCACATGTTCTGTTGATTAATAGGACTTTAGTCTCCAAGGCTTCCAATCTAGCACTATTCACAATTGCTTAAATAGTTTTGGGAACTGAGGGACAAGATAAAGAATAAGAAGTAGAGGAAAGAGATTTTGTGATCCTGCTAATTAAGTAAAAAAACCGAAGATACTGTTGCTACCACCATAGCTGCTACAGCTTGAATTCTAAGGCCTTATCTACACTACAAAGTTTTGTCGGTAAAAGCTGCCTTTTGCTGACAAAACGGGAGGTGTACGCACTGCAGAGCTACTTTTGGCAGCAAAATGCTGCTGTTTTGCTGACAAAACAAAACCACCTTGACAAGAGGCACAGGGCTTTTTGTGGCAAAGTTAAAGTGACAAAGCATCAGTGTAGACACTGTTGTTTGTTTTGTTGACATAACTGGCTTCCACCAGTATCCTACAATGCCTACCATGACCGCTTTGCTCACTGTTTTGCTGCCCTGCAGGCGTGTACCATCCCCCCCCAACCCCCATTTCAAAGGGGAAGTATCTGACTGCTGAGCGTGCTGCTCCGTTTGGGGAACAAAGAGCAAATCATTGGAATGCTCCTGTTCTGTCCTGCACTAGGAACACTGGGGCAGGCAGACTGCTGCTGGGGGTGGGGAGGGAGGGACTGCTTTGACATTCCTCAGCACAGAGATCTCGCAGCTAGATGTTTCCCCATGGCAGCTGAGGAGGCTGTGGGAGAACTCGGCGGGAATCATAGAACCATAGGCAGGCAGGCAGAATGGGCTACTTCGGAAGAGACTGCGGTGCTGAGCAGAGTCGGGGGCTGACGTGGGGAGGTGTCCCCCTTCCCCTGCCTCAGGATAGGTCTGTCAGCCTGCTGTCTTCCCCACTCCAGACACACTGTTCTCCTCTCCTTCCCCTCCCCTCCCCCCCACACACACACTTCAGGTGAAAAGTGGCTGGCGATCTAGAAGGATGCCCCTGGAATGATGGGATTGAGAAACCTGCATCGTGTGATGCTGTACCTGCCTAGGGTTACCATTTTTCAACACTGAAAAAAGAGGACACTCCACGGGGACCCAGGCCCCGCCCCAACTCCGCCCCTTCCACACCCCCATTCCAACCCCTTCCCCAAAGTCCCCACCCCAACTCCGCCCCCTCCCCTGAGCACCCTGCATTCCCCCTCCTCCCTCCCGCCCCCTGGGCTCTGGCTTCTGCTGCGCTGGGGAAGTTGCTTCGGCCCCCGCTGCGGTGGAGAGCAGCGGGAGCTGGGAAAGTTGGAGCCCGGGGAGGAGGCGGCTGCATGCTTGGATGCTGCCCGCCGCCTCTGTGCCTCGGCAGATCGCGGGAGTTGTGAGTTTTGCTGCAGCCACTCGCACTCGGGGTCCCCTTACCATGCCTCCCTATTTTCCCGGACATGTTCGGCTTTTTGGAAATTCCTCCCGGATGGGGATTTGAGGACCAAAAAGCCGGACGTGTCCGGGAAAATCCGGATGTATGGTAACCCTATACCTGTCCCATGAGGCATTGCAAACCCTTCCCAACACACCCTGTGGCCAGTTGCACAGTGGGATAGCTACCCTCAGTGCACTGCTCTCTGTGTCAATGCAAGAGCTGCTAGTGTGGAGGCACTCAGCCAACACAAGGAACTAGTGTGGACATGCAACAGCGGTTTTAATTAAAGCAGCATAACCTTTGCTGACAAAACTTTAGACAAGGCCTAAGAGTCCACCAGGCCTGACTGGCATGTTTAAAAGCTATTCGGCTCTGAACAGGGAAGTCTTAAATTGCCATTTCCTATACCAAAGTAGGAGCAAGTGGTAAGGGAAGGTAGTGCTACATTTTCCTGCTTGCCTCTCACCTTCCTTCTCTCCCCTGTGTTGGATAACCAACATCAGATCCCTACTGTAAAAGGATGCTTTGGTGCTGCCAGTGTCCCCTCCTGGATGGAGGTGATGGGAGTGCTAGTGGCAAATTTATTAGATAAAATCTCTTCTGGAACAAGAGAATTCTTCTCCTCCCTGCTCCCACCACCCCGAAGCCTTTCAGTTTGCCCAGGCCTACTTTCCAGTTCCTGAAGAGGTCAGTTTACACTTGCGTTGAACATAGTAGAGCAGCATATGTGGCCAGTTGGGTACAAAAATGTGCATGCAGAGATTGCAGCATCCTCACAAGCTGTGGGGGTTGAGAGCCTGGGGCTGCTTGTGAGTACACATCTTTGGAACCCTTTGACTAGCTTTGGTAAGGAGGTGAATGTAGCTGGCAAACTGACTTTTTAATGACTTCACCATGTTTTCCTTTCCAGGTACTGAATGGAGCACCTCCTCAGGTGCGACTTCACCAAGTCTCTTCCAGATGACTCACAGACGCACTCCCTCAGAGGCAGACCGCTGGTTGGAAGAGGTATCAAAGACTGTCAGAGCCCAGCAGCCACCACCAGCAGCCCCACAGCCATTAGTACAGCCTCCCCTTGCAGCTTCCAAGCCAGCAACACCTTTTCCAGGGAACACCTTTGTTGCACCTCAGCCAGTGCCAGTGGGTGTGGTACCGCCAATGCAGCCAGCATTTATGCCTGCTCAGCCATATGCTGTAGCAAATGGAATGACCTTTTCTGCTCCCAGTGTGCCTGTGGTTGGAATCACTCCTTCTCAGATGGTAGCCAATGTTTTTGGAACTGCAAGTCACACTCCAGCATCCCATCCCCATCAGTCACCTAGTCTTGTCAAACAGCAGACATTCCCCCAGTATGAAACCAACAATGCTACTGCCAGCCCCTTCTTCAAATCTCCTGCTCAGCACAATGGCTCCGCAGCTTTCAATGGAGTTGACAGTGGCAAATGGGCCACTGAGGACAAGCAGTTACAGCCTCCTGCATCTGCACACCAGGTAGATCCGTTTGAAGCACAGTGGGCAGCACTAGAAAGCAAGTCAAAGCAGCGCACTAACCCATCTCCAACTAACCCCTTCTCAAGTGATTTACAGAAGACGTTTGAGATTGAACTTTAAACAGTCCTGTGGCTCTGGGGTATTGTGTGCTAGGAGGGAGGGAGCAGAGGACTATTTCTAATCAGTACATTTTGATAAACCCAAAAGGTCCCTACAAATGAAGAGGGAGCAGTCATGGGGAGGAGAAACCTACGATGAACCTGTTATGCAGTTATTAAAAAGGAATCATGGAAACACCCCTTTCTGCACTCCCTCCCCCTTGGAAAACTAAATGGCAGAGGAAATGTAACAGATCAGAGGTGGGGGTTGGGCCCTGAAGCCCATTTGCTGGAACATCAAGAGATCTCGCATGATGAAAATCAAATGATCTACCTTTGTCTTTAGGATCTTTCTACTTTTCTGTGAATCGTGAACATTCCCCTGGAGGAAAGAGGAAGCAAAGTTTTCTAAGGTGGGGAAAGGAGTTGTCGGATGTACTAGGAGAGGGTGGAGTTGTCAGCTGCCCAGCAAAAGCTGTTTGTGGAAAAAGTTGAGCTTCCATTTTGAGTAACAGAGTGAATATTATATATATAAAGAATAAAATAAAGCCAAAATCTTTATTTTTTATGCATTTAGAATATTTTAAATAGTTCTGGCTATTAAAAGCTGTATGAGTTGTAAGTAATCTTGCCAAAGGTAAAAAGGGGTGGGATGTAAGAAATTGTACATAAGATTGATTTATCACTGATTCTTATTGTAAGTAATATGGGGGGAGGGAGGAGATGGGTCCCTAGCTTGTTCTTGTATCAGTTCATTTGTAAGTGGCATATTGCAACAACAATCATGAGTCATGACCAATAAAGTCACTATAGAGTAGTTTTAAATAAAAAAAAATTAAAGAACAGTATTGCCATGGTTTGAAAACCGTGGGGAAATTCTATTGTCTTTTTTAATGGAATCAAACTAAATATTCTATAGTATGTATATTTTCTTTCATGTATTGCTGCAGTTTCCTTGTCTTAATTCTATCAATTTTAACACTACTGTGATTTACTGTAACCATATCTACAATCTGGGGCTACCCAAGAACCCATTTTGTGTGTGTTCAATAGATTTGTTTTTCAACTTTTTGTTTGTTTGTGAAACCTTGTGATTAGGGCTGCAGCTGTTCCAAGTTCTGCCTCTGGTGACTTGTGAAATCCATCTCGTTTTAACTTTACTTTTAAACTTTGGCCTTACAAGCAAAAGTAAGTTATATATTTGTACTGATGATGATTTATAATCTGCTTTAACAGAAATAAATGTTGGTGGTAGAAACGGTTACATTTTGCAAAGTTTTCCTTGTTTTCATACTTTCTCCCTCTGCACACTTTCTTTGTATCGTATGCACTCAGTTCATACCCTTACTTGCCTGATAGGCTTAGAAGCCAAACAAAATATTAATTCTTTCAACAGCTAAATTCCTTTTCTCATATTTTCTACATACTATTAAAAGTGGTTACGTAGAGCTCTTGGACCAGATTTTTAAATGTGCTGGGCATCCAAGGTTCTCATTTACTTCATTTGAAGTTTTGAGTATTTTGAAAATCAGACTCATAGTATTTTTCACTGCCTGGTGAGATCCTTGATTTGCATCACGGATTCACATAGAGTAAATGTTTTAAGCTCTTATTTGCTTCCATGGTGTGGACTCAGCAGTGATGACACCCTTCTGTTCCATGGCAGTTATGTCCAAACTATTAGTCTTGCTGTGTCATTAACAGAATCAGAAAGAGAAGAGAAGGTGGTTTTTCTCTTAACCAATGTAAAGGCATGAAGATCCTGGCAGCCCTTGGAGAAGGCAATCAATCTCTGCTCTTACTAGTCTCCATTTTTTTCTGAGGTTCTTTATAGTCCACAAATCTGTAAGCTGCTGCCTATTCTATTAAGGTGAGTGGTGATGCAATCAGAGAGTTGGTGAATGTGCATAGCCTCTCTGCACTGGGAAAGCTAAGTATGAAACACAAGCCACGACAGTGGCTCATATTTCCCTTTCTAAAAAGTCCATCATTCTGCTGAATCCAATAATTTTGTACCTTGAATGATAAGAGAAGTTTAGTCTCAAACACTAAAGCCAGGTAAAGGGAATTTGCGCTTTTGTTTTTCCACTGAAATAAATTGGTACTTTCTGTGACTGCTACAACCTGGTGTGTCCCTGGGGTAAGACCCACCCTAGCTCTAGGCCATGTTCCTCAAGACTTCACTTTTTCTCTCTTTTTTTTTTAAACTTGCTAAGTCTGTTTATCATGTTATTTTAAAGTTGCATGGCTAAGCACTCAAGTCAGGCAGTGCTGAGTTTAAGATTGGACGTGCAACATTAACTCTGCCCCTTGCGTTGTCTAATACCATGAGCATACCATTCCTCAAACAGTGTGACAGCTTTTTCTGCAACATCAAATGCAAATGCTATCATGCATGTAACTTTTCATTCCGCTTGTAGATATCCACAATCAAGGGGAATACACCATTCAGATTTATCTGATACAGCTACACCTACCATTTGATGTCAGTCCAAGCAGAATATGATCTTCCTACAGTCCACTAACATTCTTCCCTGAACAGTGAACATATTTTACTTCATGATTTCTAGAAACAGCCCAAAAAAGTAAACAACCTGCTAGTTTGGTTACTATAAAATTAAAGCTTCAGCAAAATCTCAGACGTCTCAAATAGAGAATAAAATGGGTAGGGGAAAGGACATCTTCCTTCATTTTGTAAGGTGGTTGTATGTCTTTTTAAAACAGTGTGAAGTAACAACTGTATTTAGGAATCCATTTGAAAATAGCCAGAGTATAAAACTGTATTTGAAAAATCAAATCTGGACAGCTGCTTCCAAATATCTATACTGAAACTGACCATCATCCATCTTTATACAGTGAAGAGAAAGTATGATCAACTTAATGTAACTGACTCCACTTCATCAAAACTAGATGCAGTGACATCAGCTGCTTTAACCAGAAAAAAAGGCCTTTACTTCAAGTGGAACTTATCACCAATCCTGTGCTGCAGGAGCTGACCACTTACATGAGTGCTACAAACTTGTGTAACTTAACCAAAGGTTGACTCTTGCTAACATGTTTAACACTAAATGATAGAAATTGTTACACTGGTAAATCCTCCTCAGCTGAGCCTGGGGGAAGTGTGGTGATCAAGTTCTATCACTATAACTGTGTTTCATTCACTTTTTCTTTATATGTTTGCTTCAGGGCATTGCAATGGTAAATCAGACAGGGCGGGGCTAGCCTCTAGTGCTATTCTCCTCCTGCTGCTGGTGCTCTGTAGAGCACATGCACAGCCATCAGAGAGGAATCTTAATATTGAGAGCTTTAGGAACTGAATTTCACTAATTTATATTTCTCCACATGCTTTCTTGTTGATTGCAAACCAGCAATGTGCTTTACAGAGTTGAGTGAATTAAAGTGCTTAGCACTCCTGTGGGGCAGGTGGTATCCCTATGTCACTAATGGAGAAACTGAGGCAGAAAAGCGTTGGGATTTGCCTAACGTCACAGAACAAGGCTAGGAAGAGAACGCAGACTTCAATGCTGCCTTATACAGGAGCAAAGAAAGTCCTGTTACAGGAAAGGAGGCTAATTTTGCTTAGTACCCTGCATGGGAGGAGAAAAGGTGATAGATACACTACAGTCAAATTTTGCTCAACCTTGTTAAAGAGTAGAAAATACTCTTTCCTAGCAACTTATGGATTATTAGGTTAATTGACTAGTTTAGACCTCAGCATGTACACAGCACACATTCGCTACAACCCATATAGACAATTGAACTGACCAAAATCCAGTTTTATGCTAATAAAATGGTCTCCGCAGCACAGAGTATGGACAGCTGGATGGGAGGGAATAGCAGTGCCTCAGGGCCTAGCATAGAATCAAAGAGGAAATACCAAAGGTTGAGTAACACTGAGGAGGTTGGGCCTCTACACATGCTGGAATATACGGTGTAATGGTGTAGCTGACCAACTCACTCAAGTTACAGCAGGCACATTGGAACAAGCCAGTAACTCTCTAGAGGAAGCTTTAAACGTAATACACTAACATAGGAGGCAATAATTCTGTTTTGGGATCTTACCCTGTCTTGGCTTGAGCAAGGCACCTCAGAGTTTTCTTTCACAGTCCTGTGTATACATTTGATGGTGTCACCCTTTGCTGGTCACAGAATGATGAATGCTTCTGTTTTATTTACACTGTATGTGGCATTCCTTACCTGTAGGACCACACTGATGGAATGACTTCCTCCACAGCTCTGAGAAGGTGGAGTCCTAAAGGACATGTAGTCTCTTGGCAGTTAAGCAAGGACAGAGCTCTAAAGCACTGGTGAGTCAGTTGGCAGAAAGTAGTCTTTGCACTAAGCCCCAGCATGGTGCTGTGGTGTTGGATGAATTATAAAAACCAGGACCCTGCTTTTCTAAGTGCAGGGATGGTTAAAGCACAGGGACTTGGCCCACCTGAAATGCCCCTGTTGCTGTGAGCAGTTAAGTAATATGTTTCTTCCCAAAACTGGCCCTATTTTGGTGGAGACTGAAATGACCTGTGCCTAGAGTTCTGTTTGTAAAGTGTGTTAGGATGAAATAAATAGCCTTAGAGAAACATTGGAGGCTGTCATGGGATTGGAACACCATGTTTACATGCAATATGTTCTGTCCCCCTTCGGTGCCCACAGGCTTTTAGATAGAAACATTCCACCACCCTGTCTATGCAGCCTCACTGTTCAGGGCATTAGCTGGATGGTGGTTGTCTTTCTTCAAGTGGCTCGCAGATTTTGTTTTTAGGAAAGCTTTCTCTTGCTTGCATGAAGTCTCTCTCCCCCTCTCTTTCACACTGCCTGGTACTTTAGAGAAGCCTAACACGATTCTTTGGTTCTTAGCATTTCTTCTGTGAATGAAGGCAGGTGCTGTTACAGCAAAGCGTGTGTAAAAACAAGGGGCTGTGATGTGGTTGGGACAGTGGAGCTTCTGCTGCCTCTGAACAATTACACTGAGTAGCATTCATATATTGGCAAAACAGCCCACCTGAGCTCCTAGATTGTTTTGGGAGTAAAAAGGACAAAGTCCCTGTTCCTGTCCAGTAATCGTCATAGGCTGCCTTCTCTTGGGAGCTGGGCTAGAGCTGATTCTCATCCCTGGTGGCGAACAGGGTTGTCCTGGGGTTGGTACTGAGAACAGCTGGCACAGCAGAAGCTGGAGTAATACTCATTAGTGCAGAGCTGGGCCTGTAAGATCAGATCACAGTTGGCAAGGTGTGGCTGGTCAACACACTCGCTGGTCAGGTCCACAGCTGCAGCAAAACAAATGGCAGGAGGAGAGGGAGAGAGCATCAGTGCCTGTTTAGTGCCTCACATTAATAGCATAATTTCTGACAAACATTTATATTTCTAAATGCATAATTAGCCAAAGCTCAGTTGATCTGCCAGGACCTAGAGTCAGGATTTTATTTTTCTTAAGTACCTAGGAGAGAGCATGTTCCTGCCTTCCCCATGCTGAGTGTGTAAACAAGTCTTTGATACCTTCCAAAACTGTTCAGGTGGGCTCTTGAAATCTTAAGTTAGATACTAAAGTATGTGGCTTGGTTTGCTGAGCACCTGCAGCTCCCACCGGAAGCACAGGGAGTTGTGGGTGCTCAGCACCTCCTGAAAATCAGGCATGTCATTTATAGGTGCCAACTTCTGGTTGCCTAAGTTGAACATTTTGGCATTAATGATTTAAGCCCCCCAGTTCCCTCCTGAAATTAATCATCCTTATTTCACAGCTGGGGGAACTAATGCGAGTTCAGCGTTACATAGAAAACTGGTGGCAGAGTTTGGAACAGAACCCACAGTCCTGCTGCGTGCGCTGCCCCCCCTCCCCCTTCTTGTGAGAGCAGTTAGGGGAGGGAGAGGTGGGTGATGGGCTGGCACAGAACCCTGATCAGAGGGCTGCAACGGCAAGTGAACAAATAGCTTTTTCTAATGTACTCAAACTATTCTAATCAGTCTCTTTCAAAGTAAAAAAATAATGTATTAGTGAATCCAGACAGCAACCACCCAAGGCCTGGTGATGTTTTGGGGAAGAACTGATCCTTGCTCACCTTCAGGCCTGCTCTTGATCACTTTCACCTCGGTGCTGGCACTGACAGAGTTGCTCCCCCTGTAGGCATTGCATGTATAGGATCCCTCGTCACTGGCCCGAGCATTGTTTATAATCAGGCTTCCATCCTGTGACAGGTGGATGCGGTGACCATCTGCTTGCATTGGAACTCCATTCCTGTAGTGGGAATCCCATTCTGCCAGTTACTATAATAAGAGTTTGAGGGCCTAAGCTTCCTTTGGCACTTGAACTGACTAATTTTTCAGGTGAATGACAGAGTCCCTGTAATCTCTTCTTTTGAAAGGCTAAGATAGCAAATCAAGGTAAACACTTCTTCTGCCATGCCAGGGGCCCTATAATTATGGATATATTTAAAGCCTGAATCAACCAAAGTGAGGGAGAGAGCAGCGTGCTCTGTAAAACCTCTGCTTCGCTCCAGTCTCAAATGGCACTGAGTGGTTGGCCAGCAGTGATCAGCTCTGCTACCTGCTGCTCGCTATCATACTTGCCTCAAGGCCCTTCTAACCATGAGACCAAGGCAGCTGGCCTTAAAGGTGGTGAAAGAATGGTCAAGAAGATCCAAAAGACTCTGCTCGTTTTCTATAGTAGAAAGTCAGATATTGGCTAAGCTGTTTCTCCTGGAATATGCTATACAGGAGTGGAGAATAGTAGAGTTATGAACTCAGTTACAAACTAAATGAAACCTGATTCACTGAAAAGGGTGAGTTTTATTCAGACTTTAGCCCTGTGTTTCTTGTTAATTCGAATACCTAACGCGCATGGAAGAAAATCTTTGTTATAGATTCAACAGCCCCGTCCCTTCAATTAAGGACCAAGATCATTGCCAAGCCACTTCTCTGGGTCCTCCACCAAGAACGCCAGCACAATGATACTGGTTTTTAAGCAGAAAAAATACACAAACATTTATTTTATCAAATACACCTTGTAAAGTAGGGGGGGGAAAAGTGTGTGGAGGGGGAATGTTTTTCCCATTTTAATTGATCTTTAATTCTTCCCTGCCCATAATTGGCAGGGGTGAGGGGGCATGAATGGAGGAAGATGGGGCATGGAATGGCTCCTTCCAGTGGAGCTAGGAGACTTGCTGGACCTTAAAGTGTTAAAGGGTCTGACAAAAGCTCTTTCTCAATTCTTCAGCCTCTACTTTTTGCTGAGGTAAACGTCACTATTATCCATCATAGCATCTTCCAGTCTAGCCAGGATCTGAGCTTCTCTGCAAGGGGTCCTTAGCTCTAGAATCTGCTTTCTTCCATGGCTCACCAGAGCCCAAATGTGTTGTAGGATGCTCCTGTCCTGCTTTTGGGGAAGGATTAATCACAGGGGTATGAGATATTGCAGGAGGCTCTGAGAGCCTGGTTGGCTGCCCTGTGTTAATATTTCATGTACGTTCTGGACCCTCCCTAGAGTGGGGGATAAATGACACCATCCAGGGAGGAAAGAGGGACAGGAAATACTGTTACCAAGGGTTGTACTGCTTACCTTGACCATCTTACATTCACATTGTTGCCTACCACCATGCACTGGAGCTGGGCATTTTCTCCCTCAGACACAGTGAGGCTTGGCAGCAGACCCGTGATCCTCAGCTCTCCTGGGCAGGGGGAAGATCATCAATAGCAGGAAGACCCTTCTATACGGTCACTGATGGTAGGATCATTCCTTCATAAGAAAAGTCTTTCCACTGTGCCTCTAAATGCTCAACCAACACTTGGCCAGGCTCCTGAGCCCTCAGCCAGCTTTGTTCCTCCGGCTGGGCACTAGCCTGTGGGACGGGGTGCAGAAGGGGAATCCCCTTGATTTCTCTTCCGCACCCCTGCTGAAATCTTGTCCACACTACCATCCTTTCAATGAACCACTAGGGTACAGCTGTGAATCTACAGTCAGCAGCTCTTCTCAGAACTCGACGGCAGCATCATTACACACCATAGCTACACCTACTCTAGTCACATATGGACTTTATGGCCATTGGGGAAGCAGTCATTATAACTACCCCTTTCTCCTAGCCTAGTCCTGAATGTGACATGACTGTAACACATGGTAGGGTCTATAGAGGCCAAATCGATGACTTCAGCTGGGGCACTCTACACTCTTCCCCACTCCCTTCTTTTAATAATCTAAAAATACAGTGGGGCCTTTTCCTCCTTTTGATACCTAGAGTCCGAAGCTGGACCTGCCGTTGATCCTGGTCACGGCCGTTCGAAGCGATGCAGGTGAAGAAGCCAGCATCTTCAGAGCCAACACGACTGATCACCAGGGCACCATCTGACTGCTGCCTGTGCCTGGGGACAAAAGCCACAAATTCCCCTGAGTTTTGGGAAGGGAGAGGGAGTGTGCGGTCATGGTGTTAGCAGCAGCTCTGCAGGTGAGGTCTTAAGCAACTTTTCTGCTGACATCCTCTGGGCAAACATTCAGCAGCAACACAAAGATTTAAGTGGGCTGTGACATCAATTAGCAATAAGGGGAACTGTGCCACCAAATCCCTCAGCCACTACACAAAAATATATCCTAGTGCTGTGATCTTCAGAGAATGCTCAGATCCACCCTCTGGGGGAAAGCTACTACAAGGTGACCCCAGTAACTCTTTATGTTCCCCTTAAATGTTCTAATACCTTGTACTTACCAGGTGAATTTATCCCCTTTCTCTATGAATTCTCCACAGAATGTGATTTTCGTTTTTTTACTAATTTGGTTGATCAAATGACAACATGTGGTAATGAATAAATTTCAGCCTCTGGATCACTGGTGAATTATTCACCACAGCTGTTCACTTGAGAATGATGTTCACAGTTTAAACTGTGGGCCATGCCACCTAAAATCACATGGTATTGTTTCTATTCCCTGATTGGATGGCATAATCGTTATAAACCAGTGCAAGGCCTGCCTCCATCATTAGGGCCTTGATTCTCTCGGGTAGAGAATGCATTATCCGCCAGGAGCCCCAGCGTTGGCACGCACAAGGGCTGCCATGATGACAACACAGCCACATGAACTCACCTGGAAGAGGAAACAGGCTGCCCATCCTTCTGCCACTCAATGGTTAAAGCAGGTGAGGCTTCTACTCCGCAGGGCAGTCTGACTCGCTCCCCAATGTTGGCATCCACCACCGAAGGATCATTCTTATCCATTATTAATCTGCAATACAGACCCCCACAAGCAGAGAGATACAGCGACTGCCTAGTTCAGTATTTGCAAATCAATCCAGCTTTGTTGTATTACATGCTTTGTTTGTCCCCCTGGGGAGGGAATGAGGACCTCTGCATTCTCCTCAGAATCTTGATGCTCCCAACCCCCTCCCCCCCTGGAAAAAATAGCTGGCTCCTGGTTAAACTGAGGCTGAGTGTGACTTGCTGAAATGGATTGTCTCTATATTAAAGCTTGGGAGACTACAGACACATCCTCCTAAGCATTCCTTTGGCTGTCGGCCTAGAAAATGTCAGCTTTCATAAGGCTTTAGTCAGCTCAAGAGGTCACTCTGAGTGATGTTAGGCACTGCTGATCAGGAAACTAAACGAGCTTCACCCTCAAGTGCCTGCCCGCCACACACAACTGAATACATTCATAGATTTAAAGGCAGACAGGAATAATTATTACACTCTAACCAGTTCTACATAGCACCAGCCATAGAACCTCATCTCCTAGGAAATGTCTGCATCAAGCCCTACTCTGCTGTACTGTCTGGGGTCCTGTGACAGTAACATATTTGTCTCTTCAGTCTGCATAAATATCAGGTGATGCAGCCAAACATCATTTCAGATGGGATTAAATCAGCCCTGTTTTATTCTATTGGGATGGACAAACTAGGCTAGAGTAAAGGGAAAACACCAACCCCCATCCTTTACTCAAAATTCAAACCAAATCCTTCTTGAGCTTCAGAAAAGTTTAACACCTTCACCTTCTGTCTCCTGCTTGCAGCCAGAGTTGGGCTGAGGGTTTTATAGGGTTTAGCAGACCTCAGTGACTGGGGTTTGGATCTGCAAACTTGAAAGCAGGGAAAGCTCACGTACTGGTCCCATTTTATCTGAGTCACCAAAATTGTGTGGGTAAGGTGAATAAAAAGTTTTCCCCCTTCTCTATTTACAGCAGGACCCAGAAGTATCCAAGTACCGCGTAAGCAGCTGTTCTTGCCTAATGCCCAGCTCAGCCATTGGGAACTAGGCAGGACTAGAAGGATCACAAGACAGTTTGTTTTTACAAGACTCTAGACGAGTGGGACTGTGTTGGAGCTGTGGTGCTGGGCTTTTTTATTCAATGGGTCTAGTTTGTGCTTGTTTAAAATAGTCCTGTTTTGTTTTCTTTCCTTATGGCAATGAATTCAGTTGTTAGCCAGAACAGCTCCAGGTGTTCTGTCATTTAAACCCTTCTCTACTGCCAGCTACCAGGTATCGCCCAGCTAGGAACATGGTTGTTATGAATGGAACAGTTTGTCGCTCTCATAGTAGTATGACTGGGACCTTTGCTAAACTCCACTTCCACCCATCCAACACTCCTAACCAGCACCTCCCATTGCCCCCCAAAGCAAGAAGGCACCTCTCACCCTGATCTTCCCCATATGGATACCAGGTGGATGTCACTTGGGCATGCCAGAGGACAGTTGCCGGCCTTACCTGTACATGAGCGGCTGGTGTACAGAGGAACCAGGTGACTGTACAGTATTAACTCCTCTGGTGAGATCTCTGTGTTGGTGATTCAAACCATGAAGGAGCTGACCTCTAATACCCTCTGTCAGAGGAGATCCACGGTCCTCTATTCAAAATAAAATGCTATACATGAATAATACGATCCATCCACTGTGACCTCTTGCGTAGAGTTGCTGTGAACTTGGGAGAGTTAATGCATCTGTTCTCTGATTGATGAGTGTTGTAAGCCTGCGATTCCTATTAATGGGAGCTACAACCATGGATATTAGACTCCTTCCTTTCCTCCATCAATGGGCATGCAGCAGTATCTCTTAGGTACAGAAGCCTTTTGCCATTACCACAAAAGAATGGCAGAGAGAAGCCAGATATTTCCCATCCCCCTGCAGAGGCATGAGGGCACACTCTGGAGAGGTGAGAGGAGGCTGCTTAGCCTTCTTTTATTAAAATAGTCATTTTTTTTATAATGCACTTTTTAAAAAAAGCATAGTAAATAATTCACTATCCAGGAGGCCCATTCTGGGCAAAACTCCAGCATCTCCCAGTGGAGTTGTCTGTCCCAGCAGAGCATATAACATGACGTGGTGTAGGACAGGCAGCCATGACAGTGATTTCAGACCAAGGCCTGCAGGATTCCCCTCCTTTAGAGCCCTCTCTGCACCCAATAAAATGTTAGGGGAGAGAAGATGGCCCTCCAGGATGAAAATGTACTGAGGCAGCTTGTCCAGCTGGAGCTGTGACTGGCATTGGGCAAGTCACTGCTCCAGTTATGATTGGCACTGCAGCATTTCTCACTGCTGGTGTCAGGGCTAACACTCAGCAGTCACTGTGCTGAGGAAACATATTGCTGGGATTATGGCTAGCTCTCAGCAGGTTGTGGCCACTGCCATGGAAGAAGGTAGCAAGACACTGCAGTGGAGGAAAAAAACTGCTACCTACCTGTAATTGTTGTTCTTATAGACATGTTACAGCCATGTATTCTAATTAGATGTGTGCACATTTTGCCTAGTAGTACCTGTAGGGGTGGGGCACACACCCTGCAGCCATACCCCATCCCCAGGCCATATAAGGGCAGCACTGTCCCAACCCCCTCTGTTCTTTTGCACTGAACATCAGAAGTACAGACTCCAATGCAGAGGGAACAAAGGGTGGGGCATACAATACATATCTGCATCACACCTGTTACAGGTAGGTAACTTTTTTTTTTCTTTTCTTTTCTTGGAGCACATGCAGCTGTGCATTCTACTCAGGTGACTTGCAAGCAGTACTCCTAAGAGGTGGGGCTTGGAGATTCAAATGGAGGCTCCATAAAAGTCTCAAAGGGCTGGTCCACACTAAGCCCCCAGTTCGAACTAAGATACGCAACTTCAGCTACGTGAATAACGTAGCTGAAGTCGAAGTATCTTAGTTCGAACTTAAAGGTACTTACCGCGGGTCCACACACAGCAGGCAGGCTCCCCCGTCGACTCCGCCTACTCCTCTTGCGGAGCAGGATTACTGGCGTCGACGGCGAGCACTTCCGGGATCGATTTATCACGTCTAGACAAGACGCGATAAATCAATCCCAGAAGATCGATTGCTTGCCGCCGAACCAGCGGGTAAGTATAGATGTACCCTAAGACAGTATTAAGGTCCCACAAAGGAATTGGCCCTTTAACCAGCAGATGGAGATGAGTGACTCCTTTCAAGAACCTCACTGCCATGGAGTTTGAAAACACTGACTTCCCATGGATGGGTGAATGAAATGCCGGAATTGCTTCCAGGTGGACTCTCAATGAAATAAGTGCCAGACCTTAAGATTGAAGGTGTAACATGTACTCCAAGATATTCTGCATATAAGCCAGCTTTGTATTTGTTGAGGTCACAGAGGTCGAGGATAGGTCTCACCCCTCCCTTAGGCTTGGGATCCAGGAAATTCTGTGAGTAGAGCCCTGCCCCCGATGCTGCAAAGGAACCTCCTCTATGGCCCCGAGAGCCATTAGATACTGAACCTGCTCAAGGAGCAGTATCTTGTGAGAGGGGAGGGGGAACATGGATGGGGAAGAACTGGATGGCATAACAATCTGACAGTGCTTTGGACCCAGTTCTCTACAGTAATCGAGTCCCAAGCACCGTAAAAATGCACCAGCCTGTCCCAAACAGAAGGGATGGGGAAGAAGAGGACACCACTAGATTGCTGTCCTGGACATAGGAGCCAAAATGGGTGCTTGCTGGATGCCGGGGCAGGGGTGCAGCGCAAGGGGAACCATCTGGTTAAACCCAGAACCAGAGGATTCTACGACCCTTCTGGGAATAGCCCTGCTGCCTTAAACGAAGGAAGGATTGTCTGAAAAAATGCTGTGGGTGGTATTGCTGCTGCTGCCCACTACAGTGGCATCTCTTCATGGCAAGAGTACAAGCTCCCAAAGAATGTAAAGTAGCTCAGGAGCCTTTAAAAGAGCGCAGTCAGTTTTTTCTGAAAACAAAACCCGTCCATCAAATGGTAATTCCTCAATGGTCTGCTGCACATCGGGCTCAATGACTGAATTCTGCAGCCCTGAGGCCCTCGTAGTCACAGCTGATGCCATCATTCTGGTCATAGCATCTACCACATCCAGAGCTGACTGCAACAAGGTCATGGCCACTATACGGCCTTCCACGATGAGTACCATAAACTCTTCCCTGGAAGGTTCTGGCAACTTGTCCTTGAACACAGACACGGACAACCAATTGACAGTCATATTTAGAGAGCAACGCCTGCTAGTCTGCGATGCGCATTTGCAGGGAAGAGGGGAGATAAATCTTCCTTCCCATTAGTCCATCCTCTTGGACTCTTTGTTCTTAGGGATAGACTTATACCTCCCCTACCGTGCACTGTCATTCGCTTCAGTTACCACCAGAGAGTTAGGGGGCAGGAGGGAGTGGAAACCCTCAGAATCCTGCATAGGAATAAAGTCCTGCTTCTCCAAATGCTTCACTGTGGGAGGCAACAGAGTGCATTTGCAGGCTTCAGAAGAGCCTTGTTTATTGGGATGCTTACTCTCCCTAGAGCTGATGACAGGAGAATATCCAGCAGCTTATACGTATTCTCCTGCAGAAATTCTGCCTGGATACCCAGGGTAGTGGCCACACGCCTCGGGAAGTCCTGATATTCTTTAAAATCATCTGTAAAATGGCCCTCCCACACGATGGACAATGCTTGAACCCTGGTGAGGGCAGCCAACTACTCCAATTATTATTACTAAACTTAACTTAAGGTACTACTAACTACTACATACAAGAAAAAGTCTCTCAGACCAAGACCAAGAGTGCAAGGTGAAAAACACAACATAAGAACATAAGAATGGCCATACTGGGTCAGACCAATGGTCCATCTAGCCCAGTATCCTGTCTTCCAACAGTGGCCAATGTCAGGTGCTTCAGAGGGAATGAACGGAACAGGCAATTATCAAGTGATGATGGAGCTCCAAATCTAGCCACGGGTCATGAGAAGAAACTGAGGGGGTTGGGATGGTGCTGCCCTTATATGGTGAGAGGAGGGGCTAAAACAGCAGGGGGCGAGTGCAGTTCCTAGGAGTATTGCTAGGCAAAGTTCTCCAGTGCCAGTGCACTGGACGTGCACATACCTAAGCAGAATACACAGCTGCGTCTACTCGAAGTTCCATTACAAGTTGCCTCTGCAACTGACTTTAATTGTTCCTGTTACCAATGACTCTTAAAAAGGGACAGAAAAGAATTAATATTCTGGTTTTAAATGGAAGATAAGTCACCTTTGATCCTTAGCTGAATCTGTCTGCTCTCCATCTTCCCATTTGAAGTTATGCATGTGTACATCCCAGCATCCTCAGCTCTGACACGGCTTATCACCAAGGAACTGTCAGACTGGTAGGCATGCCTACAGATGGAACACATGCAGTTACGTACGAGAACCTGGCTGTGGATGCCAATTGTCCAAAGCCACATTCTGATGGGCCAATTGGGCCTGTTTATGTCACAACTGCAATGACCCCCCTGTGGTGAATGGCTGAATCCTCATCACTGGAATACAAAACTCCCCAGGCTATTGAATGGGTGAGAGGAGGGGAGACAGAGGTCAAAAGAGGAAGCCGAGATGGGGAAACAAAGAGGAGGGGGGAGAGACAGTGACTGTTTTAAATTGTCCCCTGCCCTGAAGTGCCGAGCTGCCCTTTCAGCCATAGTGTGTGGCCCTTCACTGTAAAACAAGACTGGGAACTGTTCAATATTGCCACCTTAGTTTTTACAATAGAAAGTGACTACTGGGCAACAAACTACCGCAGGAGACCTCCCAGAAAACCCTGTAAAGCTGAGATTTAAGAAGGGTTTCTCTAAACGGTTAAATTTTAAATGGGATGAGCCGCAATCTGACAGCATTGAGGCACTCCAAGGTATACATGGTTGGCTATTGATGCACTTCCTGGGCAATTCTACCGTCTTCCAACAACACTGAAAAGGACTTTGCACTCAAAACTCACTTGTGTAACCACTTGTGAATTGGGTGTTGTTGCTGAAAGTTGGCAATGTGATAATCCTTTTCTACCTGATAATATGTAAGTGTTCAGCTGCACCACATCGAACAATTAACAGCCTATTTGTTATTGCTATGCCTAGGCCTTTCTGGTATCACTTAGTAGTGGGGTTCAGTTAGGAGAGGCTTTTCCAGTTTACCTAGTGATTTTGTTTTTTGAGAATGTTCTAGAAAAAAGATTCTGCAAACTGTAATGTGGGAGGGGGAGGGGATGGTGATGTTGGAACAGGAATTGCAACATGGGACCAGACTTACCTGTCAGATGATAGTGGCGTCCCATCTTTCTGCCACTCAATTCTGGGGAAGGGAGAAGAACCAGCCTTGCAGAGAAGATGAATGGTCTGTCCCAAGGCTGCCTCCACTACAGAGGATTCAGCTCCTTCCAGGATGACTCTGACAGACATAGAGATGATTTCACTCCCTGTGTCCACCTCTTGTTCCCCCACCCTTTCTCTGGTGTCTCTAAGGGTATATCTACACTGAAGCTGGAGGCGTAATCTCCAGCTTCAGTAGATATACCCACGTTAGTTCTGATTGAGTGTGTGTGCTAAACAGAGAAGTGTAGCCACAGTGGCAGGAGGGACTCGCCGCCCATGTATGATCCTGTCTGAAATCATAGGTACATACTCGGACAGCTATGCCCTCTCACTGATGTTTTCTACTCTTCTATTTTTAGCACACTGGCTCAACCAGAGCTAATGCAGGTATGTCTACCCAAATTGGAAATCATGCCTCTAGCTCCAGTGTAGACATACCCGTAAGGTAGCCCTTCAGGACAGGATGGGAGTTGCACAATAGTGAGCTAAGGTAACCCAGAGGTCTGTTATATATAGCTCTGTTAGAAACTAGAGGCTTGAGAGCCTGCACTCAGCAATCCAGGGCTAGACCTCTCCTAGGGGGGAGAAGACGGATCTTGACAAGTTGAATGCTGTGGACAGTCAATTGATGAGGTAGAGGCAGAGACCATTAAAACCCCTTAGTCTGGGAGAACTAAAACAAATCTGAATCCAGGTCCCCGGAGACACCAAGCTAGTGTTTTCTCTAGACTTACAATTGAACCAAATCCTGAAATCCAAATGCCTTTGATCATCATCATCAGGTGTTCATCAGCTGGATCTGGATTCATCTCTAGTATTAACCTACTGCTGATCCTTTACCATGCCAAAATAAAGTCTTGAAATCACATACAGGGCCAAATTTAACCCTAGTGTAAGTAAGCACAACTCCTGTTGTTTTAAATGGGAGCCAGAGCTGGCCAACAACGATACCTGTAAAGTGCCCACTAGATATAAAGGATGGAGATTAAGAGCCAAATCCTGCATTCCATACACACCCAATACTTCCACTCAAGTCAATGGCTGTATGAGATGTGCAGGACTGGGCCGCAGAAGAGGTAAAGTGGGTATTAGACATCCCCATCGCATGGACAGCTGGCTTTCCACAGGGACACTATTGTAAGTAATCTGTAGTGGGACATTTCAGGAGAGTGAGTTAGTTGTGGATTGGAAAACATTTCCCCCTGTAGAAGATGGCACTCGGTGCTTCAGTATCACAGTGGGGTAGTATAAAAGCGTCACCTGTACAAGCTTCGCTGCAAGGTGGAACCTGGTGAGGTTCGATGCCCAAGTCCATCCTCCCCAGGAGTGTCTGCTCCAGAGGGACTCCGCCACTGCTCATGTTCATGCTGCACCACCTGCCCATTGACAGTTAGCTGCCTCTCCGAGTGCCCAGACACCATTGTTTCCCCTCTCCCATGCAGCTCGCTTGATTGGTCCGTCCTCCTTTCCCCATGAGCTGCAGAGTGATGAGAGCCCAAGCGCTGGTTAACCAATGTGCCACTCCTCTGTGAAGACTCTGGCAGTATATCCACATTCATGGTCCTTCTCCAGCCATTCTCCCTGTGGTGCAGCCCTGTGCCCTGCCATGCTGTATGGCTATCAGGCCCAGGTTGGGCAACGTGGAAAGACCCTCGTGTTCCTTCTCCTTGGCTATGACTCTCAGTTCCTCTTGCAGATGGCTGCGGGTGTCCTTGGGCTTCTCCCTCTCGTGGATGGGAGCCAGAGTGGATGTGCAAAGTCCCCCTGTGGTGCTGGTGCCCCACACTGCTTGTTCCCATGGAGCCTTGGCAGGCCCTCATGCATTCCTCCTCTGAGGCAAAGTTGTTTGTGTTACCATGGCAACCACCATACCAGAACCGGTTGCACTTGCCAACAGCAGTTACAAAGTACCAGCGAGTGGTCCAGTCTGTGCAGGGGCCCTGGGCACTGGGCAGCAGACACTTGACAGGATAAGCTACCAACAAACAGCAGAAAAGAAAGAGACCTGATTGTGAGAGTTGACTCCTGGAATCTCCTTTCTACTGAGCACATAGCCCTGATAGCTTCATCACCATGCTACCCAAGGCTGCTGTCCATGGAGGGAGAATTATCTCATGGGTAGCACACCCAGCTAGGCAGTAGGAGATTGGGGTTCGTTTCCTAACTCTGCCCTTGAGCAAGACACTCTCACCTCTCTGTGTCTCAGTTCCTTGTGTGTAAAATGGAGATAACACCGCCTACCTCCCAGGGGCTGCTGGTCTTCATTTAGGTTTTATAGCCCAGCACAGTGTTACACAATTGTGAGTTATTCTTGTTCTCTGGGGTTCCTGCTATAGGACTGGGGAGGGAGGGAGGGTATCATTCCAAGGTCATCCAGCCCGAGGCTTGGAACCAGAACTGGTCACAAAACCTAGGGTAACACAAGGTTCTCTGGACCCCACATGCTAGGACAGAGGAATAAATGTAACCCTGTGGCCCTATGAACCTTGGGTTTTCTGCTGGCTCACAGGCACTGTTCTGACTCCTAGAGCCATGATGCATCAGAGAAGCAGCTTCAGTTGCTACAGCCCAGATTATGGGTGGCCACTGTAGGGGTGTGGAGGAGTGAGCGAGAAGTTGTCCCTTCCCGGGGGTAGCTGGGCAGAAATGCTCCCTGTGGCTGTCCCTGTGCTCTGAGAAGGGGGTTGGGGAAGGTGATGTAATAGCACACTCCTGACACTACTCTGCCAAGTACAGCTGGTGTCCTGCGGGATCGAGCAGCTCTCTCCTAGAATGGGGCACACGGCACTCTCTCTCTCTCTGAGCTAAAGGAACAAAACTGAGTGACACAATTTCCCTGGAGCTCCTCCTGGGGCATCATGGCTCTGCAGTGCCCCCTACTCAGAGCTGTGGCTTAAATTCCTCAATTGAAGCGCTAAGTGACATGTTCGACCCCTAGTTATAGCCCTGAAACCATACTGGGGTCAATAGGCTTGTTTTTTTTTGGGGGGGGGATATGGCCCACTGATAATAGGATGATTCCTAGCTTGTCATGGATCAAGGCAAATGACGGGGGATCAATGCAAGCAGGGATGCATGAGTGAGTCTTGGCCTGCAGAGTGGCCCTTATGAGGAAGTCTTATAGACTCCAACAGAGATGAAATCAATAGTATTCTATAGGAAATTAATAGGGATTAATAGGAATTTCTCTAATGTTTTTTTTCCAACCATCATACAGAATCCTATTGCAGGGAGATTATTTTTATTACATTTTACAGGATAGGTGAAAAACCCTATACAAAACTTCACATTTTCTATTACATTCTGTAGGATTTTCCTTTCAGGGGAGGCACATTTCTAAAGCAGGAAGCCAAAACATCACTTACGTTGGCTGGGTCTGTTGAGGCATCCTTCCCCTTGAGGTCCTGAAGCTGAAGCGATGTTGTCATAGCAGCAGCCATACAAAGAACCTCGACACTCATCAGACGGGTTCTGCTGGGACAAAGCTTGGCTCGCCTTAGTGAAAGGAATTCAAAGGTTAACGTTACTGGGCAGCTACTTCTACAGCGTATGGTAATGGTATGGAAATGGTACGGTAATGGTATGGTAGTCATTATTCACTTAGGCTAGGTTAAAATGGGCAACTTTGAAGTGTGAAACTCTCTATATCTCCTAAGCCATCCAGCCCCTATTTGCATTTTGGCATGCCCCGCTAATCTGTTCTGGACCACGAATCACCTTGTTAGCCCAAAATGACTCTACACAGTTCCGGAACCTAGCATCTCCCACTGCAAAGACCTATCAACTTATATTCTCAGAGAAAAAAAATCACATCCAAGGTAGCCTCAGAATGGCAGGAACCATACATCAAACACAGGCACAACAATCAAATACTTCCCTCTCCACATGCAGTGCTGACGATTTCCGGTTGCCTCAAGAGAGGAAGTTTGGTTCAGTGTCCTACAATAAGGAATACTGAGTCCCTTCCCCAAACGAGGGTGCTCCACTCGTCAACCTGGCAGCACAAGCTGCAGCTGCCACTCCACCACCCAGACTCATGTCACGAAGGAATTCCACTGGGGCTCACTGAGCGGCAGCAGATAGGAATGTTGGCTTAGTGGGTGTCTAGCATCCTCCCTCTATCAATTGCCCAGAGTTATTGTCAGGAGACATAAAGGAAGAGCAGAACAGGAGCCAAAAACCTCAGTCTCCAGGGCCAGAGCCAAACCCTGAAAACAATGGGCTATTTCAACCAGATCTCAATATTATTAGCAAAAGGTTCTAGAGAGTTCTGGCACTTACCGTTGGGGAGGCTGCAGCGGGCCTGTTTCTGCTCACATAAACATCACTGTAATATTGTGTGCAACCCACATTGTTGGGGCCCTGAGCAGCTGATATTCCATTAGGGCAGCATCCATATCTGCAGGGAAAAGATAAAGGGTTTTAGCAAAATCTTTCTTATTTGAAACCCTGACCCAACAAATGCAGGCTGTAAACATCAACTCAGTCATAGAGGGTGGTTCCACCAGCCCAAACCCCACTGTTTCATCCAACCTGCTCCGATGGCACGTGCTGAAGGGGCAGCCTTGCCCAAAGGGGCCAGAAGCCGGAGTGTGACCATCTGAGCAGCAGCCATGAGGGCTCTGGCTGCAGTCCTGAGGGCCAGTCCCTGTGGCAATATCCTGATGGGAGCTGAACTGCCGGGACCGTGAAGAGCTTGAGTGGGATTCCCAACGAAGAGGCAAGAAGTTGGAGCTACGATCTTCACTGGGCTGGAGCTGGTGGTGTGTGGTGCTACCTTGGATTGTTCTTTCATTGCTATAAACTGAAAAGAAAAATCCTTAATGCATGCAGCCCATTTCAGGTGGGCATCAAAATCCAGTCTCTGTTTCCTCTGCCTCTGTTCAAAGCACATTGATAGATGAAAGGAGTCCTCTACCAGTCTGACTCTGAGGCCAGACTTGTTAACGTACATTTTTCACCTGGGAGAAAGTCACAGGAAACTTCCTGACTGAAGCTTTGGTTCCCATTCACAATGAATTCTGGTTCCTTAAGATTACTGTGCTACCAGATGACCTATTACCCTTAAGAAATGGTCTCTAACAAAATTCTTCCTGTCCTCCCACTAGTCCAGGTGACACCGTTATTTACATCATATGGGCAGTTTTGCCCCTCAAATATTCCTATTATAAAGTGACTGAGGGCAAGTGTTTAGCCGGTTTCTCAATACACAGGGACTGGCCTTTGAAGGAATGATGACCTTAGTGAAGAATGAATATGGCATCACTCACCTCAAATCACTTGCTGGCTACTCCGTTTCTTCTACCTACCCACCCAGCTCACTAACACACCTGAGATGCCCCCCACCTGTTTCACTTCCTCCTCCAAATGGGGGTTCCCTGTTCTCTCAGATTCTCTGGGTGTCTTTAGTTCCCATATATCTTTTGTATCAGCTACAGTAGTGGTTCAAAATTAGGCACTGGAGCTGCCAATGCAAGATTCTGGGACAGACTTGAAACCTAAAGATGCCTGCAGCACAAAACTGAGTGGAAACAGGGGAACTCTTCTAGAGATGAGATGGGGAGAAAGTCTGCAGGTGGTGAAGAAAGGTTTGGGACTGGCCTGCTGGCAAGGGACCATAGTAAACTTATTATTCTCCTGGCGACCTCTTAGACATGACTGCCAAGGAGGCACTCCGTTTACCCTATGCCTAATGCCGCCCATATCAAAGTCTAGGATTTATGCATACATATATACGTTCCTTTGTGAATTTGTATCTAGATACAACTCAATATAGATGTAAAAGGATCTGTAAATTGTTCCTCACCCTAGGATTCCTGGCAGCTCATGGAAACCACATAAAGAAAGGAAATAAAGAAAACAGTGAAGAGGACATCATAAAAGAAAACATAAAACCTCCAAACCTGTTGTGCCACTGTCCGGGTAGTAGCGGGTCAGCAAGTACTCTCGGCTGACGTCATAGCCTGTGGTATCCTGCATACTGGGAACCTCTGCAAAGAGATGGACAAATGACAGAATATAGGCAGTGGGTTGGACTAGTGAATACATGTGTCTGTATTCACCTGTGCCATGGGATTGGACAGGAGAAGAAATATTCAGATTGGGATAAAGTGTCCCCAGAATTATTCCAACTCCTGGGGGGACCAAGTGTGGGAGGAGCTTGGCATCATTCTCTGTCAACCTGCATAATCCACTGGCACATTCCTATAAGGCAAGAAGAGGGAGAGAAAGACCCTAGCCAAGTAACCAGATGACATGTTGAAACATGTCAAATTGTGGATCTGCCATGACACAGCTGTGGGCAGCAGCATCTCGGCAGCCTTTAGCTTTCAGGCCAGGAGGGTCAATATCCTAACTCTGGACAACAGAATCCATCTCTCACAGTGTGCCAAAAATTAATTGCCCAACAGGGGATAGTGAGACAGTAAGACGGATTAACAAAGATGCCTATGGTTAGCACTGCTAAGCAATGGTGAAACACTGTCTGCTCTGTCATGTGAGACTTCAGGTAACTAATTCTGGGGCCCATTTTTAGGCTGCTGTTGTTTGAAGCCAAGACTTGATAAATGAACCAATCAGGAGTGGGTCCTATGGCTTTGCGGGTGGAACCATAGCATTAATATGGCCAATAGGAGAGCTCAAAGCTCCTGAAGCCAATGAGGAGGTTTGTTTGCTCAGAGCATCCATGTTGATGGACAGCTTGGACTGGATGGAACATCAAAGCAATACCCCTAGTTCTGTGGTGACAGACCCATTAGGACAGGTTTTGGTACATTTGGTTTGATTCCCCTATATGGCTGGAGGGAGAAGTATGGGGAGCTAGTGTTTGTAATAACACCCTGGTCAGTGTGTTGGGTGCCCCCGTCTATACCTGATCCACAGAAGATGGGACTGTTACAGCCCCAGGCTACAGATCCATGCCCAAGCTGCAGAGACTCACACTTTCAGTTCTGGTGGTCCCTGATGCAATCCTCAGTGTCAGCCAAGACAGAGGCCATCAGACAGGTAAGGGAAATACAGGAATTAAAAGCATCAGTCTCAAAAGGGGCAGGCACTGGTGTTGCTCACATGCCTGATGAACATGTTTCAGACAGCACAGGTAGCAGGAACCCCACTCCAGGCACTGCGGGAAGATGGAGCAAACTAGCTGCTCTATGAAAGCTGCACAAATGGGTAGGCAAGGGGCAGAGGCCTCAAAACAATCAGCCCTGCTGGCATGGGATACTGGGAATTTTTATTCAAAAGCAGGAACATCCTAGGAAAATCCAGATGTCTAGTAATGTCACTTACGCTGTGGCAGATAGCAGGGCTGAATGTTGCAGCTTCCCAGCACAGCTGGGGTCTGTGGCTGGCTGGCCTTGCACGTCTCAGGGGGGTAGGATTTGGAATCACCATCAGCACAGATGACCTGGCGTGTTCGGATGCCTGAGTCGCAGCTCTTCGAACACTTGGGCAGAAAGATGAGGAGAGAGAGCAGGAAGACAGAACACAGTGATCCCATGAGCCTGGCATGCTGACCAGGAACATGGTTAGCAGCTGGCAAAACATGCCAGAGCATAGCCCATGGCAGCCTGCTGAATGACGGTATGACCAACATGAAAGTGTTGAACATGCCTAGGTGCAATTTGACCATTACTGGGGTCCAACAGCCGTGCTAGGCACAGTCCTAAAGTCCCCCTTCCCTGGGGCCAGGTACCAAATTACAATGGGGCTGACAACGGAGCAACCAGGTTTGATGGTTCTGGTAGCATAGCTGACTGGAATTGCCACCTTTGCTAGGAAGTAAGGTGGGGGTGGCAGGGAGGGATTGGCAGCAGCCAGGAATGAAGGCAAGGAAGTCAGGGAATGGGGAGTAAGTATCTACATAAAAACATCTGCTCCAGGAAGAAACTTCTCGCCTTTAATCAGATACAGGACATCATTTTCAAAATTAGGCACCCAAACCAAGCGCCCATTCCCTCATTTGGTTGGAATCCTATGCATCAGACAGAACCAGATTAAGGCATAAAGGCTCACCTAGCCTTGTTAAGACCCCATCCACATGGTGCCAGGAGCTGTGCTTAGCATCTTTTAAGCCAGTTCAGGGTAACTCAGCTGGCACAGATGGGGCAAAAATTCCTACTAGCTTTGGTGTTGATCCTGACCACAAGTCAGGCTAAACATAGTTTGGCCCTCTACCTAAATTTTAGGCAGACGACCCTCTGTTTAAACTGGGTTACCCTGAACCCTTTCAGAAACATACTTCAATTCACCAAACATGATGTCCAGCCCAATAGAGATGGAGTCTACCTCATACTCCGTCTGTCACATTCAAATGGGTAGCTGTGACGTTGATAGTGGTGTCACAGAAATGGGAATAATGAAGCAACAGGAGTGGATTGTTTCAGTGTATCAGCTGCATGCTGCCACAGTCACTGAAACGTTAATCCCCTCCGAGGGCTTGTTTTTGGAGCAGACACAAGCTGTGACAGTGAGCCATGGAGCTGATAACGAAGGAGTACGTGCTTCTGGCCTCAACAACCAACATGTGGACCGATTCACTCACAGCGCAATAGGTGAGAAACACTGCATGAGTACAAGTTAATTGATGAAGTGAGCACCATGAGGATACGACACTCACCAGGCCCCAGGCTCCAATGTGCCAACCAATTTTCTGGATGCAATTCTCCTTGCTGCAGGGCTGGCTGAGGAGTGGTTTAGGCTCAGTCAGGCAGGCAAAGTCTTGAGTCTGAGAGCCCAACTCGGTTCTGCAGGTGACGGTCCGGGTCTGAACGCCCTCTCCACAGCTAGCTGAGCACTGCAAGAAGGACCCTGATTGTTATAGGGAATGCAGCCAGATACCTCTACGTTTCCTGGCTCTGCTCCCCAATTTCAAACTAGATATCAGCTTTGAAAATGTACAGTATGAACAACCATCGGAGAAGCAGCCTAACGCGTATGTTACTGGGATGCCATCATTCTTAGGCTGTATAGGAGGCAGAGTAGCCTGACTGACAGGGCACTGGCCTGGGACTTGGGCTCTATTCCTGACTCTGCGACTAGCTTGCTAGATGACTTGGGCAAGTCACTTCACCTCTCAGTTTCCCCATCGATGAGGATACTGACCTCCTTTGTAAAGTGCTTTGAGATCTACTGATGCAAAGTGATACACACTAGGGTTACCACATTTTAATTTAAAAAAAGGAGGACACTCCACAGGGCCCCGGCCCCACCCCAACTCCGTCCCTTCCCCGCCCCAGCCCCACCCCAACTCCGCCCCTTCCCCAAAGTCCCCACCCCACTTCTGCCCCCTCCCCTGAACGCTCTGCCCCCTGCTCCTTCCCCTCCCCTGCTTCCTGCAAATCAAATGTTCGCGGGAAGCCTGAAACAGGGAGGCAGCAGGTAAGCTGGGGCTGGGGCACGGCCCAGTCCGGCCCCCCTGGCCAAGCAGCTCCCTCTGGTGGCCGGCCGGCCCAGGCCAAGAGGCTCTGGCCCCGGCATCTCCCGCCTGGCTCAGCTCAGGCCCTGGGGCGCCGGCCCCGGCCCGGCCCCGGCCCCCGGCCGAGCACCACCAGCCCTGGCCCCAGCCCCACACTGCCGGCCCCCGGCCCCACACCGCCGGCCCCCGGCCCCTGGCCCCGGCCCCCGGCCCCTGGCCCCGGCCAAGCACCGCCGGCCCCGCACAGCCGGCCCCGGCCGAGCACCGCCGGCGCCGGCCCCGGCCCCGGCCCCGGCCGAGCACCGCCGGCCCCGGCCCCGGCCCCGGCCCCGGCCGAGCACCCCCGGCCCCGGCCCCGGCCCCGGCCCCGGCCCCGGCCGAGCACCCCCGGCCCCGGCCCCGGCCCCGGCCCCGGCCGAGCACCGCCGGCCCCGGCCCCGGCCCCCGGCCCCGGCCGAGCACCGCCGGCCCCGGCCCCACACCGCCGGCCCCCGGCCCTGGCCCGAGCACCGCCGGCCCCCGGCCCTGGCCCGAGCACCGCCGGCCCCCGGCCGAGCACGGCCGGCCCCGGCCCCGGCCCCGGCCGAGCACGGCCAGCCCCGGCCCCGGCCCCGGCCCCCGGCCAGCCCCGGCCCCGGCCCCGGCCCCGGCCCCCGGCCGAGCACCGCCGGCCCCGGCCCCGGCCCCGGCCCCCGGCCGAGCACCGCCGGCCCCGGCCCCGGCCCCGGCCCCTGGCCGAGCACCGCCGGCCTCGGCCCCGGCCCCTGGCCGAGCACCGCCGGCCCCGGCCCCGGCCCCGGCCGAGCATCGCCGGCCCCCGGCCCCGCACTGCCGGCCCCCGGCCCCACACCGCCGGCCCCCGGCCCCGGCCCGAGCACGGCCGGCCCCGGCCGAGCACCGCCGGCCCCGGCCCCGCACTGCCGGCCCCCGGCCCCACACCGCCGGCCCCCGGCCCCGGCCCGAGCACGGCCGGCCCCGGCCCCGGCCGAGCACGGCCGGCCCCGGCCCCGGCCCCCGCCGGCCCCGGCCCCGGCCCCCGGCCGAGCACCGCCGGCCCCGGCCGAGCACCGCCGGCCCCGGCCCCGGCCCCCGGCCGAGCACCGCCGGCCCCGGCCCCAGCCCCGGCCGAGCACGGCCGGCCGCGGCCCCGGCCCCGGCCCTGGCCCCCAGCCGAGCACCGCCGGCCCCGGCCCCGCACCGCCGGACCCGGCCCCGCACCGCCGGACCCTCCCTCCCTATTTTCCCGGACATGTCCGGCTTTTTGGGATTTCCTCCTGGACGTGGATTTGAGGCCCAAAAAGCTGGACGTGTCCGGGAAAATCCGGACGTATGGTAACCCTAATACACACAAGCTACAGGTTATTATGTTAGTGGTAAGGATTTCAGAGCAGGGAAGAGGACATAGGTTCTTGCATTGTCAAGATCCCGGGCCCAAAGACCTTGTCCCACTCAAGTGATCCACCTTCTGGCTCCTAATCTGTTTCTCCTGATGACAGAGAGAGAAGAGGAACTCTCTGTTTTTTCACAGGGTGGGGCTGTGTTGCGACCACTATGCTAGAAATTACATTTTATATATTTTTAGTGTTTTTCGATGCCACGTTCCTCTTTTAATTTCACTGTCATGATTCCTAGTATCCGAACCATTCTGGAATCTGTAGCAGTCTCCATATTTATATATATTTTTTGCCTCTTTCAGGACAAATGTAGAGTCCCGAATCTGTTTCAGGAATTGAAACGCCATGATGTTATGCCACACTGTCACCTTATGCCACTTTCACTCTATGCATCCGAAGAAGTGAGGTTTTTACTCACGAAAGCTTATGCCCAAATAAATCTGTTAGTCTTTAAGGTGCCACCAGACTCCTTGTTGTTTTTGTAGATACAGACTAACACGGCTACCCCCTGATACTTGACTGTCACCTTAGATTGTTCAACATCTTCATTAATGATCTGGATGATGGGAAGGATTGCACCCTCAGCAAGTTCGTGGATGACACTAAGCTGGGGGGAGAAGTAGATATGCTGGAGGGTAGGGATAGGGTCCAGAGTGGCCTAGACAAATTGGTGGATTGGGCCAAAAGAAATCTGATGAGGTTCAACAAGGACAAATGCGAGTACTGCACTTAGGATGGAAGAATCCCATGCACTGCTACAGGCTGGGGATTGATTGGCTAAGCGGCAGTTCTGCAGAAAAGGACGTGGGGATTACAGTGGACGAGAAGCTGGATATGAGTCAACAGTGTGCCCCTGTTGTCAAGAAGGCTAACAGCATATTGGGCTGCATTAGTAGAAGCATTGCCAGCAGATCGAGGGAAGTGATATTCCCCTCTATTTAGTACTGGTGAGGCCACATCTGGAGTACTGCGTCCATTTTTGCCCCCCATCCCCCACTACAGAAAGGATGTGGACATATTGGAGAGAGTCCAGCGGAAGGCAATGAAAACGATTAGGGGGCTGGGGCACATGACTTATGAGGAAAGGCAGAGGAACTGGGCTTATTTAGTCTGCAGAAGAGAAGAGTGAGGGGGGATTTGATAGCAGCCTTCAACTACCTGAAGGGGGGTTCCAAAGAGGATGGAGCAAGTCTGTTCTCAGTCTTGTCAGATGACAGAACAAGGAGCATTGTTCTCAAGTTGCAGTGGGGGAGGTCTAGGTTGGATATTATGAAAAACTATTTCACTAGTAGGGTGGTGAAGCACTGGAATGGGTTACCTAGGGAGGTGGTTGAATCTCCATCCTTAGAGGTTTCTAAGGCCCGGCTTGACAAACCCCTGGCTGGGATGATTTAGCTGGGGTTGTTCCTGCTTTGAGCAGGAGGTTGGACTAGATGACCTCCTGAGGTCTCTTCCAACTCTAATATTCTAGGATTCTATGGTGCTGTACCTTTTCAGGCAATGCAATGTCTCAACACAGCGATACAAATGTTGCCAGGCTGTACTGAATGTAAGTTCTGGAGAATAAATTTCAGCCCTGCACTGAAGATCGACTAGACAGGACTGAATAGGTGTCCTCCATCTCTCCTTTCTATGCTTCTAGGATTTCAAATGTCCTCCTCATTGGCAGGCCTGCATGCAAGTGGTTCAAAGAGTGCCCCCTTGTGGACACACAAATATACCCAGGCACCAACAATCCAACTCACAATATCATGTATGGGCTGAACTCTCCCCAGACATACAGCTTAGTGCAATGCCTTTGTAGATCAAGGAGCAAGGCAGATTTTGTCCTCCGTCTACACAGAGTATGTTCTACAAGTCCCTTTCTCTGCCCAATCTGCACAGGATCTAAGTCTGTTGCAGCCCTAGATGGAGAACCTGTCTCTTTAGCTCAAGCTGTAGCATTTCATACTTCTAGCTCTGAAGGTCCCTGGTTCAATCCCTGGTGTGCTAGCTCAGAGGGTGGTTGTCAGATATGTACCTTACATTCAATGTGTGAGCTCACCTCTGACCAGGGCCCTGTGCTCCACGTCGCACACTGTCGCATGTTGCAGGGCTGCGTGCTGCGGGGCTGCTCCGCAAAGGCCATGCACTTGGCATCATCCACCACCCCAGGGGCGCCTTGTCCATTGTTTGACATGCAGTAAACTGAGCGAGTTTGGGTACCTCCCCCGCAGGTGGCTGAGCAGACTCCCCACTCCCCGGTTTTCCAGCTGTAGGTAACAGAAAGCCGTCACAGAACCAATGAACAAAGAGGGCTAGCAAGGAAGTCTCTGTACTTAGGGCTTGCTGTATCACAGTTGGTGCCCAAAGGGCCAAGGTTAACCCTGAAATCCCCAGTTCAACCAGTTAGGGAAAAATCTCTTTTTGTGTTGTGACATCAGCAACAGAAAGAAAGGAAGCCACAAAGGGCCATCACAGCGTGACAGGACGTCACAGGGTCATATTTTTGTCTTCCACTCAAGAAAATTGGCGAAGGTGGCAATTTGACAGAATGCATAATACCTGCATGTCCAGGAGGCATCCATGAAAGTAACAGATGCCTACACAAGCTGACCATATATTAAGTGAGTTTCACCATAACAGTCTGTGTGGAACTGATCACCATTACATTACCAGAGTCAGAAACTCAAATGTAGCTGGAGTAAAGTTACAGGGGAGTTTAAACATGAACAATTGCTGCATAGCATAGGTGGGCAATGGGGCTGCGCTGTGGAACCAATCTGTGAGTGCAACCCACTTGGCGTTCTGACTGTGTGGGGACCCCTCAGGTCTGGTCTACTGTTAAAATTTAGACTGACCTAGTTATGTCACTCAGGGGTGTGAACAATTCATACTGAGTGGCATAGTTAAGCTGACCTAACCCCCAGTGTACATGAGGCTAGGTTGCTGGAAGAATTCTTCCTTTGACCTAGCTACCACCCCTCGGGGAGGTGGATTACTTACATCAATGGAAAAACCATGTCCATCGATGTAGGAAGTGTCTACAGCTGTGCCCCTGTAGTGCCCATAGCGTAGCCATGCCCTTAGAGCACCACTTTTATTTATTTATAAAAGGAAGAGTGACAAAAGGCATCTCTCCATCACACTAGGGCCCTATCCATGAAAACATCACATACAGGACTGCACAATAGAAGACTAGCAATGCAATCAGCCCGACCACTTAAACTCCAGCCACAAGCTACTGCATAGAGACAAACCAAAACCCCATTCTGTCTCAAAGCCAATTCTTAAAGTGTGGGTGGTGACCCCTTGCTGGCGCTCAGTGGACAGCTTCCTTGTCACATGGTGCTGGCTTAGGTCCTTATTTCCAACTGCTGACTTGCATTAAAAAAGGCTAAATATTCATTAGACAAACACTTTGTCATGTAAACAGTTGCAGTAGTTGCCACCAAGTTGGGAGGGGAGAGCTCCCCAAGATAATCCCACTGTTAGGATGAGGTCCACATTATGAAAGTTTGAAAACCCTTGTCTAACCCTTTCCACCCATGCTCCAACCCTATGCCTGGGAACACAGATGAGCCTTGCAGCATGCCTTGAAGGACAACAGAGGGGGTTATTTTGGACATAGGCACTGACTTCCTGGTTTCCCAGGGGGTGGTCGACCCCAGCTCCATCCCAGGTCCTGCCCCCCCCACTCCTTCCCCCAAGGCCCCACCCCTGCCCTGCCTCTTCCTGACCCCATTCCATTCTCTCCCCCAAGGGCGCCCCATAGACAACTGGTGCCTCCCCATACTGGGAGGCATGATCTAAAGGGGAGGTCACGTGTCCCCCTGGACAACCACCCCTCCGCGCCCAGCCCTGGGCCTCTGTGCTCTCCCTGCCACATGTTACCTGCAGGAAGGGGGCGCTCTGTCCTCCCGCTGTGCCTGGCCCCCCCCCCCAGCATGTCCTGCTGCTCTCCCCGGCAGGAGTGAGCCTGGGCAGGGAGCAGAAGGGATCCACTTCTAAAGTCGCCCCCTCCTGGTTGCTGCCCTGCAGCCCGCCAGCAGCCTGAGAGAGCCTGGCTGGGGAGGCGGCTTCTGCTCCCTGCCCAGACTCAGCCGCCAGGGACCGCAGCTGAGTGAGTTGGAAACGTGCCGGGAGGGGGGGCTCCAGCTCGCTCGTCCCCGATCCCTGGCACTCAAGCCCAGGCAGCCACCTCCCCAGCCAGGCTCTCTCAGGCAGCAACCAGCCCACCATGCTGCAGAGCAGTGTCCCAGCAGTCGGAAGGGTTTGGGCCCTTCCACTCCCCAGCATCTGGGGAAATCTCCCCTGACGTCACCCAGCCCCGCCTTCACCCCACCCCATTCCACCCTCTCCCCTGCCTCTTCCTGCCCCCCGCTCCTCCTCCTGCACACCGCCAAACAGTTGATCGCGGCAGGAGGAAGGTGCTGGGGGGATGGGGAGGAGCTGATTGGCGAGGCCCGCCGGGGGAGGAGGGGCTTGCCGATGGGTGCTCAGCACCCACTTTTTTTTTTCCATGGGTGCTCCAGCCCCAGAGCACCCACAGACTTGGTGCCTATGATTTTGGACCACAGTAGTGTGTGGAGCCCAAAGTCAGAGGTAGGGGGTGCTCATGGAGAACTTCCTGCTGTCAGCTACCTTCCAGTTAATCAAGTAAGCTCCAGCTAAAATAGCTCCACTGATTAGTCAAGAGGGCAGATATAATTTTTGCCATCTCCTTCTACTTGTTCCCCCAGCCTGTCATCATCACCTTCATCTTAACCAGACTGAGTCCTCAGCCCATCCTCCTCATTAACTCCACTAAGGGTCCCATACATTTACTGAGCAAGAGAAGCGACACAATAGAATCCTATACAAGAATGCCTTCAAGGTCAATGAGCAATTTCCCAATATAACTCTGGGTCCTCTCAGCCAGGAAGGAACACAGCCACTCAATTCCTACCTATGACTGTAGGTAGGGTGACCAGATGTCCTGATTTTATAGGGACAGTCCTGATTTTTGGGTCTCTCTTATATAGGCTCCTATTATGCCCCCACCCCCTGGCCCGATTTTGTACACTTGCTGTCTGGTTACCCTAACTGTAGACCAGTCATAAACAACTCACAGTCAACTGCAATTAAGGCAGTTGATAGATCTAATAGTATTAGTGTGGACACCTGATCATTCATTATCCATCAAGTTGTGTTTCCGTACCGTACACAAGTCTGCAACCAAACTGACAAGGGCCAAGGAGATCTGGGGCACCTAGATACTATAAGAGCATCTTGTTGCAACCTTTTCAGTTATCTTACCCAAAAGAGGGAAGATTAAAATGGTTAAATAATTGCTCATATTGTTAATGTCAAGCAATGGTTTCTTTTGCAAAGGGCATATGCAAGTGTCCTTCAAAGCAGATGGCAACTTGTGATCTTCAAAGGAGGCAATGACAATTTCCACCAACAATGGACCTACTTCTTCCCAAATGACCTTTAGCAAACAGGAGGGACATGGAGTTAAGTCACAGACTGTGATTAAAAATTCCCCCAACACCTCCAGTACCTCAATGAGTGCCACAGGATGAAATCAGAGCAAAGAAGACCTGGTGTTTGTTCCCCACAAGATATAATTTTGTGCTGCCATGAATGCAAATAACTCAGTCTAAATCTGCAAAATAACTAGAAATTCCCTCACAACAAGAATCAGCAGCCAGACACAGACTGCCCAGATTAATCAGGCTGCTAACCACACAAAACAAATTCACTGATCAAGATGTTGCAGATGCTATAGTGGAGTTAAAAAACCAATTCTTCATTTTCCCATAGCCACAGCATAATATGCTTAATAGGCAGCAGGTTTAAAATAAACAAAAGAAACGCACTTACAATGCACAGTCAACCTGTGGAACTCCTTGCCAGAGGATGTTGTGAAGGCCAAGACTATAACAGGGTTCAAAAAAGAACTAGATAAGTTCATGGAGGGTAGGTCCATCAAGGGCTATTAGCCAGGATGGGCAGGGAGGGTGTCCCTAGCCTTTGTTTGCCAGAAGCTGGGAATGGGCGACAGGGGATGGATCACTTGATGATTACCTGTTCTGTTCATTCCCTCTGGGGCACCTAGCATTGGCCACTGTCAGAAGACACGATACTGGGCTAGATGGACTTTTGGTCTGACCCAGCATGGCCGCTCTTGTGTTAAAAGGTCTTTATGATAGTTGGCCAAATTCACCCAGAGGCTTTTGCAACTGGTACTCAAGGCATCTTCTGCCTCACTTCTTTCATCACAGGCCATCTGTAAACCGAGGTGACCTGTGAGAATGAAGCTATGAAAGAAGATGCCTAAGGACAACCCTATTGACAGTAGAGGGCAACATGGTGGTAAGTCCCACTCAGCCATTAGTAGAGTGGTCTGCTGGGAGGACAATTTTTCTCTTTTTTGCTTCCGGTGCCATGGTGGAGAGCCATATCATCGCAGTAAACACTGCATCCAGGCACTTTTGTGCCTGCACTGGAGCACATGCTGTTGGGAGAAGAGCTTCGGAGGAAACTTGAGGTTGCAACAAAGGAAGTTTGGCATTCTGACTAGTTATTAAATAATCTGATTCACTGCAGTCCTACCCCATTTCTGTTTCTTTCTACGAGTTTATCATCTTGACAAATTGAGCAAAATCTTCAAAAGCAGCCGCCTTGCCCAAGGGAAATGGCAATGCTTATTTCAGGGTCAGAAACAGAAAGATACAAAGAACTGTCCCCTCCAACAGTCACATCAGAAGAGCAAATCATCAGTAGGGCTCACCAGTGTCTGAGCAAAGCTTCCCCTTTTCTAGTACCCAGGACCCTCCACCATCATTTGTGGGGGGTGAGAATCAAAAGCAAAGCACCATCCTAGGCCGTCACCAAGGATGGAAACACCCAGTGGGGTTCACCAAGCAACCAGATTTTCTAGGTGGGAAGTGGGCAGAGAATAGCTGAAGCTCTGCTTTCTATAATCTCGATCTCCTTCTTGTTACCTCTTCATTTGAGAGCTCCAGGCTCCGCTGTGGCTCCACACTCCCGGCAGATAGATGTAAGATATCCTTTATACACAGAACAAAGGTTTTAAAGGACTTTAAGCAATATTTAGAATTCTAGAGCTACAGCTTATTGTGTAGGCAGAAATGTTCCCAGGTCTCCAGGTGCCCTCAAAACACAGGGGCTCCAACAGGCCTCACACTAATTCCACTGGATATGCAGAGAGGTGACACCAGGGTGTCCCAGGGTGATAAAATGGTACATGCTGTGGATACCCAAGTTGGAGCCATGTGGCAGCCAACTGTAAGTGCAATGGAAGGGGGAGCTTGACAGCCCAATAGGAGGAAGAATTGCAGGGCTCAGCCCTCTCAGAAAGGGCCAGGACCTGGGGAATGCAACAAGTTAACTCCCCTCGCTCTTATATTTGCAGCTCTAAGTGAAGGGAAGAATGAACACTAAGTGAATCCTTCTCCTTCCCCCACTTTGGCTAGGATAATATCTCCAGCAACTCTACCTAGGCAAAGTGAGAGCCCCTGGTTTTGGACACAGACTCAGGCCATGTAGATCCATTCCTTATGGGCACAGAAATCCATTCCCACATTTTGGATAAAACATTTCAAAAGCGCCTAAGGCTACATCTATACTACAGCCGGATTGACGCTCTGAGGCCTTGGCTACACTTGCAGCTGTACAGCGCTGTGAGTTAAACCTGTCTTCGTACAGCTGAGTAGGGAAAGCACTGCAGTCTGTCCACACTGACAGCTACCAGCACACTGTCATGGCCTCATTTGCAGCGGCATTGGGAGCGGTGCATTATGGGCAGCTATCCCAGCATTGCAGTGGCTGCAACGTGCTTTTCAAAAGGGGAGTGGGGTGGAGTGTGACAGGGAGTGTGGGGGGAGAGAGAGTGGGTTTTTGGAGTGCGGACACACACCCTGCCTTGCAAGTTCCGACCCCCCTCCCTCCTCCACCGCTCTCTCACTCACTGAAAGCAAACAGAGCTCTTCGTTTTTTTCCTCACAGACCAGATAAGCAGCCACTCGCGGAAAGGGACCCCCCTCTCCCCCCCCCGCCCCCCATGCACCACCTCTCTCTTCAAAAAGCAACAGAGGGTCCTGTGGCACCTTTGAGACTAACAGAAGTATTGGGAGCATAAGCTTTCGTGGGTAAGAACCTCACTTCGAAGTGAGGTTCTTACCCACGAAAGCTTATGCTCCCAATACTTCTGTTAGTCTCAAAGGTGCCACAGGACCCTCTGTTGCTTTTTACAGATTCAGACTAACACGACTACCCCTCTGATACTCTCTCTTCAAGCAAACATTAGCTGTGGGCGTTCTAAAGGGACCCCCTCCTGCCTGCCTCTACGCATTCACAGCAAACAGTAGCTGTGTTTGTTTTTTGGATAAGCAGCTCCGGGAGCCCGGAGTTCACAACAAAACAAAGAGAGGCATCACAACAATACAAGGAGAGGAAGCTTCACTTAAAAGGATTATGGGGAGTTTCCGGAGGTCAATCACAGCGTAATAAGGTAACTCCCCATTTACACTGGAGCACCAGCGTCTCAGCCACTCCTCAGCAGCTGTTATTCCTCTCGGGGAGGTGGAGTACATGCAGCGCTGCAGCCATGGAGATACAGCGCTGCAAATGCCTTGCCAGTGTGGACGGGGGGTGAGTTACAGCGCTGGGGACGGCTTTATTGCGCTGTAACTCGCAAGTGTAGCCAAGGCTTGAGATCGATCCACCCACCAAATCAACAGCAGATCGCTCTCCAGTTGACCCCTGTACTCTACCCCCAATGAGAAGAGTAAGGTAAGTTGACAGGAAAGTTTCTATAGCAGCCTATATCCCACTTTCTAAAGTGACTAAGGCACTAAGTCCCATTGACCACTGTTCTTCCAGTCACAGCTCAGGTATCACCTATCCCTGGGTGCTCTAGAGACATCTGTTTCCACTGACATGTGAAGTGTATGTTTCTTTCATCAGCTCCAGACTGGGGCGGCAGTGGAGGAAGCTGAAGGCAATCAGCATTCTTTTTCCTGGGTCTCAAGATACTTCACAAAGGGGTTGAAGAATCCAGAGAGGCGGAAAGAGAAAGTCTCACCGTTTTGTCTGGGGACAGGCTTGAAGCCCACATGTCCGGTTATTGGCTGGCTTTGGTTTGTCCCTGCACATATAGTCTGGATAGGCTTCATTGTCTATGGTGCAGAACACCAGGCGTGATTGGTAACCTAAAGGAGAAGAGGAAAAGAATATTCTGGTCAAAGTGGCCCGTCCATAAAAGAGATTTAAATGCAATGGTTTGGGGAATGGCACATTTCTGAGGTAGTCTGGAGCCCTCACAGCAGCTGCAGGCTGCCGAGAGAACTGGTCAGGTACAACTCCAGGATTCTCTATACAACCTGTTCCCCCATAAATTGTCCAGTGGTTAGGGCAGTAGCCTAGGACTTGAGAGACCTGAGTTCAATTCCCTGATGCTCCATGGACTCTCTGTGTCTCAGCTTCCCAACTGTAAAATGTGGATCTTAGTATTACTCTACTCCAGGGTGGTGTTGGAAGGATAAACACACGAACGATTGTGAGGTGCTCAAATACTCTGGTGAAAGAGGCTATAGAAATACCTACCCTAGATAGCGGCTGGGCCCACTGGAAGGGTAAGAGAGATCCGGAAGGAATTTTCCTTTAGCTCAGGTGGCTGTGCCCTGAGTTTTGGAAGTTGAAGAACCAGGATTCTAATCCTGGCTCCTGAGGGGTGTGCCCTGCCAGACATAATTTATCTAGTAATTGTGTCCGTTGTCTGCAACACATGGACTTGTTACAATAGCAGAGCTGTGGGTCAGCCCAACAAGGCTGGGTCTAAGCCAGGATGAAAGTGGATCAGCCCCTGGGGAAAGGGGCAACTCTGCATCCCTATTCCAGGATTATAACAGCAGGGGAGGTGATGTCACTTTCTACAGAGGCATCCTTGAACTCATATTATGGGCAAGAGAGGTAAGTCACTGCAGCAAAGAAGGTGAGAAAGGGCAGGCAGGAGCTCAGCATACTATGAAACTGGTTTTCATTGAGAATCCATGAGTGTGTTGACGTGTACATGGCGTGACCACAGGAGAGCTCTGGCAGCCTCTCTGCTGGATGGATGCTCCATATGGAGGCACTAGAGGTGGCAGGTTAAGTCACGTGGGGGTGAAGCAGCAAGGAGATGGGCTTGGTGAGGATGTGTTTTGGGTGGCTCGAGGGGGCAGAACTATGTGTAAAGGGCTGAAGCTAAACCAAAGAAAACTTAGGTTGGCTGTCAGGAAGAAATCCTTGACAGAGAGATCTATTGGTCTGGAAAACTGTCCCCAAGGGAAGCAGTGGGAGCACCATCACTCAGGACATAGGAAACTAGACTGGACAAAGCACTGAAGAACAGTATGTAGGGAACAATCCAGCAGTGACCCCCAGCCTGGCCTCCAATTCACAGACCCTTCATAGCCTACTGGAGCTGCCAATGCTCCTTAATCTCTCTGTGGGACAGCCCTGCGGATGGGGCCAATGACAGCTTTTCAGATGGCAGTATGTAGCGTCCTCTCTTTCGGATACTGGCTGTGCATTGGGTACTGTCTGCCGCTGGTGAGGGTGCCCCCAACCCTCTTACCTCCGCCGCACTCAGAGCTGCAATCACTCCAAGAGCCATAGCTCCAGCTGTAGCCCGAGCTGTACCCTTGCACGGGCAGGTAGTATTCATACTGCACCCCCTGGTTTGGCTCCTGGCTGATGAGCTGCAAAGGGAAGAGAATGAAGTAAGAGCCAGAAAACAAAACAGTATTTTCTCTCTCTCTCCTGGCTGCTCTTCCCGTCCTTATCTTAGGATCCATGCAAGGTAAACTCCCCCTTCTGCTCCCTGCACCCCTCTGTTCATTGGCCATTTATTTTGTGTGCTTTGTTTCCTCCCTAATACATCTTAGACTCTAAGACTTAGAGCACTCTTTCCAGCGAAGAGAGAGCATGCATATTTCTCAGAGCTGGTTGATTGTGCTGATCCTCTAATAGGCAGCAGGTGGTATCCTGGGCTGGCCTTACACACAAGCATAATGAATAGCTACTTGGGTGCCCCCACCCTATACCAGATCTTTAATTCATGAGCTTCCCCTATTATCTTCTTTAGCTTCTTGACCAGAAAGAAGAGACAGCTAGTCACTACCAGGTCTCCTCCTACTGCCTCTCTGGCAACAGGACCAGAGCAGACAGTGGTGTGAACATGGCTTGATAGTTCCCCTTCTTACAGGGGAAGGCCCCACAGATCATAAGGCTGGCCCTGGTGATATCCCTGCTCACTGGGCTCAGGTACAGGTGTATCACCTCCCCTGTCATCTACTGACATTATCCTGTAGAAACCAAGCACATCATCTCTGCAAAATGTGATGTGCAGCCCAAGACCTACAACCAGAGCATGATGACATTAAGAGAGGATAAACACAGCTGCTCACCTCAATGACTAAGGGCTCAGTGGTGGGACCCCTGGAGTGAAGCAGCTCAGGGGCCAGGTCCCCTTCAGAGCCTCGATCGTAGTGCACAACTGTGCTAGCGATATGCAGGTCTCGGCTGAAGTCAATCGTCCAGTGCCCATTCAGATAGTATTCCCCCTGCACATTCTTGATGGCTGGACAAAGCCGCAGGGCACAAGAGAGGAGGTGGGGGATGAATGGGTTGGAAGATCCACTATTCACATGACACGCTGACACCACTTCAACCAGATGCCATATAACATGGCTTTACACTCTGCTCTAGATCTCACAGGACATCAGCAACTCACGAAGCCCTCAATTCAGCCACTTGAAACCCAGCTTCCTCACGCAAGCACCACAACCTTCCTAAAGGCCGAGAGTAACTCCTGGGCTAACGTACCAGTGTCCATTAGACAGTGGCAATGGGTGCATCAAACATGGTAACTCACGGGAAATGAATGCCCTCTTGTATTCAGTACCTTCTGCATTGGAGATAAACATGTGTGTTTCCCTTCGGTGTTTGTTTTCAACAAATGCCAAGTCAAATCAAGTCCCTGTAGGAAATCATTATCCTGTGACAACATTCTAGCCCCACTGATGTTCCCTGCTTCCTTGCTCAGGCTCTCTGATTTTCTGCACGGTGAGCCTTTTTCACTGCAGGGTCCAACTCTTTGCCACAGATTCCATTGCAGCCCTTGCCGTATGCTCCATTCCCCACCTGATTATTGCATGTTCTGTTTGGTAGGCAAAGGTGTTTGTGTTGCAATGTGGCAGAGAACATTTTGACACCGTAATGAAAACTCTGCCGTGTTTGTACTGTACAAGAGCATGTCAGGAGTCCATCCATAGAGCATGGGGAAGATAGGGCCTAATGCACAGGGAACTCGCCAGCTCAGAAGAGGCCTGTGTGCTGGGAGCCCATCCCTAAAGCAGGAGTGGCAGAAGTTTGGATTTGACTTTACCAAGCTTTGTGGCAAACAGACAAACCCCGACTCAAACTTTGCCATGTTTGTCAGACTCTTAGAAGTTCCAGGCAGAAGGTTTAAATAGGGCTTGGTCTTTTTATCCTTACATATGTAGAATCACAGTAGTGGTGCTGGGCCAAGTCCGAGTCCCAGGTCTGAGTTCTCTAGTTCCCTAGTTCTCTAATTGTGTTCAATATCCGAACCTGGATTTAGAACTGAACTTTGTGCCCAGCTCCTCCCTTTGCAGAGGGCAGGCCCAAGCTTCTGCCCCACATGCCCCTGAACTCTGGTGTGTTGGAAAGTCAGAATAGAATTTTGTGGCTTGAGTCCATTTCTATGGTGTCGTAATATATTCATTACAATGTCTGTCTTACCCAGGAAGTTCCTGCTGGGCCTAACTTCCTTAATGTGGAGGCTTGTGGCTCCCATGGGAATGATGAAGATTTGATTGTAACCTGAAGAAAATGAAGGAAGTTGGTCAAGGTACTGACAGACAGTGATGGAGGATGTGAGAGGCTCGCCCATGTGCATGGGAGCTGTCCCCAGCTGCACTAGTGGCTGCATGGATGAGTTATGAGATAACTGGAAAGAACTCAATCCAGCTGTTGCAGCTTCATTAATTTTAGGATGGCTGCACCCAGATTTGTTTCACTCATGGAGTAGTCCACCCACTTCATGGCTAAAATACATCTGAGAGCAGCGTTATCACAGCATTGCACCCTGAAAACAATACAGTTAGGGGCCTGTTTGGGCTTCCATTACAAACCCTAATTTTCAGCGTTTCCTATCTTGGACATTTCAAAATGCATCAGATTGAAACTCTGCAGACAAAGATTCATCCCAGTGCAATCATTAGGCTGAAGTAGTTCAGAGCCAGCCAAATGTGGGAGAGCCAGGTTCCAAGTCCTGGTCCCAGTCTCCCACTCCTTTGGGGGGTTCTGCAGACCTTGGGTAACCAGCTCCATTACAAAGAGCACTTCCAGCAGGCATGCTCTGAGGGACAGTTCAATGGAACCTCTCTCGTCTAGAAGAGTTGTGGCATCTACAAGAGACTAAGAGAGGGGGAGTGGGAGTGGGAGAACCTTAGGGCTGCAGTGGGAAATAGGAGGGGACCCCCCCATAGAGGTGGTCATTATGTTTTCTAGCTCTAGCCTGCTGTATGGGTGAGTTGGATGAGTGCACTGGTCTAATGGTTCCAGTAAACAGAGAGAGCAGATAACTCCACCAGCTCCATGCAACGGGTCAAAATGAGACCAGGTTTACTCTGTCCTTCTCCCCTGTTCATCCTTCTAGAAAATCCAGACTACTGTACCTTTGGGGAGGCTGAGCACATCAAAAGTGCCCTTCACTTCGTAACAGGCCCTGCCATCCCCTCCACACTGCAGGCACTTATCTTCCTTCTTGGCAGAATTGAGCATGTCGTCACAGCCGACAGCCTGTCAGAAAACAATGCCATTAATGTGCTTAAACCAAAACCAGAGCATGGGGTGGGATGGAGAAATAAAAGGCCAGGGCCTAGACTGATCACTAGGAGGAGGATAAACTAGATAGCTCCGGGTGCAGTAGAAAGGGTGGGTGATTGGGCTGGTGGTTAACTCTCCCCAAGAGTCCACAGAAATATATGTACATGCTCCCCACTCTTCCTTCAGTTCCCTAGAAACCAAATGCATTTGCTGTGTTGTTGGATAATAAGGGCATCGTTTGGGAAGGGCTGGATAGGACAAAGGGAAATGCCAAGAAGACTGACATACACCCACTCTCTCTCATAGAAAAGGGATGAGGAGGTAGGATGACTTACTTGGCAGACTCCCTCGACACAAACATCCCGTTTGCCTGGCTCACAGGGCGTCCCATCAGCCACTGCTTCCTTGTGCCTGTAGTAGAAGTTCTCTCCCTTGGGAATACAGTTTAACTCGCATTTATTGGGAGCTGGAAGGGAAGAAAATAGCAGGTGTCACGTGACATGGTTAATCCCTTACAAACACACCATGAGCCTGAACCTGAAATGTGGGATTAGGCCCTGAGGAGTGGATTGCTATTAACATTAATGACTGGTTCCTGCAGAATACGTTCCCATGTAGTACGAGGCTTTTCAGAGAGAACAAATGTTAACACAGAAGAACACCAGTAACATATCAACAAAGAATGAAATTCTTCAGGTAAGCTTTAAAAAACCCAATAACTCAGAGCTGGCTGAGTGAATATGGAAGACAGCAGAGTCCAGTGGTTAGAGCAGAGAGCTAGGACTTCTGATTTCTATTCCTGCCTCTAAACTTGGTTCTCTGAGTGTCCTTGAGCAAGCCACATGCAGCAAGATTTTTGGCAGCGTTCACTAACTTGAAGAGCTTTATTTTTGGGGGGTCCAATCTGAGATACCTTTTGCCTGATTATCAAAGGTGTTGAACAGCTGCTGGAGCTATAGATTTCTGTGCCTCAAAGGCAGCCCTTGCCAGATCGCTTGTGCAATTGTTCTGGAAGATGGTCCATTCCAACAGACACCTATAGCTGTTCCAGAAGAGGACCCCTCCGGACAGACACCTATGCATTTAGGACTCTTTCCAGACAGAGACCCCCTACTTTCAGGCAAAGCCAAACACCCCCAAATCAAACAAGTTTAAAACCTTGTATCCATTACCTCCATAATAAGGCAGCCACTTGTATCTCTTTCCTTGGAATTCTGTTCCATCAAACTCAGCACACTGCTCTGCTCGGAAGTCTCTGGAGCCCTCAGGGCAGCTCTGGGGGGGGAAGAGAGAACCCAATCGCACAGCATTCTCACAGGGAGGAGGGAGGTAAAGGAAAGGATCTCACTGGGGTGTGTTCCTCACAGCTTCCCCACAGACTGGCAATGACCAAGTCACTCCTGAATGCAGCTCTGACACATGACAGCGCATTACGCTGTCTCCAGGTCAGGCCAGCTTCATTCTTATCTTAAAGCAGGTGATTAGGGAACTGCTTCTTCCCAGACAGAAGATCTTTGGATGGCTACCAAGCTAGAACCATGAACATCAACAGTATGAGTGCTCACTGATTTCTTTCCATGGCGTTGTCCATAATAAACCAGACCCATCTCATAGTCAAAGGATTCAGACCCAGAGCCCTAAACCTTTTCTCATATTGTCTTCCTGCTCTCTCTGCTCCCCATAGTCTCTCAAATGCAACCTTGATGCTCCGTATGTGTTGGGAACCTCTGAATAGGCTCTGGATAATAGAAGGAATTCTCAGTGTAGTGAGCAGACACTGGGGTTTTCAGAAAACTGAGGGAGAGATAATTGTAACTGTACTAATATCTACATGCTGCAATCACCAAACAGAGTTGGTATGTGCCCAGAATCTATTGCACAAGGGCACAAATTCTAGCCTGGGGCCTAATCACCTGTGAGCGTCCCCAAGCAATGTTCACCAGCAATACTGGCTCTGGTGCTCCTGGGGAGGAGAAGAATCCCATTGGCACTGAGAGGGCTCAGCACATGGCTTCTGAAGAAAATTAAGCTCCTCCGGGAGAGGAAGCAGCAGGAAGGAGAGAATGTACCGAGCACTGTACCTGAATATTGCACAAGCGATAGTTTCGAGTTGGTCCAATACAGTTAGACCCACCATCTGTCCTGAAAGACAGAGAAACAACATGAAGTAGTTCTGAAGAGATTGTAAATATCATCCCCATTGCTATTTATTAATAATCTCCCAGGTAACTCAGTGAATTTATCAGCACTTTGCACACAGCATGCAGCACTAAGACACATTCCCTGTCCCAAAGAGCTAACAACCTAAGATATCCTATTTCTTTCCTACAATACTGAACCTGGCATCATTCAGCGCATTCTCTTGCTGTAATCTTGTTATAGATACAGGTAGTATATACACTATGTATTGCCCCAGGGTGGTTTTTAAATTTTCTGGGGGCAACGTTTTTCCCCCACCAATTAGTGGAGGCAGTTTCTTTTATTCTTTGTCAGGCTTTTTATTAATACAAAGCTTGATGTCTCTAACAGCACCTGTGTGATACAGCATGTCTACCTGGGGGTGAGCAGGAAGAGTGGGTGGGGTGGCAATGGATATGAAGTCAGCGTGCACGCACACTTCAAACTACCCTGCCATTTACATTCCTGCTGTTATGGGACTCATTAGCTGGAAGAACAGAATGGCCAAAGGGAAGGGAGGTAACCATCTTCCCTGATTCTATATCTGACTCTTCAAAATGAGAGGGATATAGCTCAATGCCTAACAAGTTCATATCCAGGGAGAAATTGGATTTGAAAAAGCCATCTGTTGTACCCAGAGGCGGATTAGGGATTTGTGGGATCCTGAGCCAGAGCAAGTGGGGGCCTCTCTCCACCCTGCAGTTCTCCAACCCCACCCCCCAGACCTCCTGCTGGGGAAATGGGGTCGGGTTGCAGGGGCTTGCCCTGCCCTGGCCCCCCATGCCAGGCACTGCGTGGGAGCGGGGTCCGGGCATGGGATCATCCCCAGCAGGAGCTCCAGGTGGGCAGAGCGGGGCAAGTCCCCACATCCCGACCCCACTTCCTGGCGGGAGCAGGGCAAGCCCCTGTGCCCACCTGGCAGGCAGGTGAAGTGGGTCAGGACGTGGGGGTGCCCATTTTTCCGGGGGGTCCCCAAATTGGCCGGGACTCTGGACACAGCCCATTGGCTCAGTGGCTAATTTGCCCTGGGTTGTACCCCTCCTGCTTCTCTCTTGGTCCGTCATCTCAGCACTTGTGACACAGCAAGGCGGGTCTCCAGGAATGCTGAGTCAGCACAGAGCAAGACAGGCCAGATCATGAAGCAAAGGGAAGAGGCATGCTTGGAGATTTTGTTTTTTTGAAATATTGCAGAACAATCAGAACTCTTATAAAAAGCCTATTTTAAAAGGAGATTGAGGAGCCAAAGGGAGCAGAAGGGAGGCTGCCTACTTCAGCTTGTGTTCTTTTTGGCTATGTCTACAGAAGGTTTTTTAGACCTATCATTATTAATGGGGGCAGCTATACCTGCTCAGGGAGGTTCAGTCATTGTTACCATCTACCCCTGCTCAGAGGTTAGATGACACAATGTTAACAGTGCCTGAACAATGGCCACCTTATGGCTTCTGGTGGTAAAGCAGCACCTGTTGGGAATCATGGGTCTGAAATAGAGGCCAGAAAATAGAAATCCCCTCCTGTGAAAAATGTCATTGGGGGTTGGGTGGAGAAATTGTCCTGATATCAAAAATGCAAAATTCTTCACGGGAAGGGATTTCCAGAACAATTCCATTTGGGGAGAACCGCAGGATTTAATCTAAGAGAATCTGACTGAGGCTGCCAGAGGCCAAGTGCCCCTGTTCTCTGACTTCCTGGCTCTTAGCCTCACCACCTCCTCTCTCTGGTAGCCCGGCAGCAAGGAGAAGAGAACCAGGGCGGCTCAGCTTCCCCACCAGAGAGACAGCCAGGTAGGGCAGGTGGCAGGAAGGCTGAGCACTGGGAAACAGGAACGCCTGAGCACTCAGTTGCCAACAGCCTGCCTGGAAGGCTCTTGTCAATTTTACTTTCTCCCTGAAGCAAAAAATGAAATTGACAAGAGCCTCTCCGGCAGAGAGGTTGTTTCAATTTTCCTGATGGACAATCAGAATTTTTCTGGGAATCCCTTCCGGGGGGGGGGGGGTGTTTTTGACTTTTTGTCCCAATTTGGGATGAAATGTTTTTCGAAAATGTAAATTTTTTTTTGCAGGAAGGGATTTCCCTTTTCTGGCCAGATCAGTTTCACACCCATGATTCCCATTAAGTGCTGCCTCACCAAAGGAAGCTGTCATGTGGACATATCTTAGGCACTGTTAACATTCTGTCATCAAAAATCATTCCAATGGAAAATTTCCCACCAGCTCTGGTCTGAAAAATCTTAGCATAGACATGGCTTTCAGCCCGCAGGAGAATGATAGGCACAGGGGTGTGCACATTTCCCCCACAGGGCACCATAATCCTGGCCAGAAAGACACCCTTTTGCCATATCAAACTTGTGCCCCAAACACAACTTTTCTTGTCCAATTAACCTCAAACTTTCCAATGATGCCATTCTCCTCTAGCATGGGCATTTCAGACTGAAGAGAGCCCAGCCTGTTCAGAAAGTTAGAGGAAAAGCCCCATCAGGTTTATAACGAAAACTATGTGAAAAGCTTCCTATATAATAGAGTTTTTACTCTGACTCCATTATATATTAGAGATGGCCCCAAACTGTAACCTCAGATAAGAACCCCCCTCAATCCACCTTGAATGTGTATCAGTTTGGATTTGTTCCCCTGGATCTGAACCCACCACCATAATTTTAGCTGTGGCTAGGGCTGAAAACTGGAAAAGGCCTATTTTCTGGATCCAGTGGGAAAGCTGGTTTCTCAAGATTTAAGATATTTGGGCTGAAATTTTGACAGAAAAGCTGATGCAATTTTGGCATCACCAAAATCAAATTTTAGCCTTGTTCAGCTTTGAAGCCACACTCCAAACCCTAATAAAATAAACCTAAGGCCAGCTCCTAGGCTGGTGTAAATTGGTGAAGCTCTATTGAGGCTAATGGAGCAATGAGGATTTACACTTGCTGAGGATCTGGCCCCATTCTGGATCCAAACTCTGCCTCCCAGTTTCATCTTATCTCTATACACTATATTCCACTTCATCTAGATGAACTCTTTTGCGGGAGAGCTGCTTATTAGAGATGCCTTCCAGAAAACAGATTTAGCCTTGTTTCCATGCAGGGAATAAGAGAGGTCAAACTTTCTTTGGTAGGTGATTGACAGGTCATTTCACCAAGAGACATTAGAAAGCTACCCTGAGCTACCTGGTGATGCCTCTTATGGGAGGAGAAAGAGCGTGGTAATATAAAAAGAAGAAAGCCCTCACCTTTGCGAGTAGCAGCGCCGTTGCCGAAAGCTGATGCCCCCACCACAGCTCCGACTGCACTCGCTCCATTCTCCCCAGCCCCCCCAGAAATCAATCTGCCGCTTTGCCTTGCGGGCCTGTGAAAACCAAACATTCAAGTGAACATGGTGAGACAGAACAAAAGCAGCAACATTGAACCAACTACTGTGACGTTGCAGTCTATATGATTTTATAAAAATTTGATAATGAGTGAATATAATGTAACTGGAATATGCTTCACGCAAAAGGTCTCTTGTAAGGTATCATTACAAAGCTTATTATCTACTGAGTATGATCATCCTATTTGTATAAATGTACCACTCTTGTGTCTGAAAGTAGAAATATGAAATATAACTCTGCAGGCCTATTGTAATTATGCAAAGTGTGGGCCATTAATGGTGGTTTGGAATCTTGATGACTCCCATTAACCAGGACCATTGTCTGCAGATGGGTGTGTTTTACCTGTAAGTTTTCCTGTAGGTGTGTGTGCTGGCAAGTGGGCAATGAAGTCTTGCAGTGACATGTGATCATGTCACCTGAACTGGAATCCATCTTTAACCTAGGGTGACCAGATAGTAAGTATGAAAAATTGGGAAGAGGGTTGGGGGTAATAGGCACCTATATAAGACAAAGCCCCAAATATCGGGACTGTCCCTATAAAATCGGGACATCTGGTCACCCTACTTTAACCTGGTGTCTTTCCATTGAGAAGGAGGGGGTGGAAACCTAGAGAGGGACAAAGGATTCCCGCCTTATGCAAAAGATATATAAAGGGGAGGAACAGAACAAAGAGGAGAGAGGCGCCATCATGAAGAATCCCCTAGCTACCACCTGAGCTCGAACAAGAGCTGTACCAGGGGAAAGAATTGTGCCCAGGCCTGGAAGGGGTCCAGTCTGAGGAAAAAAACTTACTGAAGCATGTCTAAGGGTGAGATTATTTGGTTTGATTAGACATAGATTTGCACATTTTATTTTATTTTGCTTGGTGACTTACTTTGTTCTGTCTGTTACTACTTGGAACCACTTAAATCCTACTTTCTGTATTTAATAAAATCACATTTTACTTATTAATAAACTCAGAATATGTATTAATACCTGGGGGAGCAAACAGCTGTGCATCTCTCTCTATCAGTGTTATAGAGGGCGAATAATTTATGAGTTATAAGCTTTATACAGGGTAAAACGGATTTATTTGGGTTTAGACCCCATTGGAAGTTGGACATCTAAGTGTTAAAGACAGGAACACTTCTGTTAGCTGCTTTCAGGTAAACCTGCAGCTTTGGGGCAAGTAATTCAGACCCTGGGTCTGTGTTGGAGCAGATGGGAATATCTGGCTCAGCAAGACAGGGTGCTGGGGTCCCGAGCTGGCACGGAAAACAGGGGGCAGAAGTAGTCTTGGCACATCAGGTGGCAGCTCCCAGGGGGTTTCTGTGATCCAACCCGTCACAACTACATCATGCTGTACCAAGCAAAGGTGTTACCATTCCCTCTCCCTAGCTAATGGGTAAGGAGATAGAGGGAAAAGGACAAGAGGCAGGAACAAAAAGCCTTAAGTACTAGAAAAAGCATCTAATGCCCCACCCACCCACGGGATAGCAAGCCCAAACATCTAAACTGCAATTTTATGGCCCTGCAGACCAAGTCCTGTGAACTTGAGCCAGCTGATCTAGGCCCACCATGGCTGTGCTACAAGTCTTTTATTGCAGCATAGGTGTACAGGCCAACTCTATTCACCTTCAATCCATTCGCTGCCTCCGAGAAAGGATCCCAGCTCCTTGGAATGTTTACGTCTTTCCGAACACTCTAGACCAGCGGTTCTCAAACTGTGGGTTGGGACCCCAAAGTGGGTTGTGACCCTTTTTAATGGGGTCACTAGGGCTGGTGTTAGACTTGCTGGGGCCTGGGGCTGAAGCCAAAAGTCTGAGCCCCCGGCCCAGAGTTGGAGCCGAAACCTGAGGATTTCAGCCCTGGGTGGAGGGGCTCAGGTTACAGCTCCCACCCACCCAGGGCAGAAACCCTCAAGCTTTGTCTTCGCCCCCCCAACCTGGGGTGGGGGGTGGGGCTCAGGCTCCCACTTTGGCCCCCCTGCCTGGGGCGGAGGGGTTTGGTCTTCAGTCCCCATTCCCAGGGTCATATAGTAATTTTTGTTGTCAGAAGGGGATCATAGTGCAATGAAATTTGAGAAACCCTGCTCTAGACAGAAAGCACTACTTCCCAGATTAGGAAAAAAGAGATGTTGACATAGGCATCACCATCCCAGACCAGATCAATAGAGCCATGTACTCCTTTATCCTGTCTCCAGGCCCGATTCTTAAGAGAAAGGCATAAAACACCTACAATGCAGCTGTCTGCAATACGATTCCAGGGAGGGACATTTTTTCCTGACTATCCCTGGTGATCACCACATGCTCTGGACATCAGCATTGATAGCCCTAATCATGTTTGTATTCTAGATGATATAACTGAGGTATGAGTGTCAAGGGAACCCACAGATACACTTTAGACTAGGATAAGATATTGGTACTAAGCGCAATGCTATCAGTAAGAGAACATTGCCCCAGAAGGGTATAAAATATTGTAGCTGGGGGAAACCTGGCTCATCGCAGTCAGCATGCTCTGTACAGAGAAGGATGTGGAACTCGGGGAGGGGGGAGATATTCTGAGAAGGAATAATGATTGCAGGTATGCAAGATTACTTACTATGAAATTATTTGGAAGAAAGAAGGGGGGGAAACAGTGCACCCCAGGGAGAGATAGGAGTCCTGGAGCAATAATACATTCTGGATTTAGAATGGTAATTGAAAATAAGGTTTGTAACTAGGGTTGTGTGTCTGTGTCCATAGGGCTCTGTTTGCAAAGCCTGCGGTTGAGAGGGGCTAAGTGTGCTGCTTGGGCAGTAAGCCAATGTTGCTACCGACTGGACGATGGAGCGGAGACAGATATAAAAGGTTGCAACAGGAGTCAGTAGCTGTCTTTACACCCACTCCATTTCCTTTGCCCTTTAACGTTATAATTCTATCCAAAAAGCAATCGAGTTTATCTGGCAGGATTTATGAATCCAGGATGCCTACTGCTAATGGTTACATCACTCTCAAGGGCCCAGAGCCTGGACTGCATCCAAGCTATATTGGGTACAGCTCAGGAAGGGAGGGGTGCAAAGGTGACGGTGTCTTTGGGAATATATCCACAGCTTCCCTAAACATTCTTTGGTACTTTAAATATGAACACATGTAATAGTCAAATCTTAGACTATTTACAATCTTGCAAAAAAGAGCAGCAAAAGGCTATTAACCTCCTGTGTGCTGACTGCCACTGCAACACCTGTGCAATGAAGGCATGTGTGTTCTTGATAAAGCTGGCATTCCCCTGCACCCAGACAGCATCTTCCAGTTGCACTCCGGGAATGGTCTCCTGCTGAAGAACAAGCTGTTGCAGGCTGGCATCACAGCATGATGACATCACTCATCGTGATCTTATGTTGTAACAGAATAGTTGCTGGGCTGGGTCGGATCAGGCTGATCCTAAAACGGTTGTTTCAGATCTCCAGTACGACTGTTGGCCCAGCCATAGCTTGGCCTGGCCCTTGTAAACTATCAAATTAGTTCTTCCCCAGAAAACAGTGTGTAAATTCCCCCTTGGCTTCCGGAGATGGCTTTTTTATTTTCTATCTGTATTTCCTTGCTTGTATACGAGTCCTTGGTGTAACACCCGCAGCTGTCTCCCCTCCTCTCTCCCTCCTGTACAGAATGTGTCTCCCTTTGCTGATACAACTGTCACAGGAATCATCCCGCTATATTGCTGTAACTGCTACCAAATCGCACTCATGATTGTCTTGCTGCAACATCCCCTTGAGTTCTTCCTACCTAGTCCCTGTGATGCCCTAGCATTTGTAAGGATGCACTGGAAGGAATCATTCCTTCTCCTTGCACTTTGCTGTCCTGTTTGCGTCATACAAGCTATGTACAACCCTCTCCAACCTCTTCCACTACAAGTCTACAATCCAAATCCCTTGAGATGAATCCTTTGGTGCTGACCATCTCTCTCATCCTAGCTACAGCATACCTGACTCAGAGAAACTCCTCTCTCTGCATTACAGGCACTTCCATGCACTTTCCCCCTTCTAGTAAATATCTCCCTGGCCAGAGCACCCATTGCTGGTGCATAGGGCCCAAAGCTGAACTCTTATTCATCAGCCTGTCTCACTCATTCATGCATTTCCCCTCAGTCAGAAATAACCTGCTGGATGTCAGTCTCTCCTTCCCACCTCACCATTTTAGGAATGGTCCCATCTGTGGAGTTTTGGGCCTCTCAATCTTTTAAATTGATCCTCCAGCCCCCTACTCCTGTCCTCTGTATTGGGTATCAGTCTGTATACGCCTTCTCTCTCCTCCTACATCCTCTGCCCCTATACACAGATATATGAAACATGCTACAGATCTGTTGCTCTGTGGTGTTTCTCCTCTCTACCAGCTGGCTGATTCAGAAGCAGCACTCTGGAAACAAAGGATCTTTCAGCCAGCAGAAAGAGGAAGAAAACATCTAGATCAAATACTGACACAGGGCAGCTGAGAATCAGATAACTGGGAGGGGGTAGAAAGGCAGCAGCTGCCCTCAAGCCCTCCCTCAGGACATGGCCCGGTGTGATAAATATTCAGGCATTTCTGCCATATAAGTATTGTCGTTCTTTCTTTTCTGTACACAAAGTGACATCCCCAGGGGTGCTTTACAGTGAGGTTTATGGGCCTGCAGAGCCCAGGAGCAACTCAACACTACTTCGTTTAGCCATAGCGCAAAAGGGATATCTCAGCAAAAGAGCCCTTGCTGAGCAGTATAGTGACAGGGGAGTTTCCCATTCTGGGCTCACTGCTCCCATATATTCAAAACAATGCACTGGGCTTGTTTTGTGTGCATGTGTACAGACTTGCATAAATAGATATTTTATAGGTCTGTGTATTTATGACAGATACAAAATCTATTATTATAGGATCCTTATAACGAGCTGTTTCTAGATGCCATTATCCAGTTTTTGTCCCAACAGCCTTCCTTTGCTCTGCTCAGCTTCTGGTATGCTTTCATCTATTGTCAGCCATGATGACTAAACCCCTGTCCCTGCTGGACCCTCGAGCAGAATCCACAACGTTCATTATTAGTGTACCACCCAGCTCCATTTTCCTGCCTTCAGCAACACACATCCACAGAGTTCTCTAATTTGCCATGGGTGTGCCTAGGAGAGCATGTTTTAACATGTCAGAGAAAGCAACCAGGGTACAGAACTGCCCTCCCTGACACACAAAGGCATCAGAAATGCAAGCCCTGGTTAGCTCTCCTTATTGGGCAGCCGTCCATTGGGTGGAATGGTTAACGCAGTAGAATGACACATTCCCCCTTGCCGACTCTCTCCTCTGCTTGGACGTCTTGTACTCCAGGGGCATAGAGGATTTTAAAGAGTAAGATTACTCAGGAGAGTGGGATATTCGTGTGACATGCTCTCCATGGTCTGTGTGGCAGAATAAATGGACTGCTGTGCTCCAGAGCCAACATTAGGCATAAGCAGACTAAGCAAGTGCTTTAGGGGCAGCTCAAGGGGCCACCTATTAGCTTTTTATTATGTTTTAAGGGGGGGGGGCAAAACATTCCTGCATATGGCCCCTACTGGGCTAGCACCCCCACAGTGGTGCTTTGAACCAAGTGGAACTTTTTAATAGTCTCATTTCTAAGTTTAGCGTAACATTTGTAACTCCTGGCTTCGGGTGTTGCTGACCTGATTTGTGGCATCTTCTGCTTATAAAGACAACTGTGTCCAGAGTAACCAGTTAGCGGTGTAAAAGGGATACCTCCAGCTCCTGTGAGGATTGTTACACACCCTGCCTTTGAGAGTAATTCCAATATACACAGTGCTCTAAGGGGCCCATGAACCAATCAGGATACAAACAGAACTTATAGCACAAGGTACTGTGGGGAGGAGGTATGACACCCAACTGGGAGGGGTAGACAATGTTGGCAGTACCTGTGTGGTGTTGGAGAAGGCCCTTCGGGGATTTCTTAGCTGCTCAGGGAGACGAGAGAGAGACAGACAAGTAGATAAGTAAAGAGAGAAGGCTGTGTATTTTGGACAGACAAGGCAGGTGAGGTAATCTCTTTTATTGGACCAATTCCTGCTAGTGAGAGAGAGACCAGCTTTCGAGCCACACAGAATTCTTCTCTGAAAACTTTATAGAAAGCTTGTCTCTCTCACTAACAGAAATTGGTTCAATAAAAGATATTACCTCACCCACCTTGTCTCACTAATATTCTGGGAGTGACATGGCTACAACTACACTACATAATGCAAACAGACACAGCACTGGCAGGTATCAGGCATAAAATTCCTGTTGAAGACACAATGGTTTTATAATTATAGCATCACTTTATGGCTAAGAGGGAACTTACATTCTAAGGTTCTATTTTTCATCATTTAGGGCCCAATCCACATCATTAGAAAGATTTTAATTGGCTTCAAAGAGCTTTGAATCAGACCCTTTAGAAGTTTCCCAAAGAACTGCACTGGTCACTGTATCTAATCAGCCCTGTTCTCCACTAAGTTGGCAACTTTATATTGTGAACTGCTGTTCAAAACTCCTTGGAAATTCCTCAAAAACAAACAAACAAAAAAAACCCACACATTACTTGAGCCACAATGAGCATTTCTGGGGTTTACTGAACCCAATAATCCAATTATTAAACTCGACATAGATCTGGTACAAACCTTGCTTATTTGGGCACACAATCTTATTTCCAAAAAAAAAAAAAAAAAAAAAAAAAGGTGATGAAAAGTGCCTCCACATTGGAGGACTAGCTACAAGAGTCTGCACAATGTTACCTGCTGGAAGAGAAGGTCTGGCTATCAACTTCAGTGATAAAAGATTAACGTAGACTTGGTTCCCTGTGTCTTACTGTCAAGACACATAGAACATCTGTAGCATAAAAAACTACAATCATACCCAGAGACTGCATAGGTCATTTCTCATATCCAGTTTGATCTTACAGTACTTTGCATTTCTTAGATAACTTTCCATGCTTTTATTTGCTAAGTGTTTAATGGCATCAAGTTTATCTTTGTATTGATGCACCCTTGAAGTCTAATCAAGGGCAAACATTTCCATTTGGCCATTGTTGAGATATGTGATTGTGAGGTTGGGGGAACAGTTATTTCAACATACACAAAAATGTTCTGATTCTTCCGGGTTGATCTCAATTTATTTCATAATGGATTGACTGAGAGAGTCCACTCTTGCCGTGCATGGAGTCCTCAGCAAGGAATGTGACTTTGCTGTGTTTGCAAAATAATTTGCTGACAAACAAAAGTTATCAATGAGAAAAAATGGTGTTAATGGTCTTGAACCAGGTCATCCTCCATATGGGGATTGGTCCTGCTTTGAGCAGGGGGTTGGACTAAAATGGGGGGAGGGATAGCTCAGTGGTTTGCACATTGGCCTGCTAAACCCAGGGTTGTGAGTTCAATCCTTGAGGGGGCTATTTAGGGATCTGGGGCAAAAATCTGTCTGGGATTGGTCTTGCTTTGAGCAGGGGGTTGGACTAGATGACCTCCTGAGGTCCCCTCCAACCCTGAAATTCTATGATTCTATGTGGAAAAATCCTAGCATCTGTGGCGCATTATGATCATCTAAGTAGTAATAATCTGCATGTCATTTTCCTGAGTGACTGAAGGCCCAATCCTACAAGGTGCTGATCCCTCAACTCCCATTGACGTGAAGGGGAGTTGATGATGCTCAGCGTCTCACAGGCCTATCCTGTAGAAACATGACAAGTGCAGTTATCTGGGTATATGCAGGTGGATTGATTTTGGATATACAACTCATTTTAGGCTATTGGTGTAACAAAACCAATGAGAAATAAATGGATGTCCTATATAAATAAGGCAAAAGAAAAACCCTCAACACAGAGTGCTGCAGGCAGGAGTTCATCTTCTGCCTTCTAGTGCTGCCTGTATATATTGCAGGCTACAGCTAAATCTCTGCTAACTCTGGCCAGGAGTCTCAGACACTCCGTTGTGGCTGGACTCAGGCAATCATTTCCAGTAATTCTGTCTTAACTCCTCATTATTCTTGCCTCGGAGACACGTGTTCGTAAAGATCTTTAAAGCCAAAAAGTGCTAAGTATCATTATTATGAATAATACAAAAGTCATCAAGGAAAAGCATTCAAACAAAACAGGAACAACTAAAACAAAACAAGGTGGTGGCAGCAGGAGATGAAACACTAAATGGTACAGAAGTAGTGAGCACCATATTAAAGAACATCACATTAACCTATACATGTAGGTGTAAATGTAGAGATACCAGTGGAAGGCAGGAGTCTCCAGATTAATACACACTGGGTAGGATTTTCAACCAGGCCTCAAAACAGCCTCCTGTTGCTATTCAGTGTGGGGGCAAATTAGACATCCCCTAACTACCTGAACAGCCAGATCGTGTACCCCTTAAAATGCTGAGCAGTTACATAGTGGAATAGGCTGAGTGACTTCAGTGGGACTGCTTTGATGATTGGGATTGCCACCAGCATGGGGAAGGGTTTGTAATCTGGCCCCAAAGGTGCAAAACATGCAGGGTGCAGTTATTTGCAGGCACAAATTACACTTGCACAAATGGAAGCCAGGACAAGGCCTGGCTGGAAATCAGGCCCATTATGTACCAAACAGTCAAAATCTGCATAGCCAAGAGGGAAGGATTACTCATGTGCAAGACCTTGAGAAAGTGGCTTTTATCTGAGCTTTGTCTACAGCAGGAAAATTCACTCTAGTCTCCCGTGGCACAGCTCCACATGCAGTAGCAGTGGTGGAAGCTGTACTGTAGACAGAGCTCGGGCAGTTTTACTGTGGTGTTCTCTCCCCCTGCTCTGAGTCTCAGTGATAAAAAAATGCCTCACTCCTAGCCTCCACCATCATTACCATTGATTCCAACTTTCCTAGAATGGAAGCAGCTTTAGGGCTTGTCTACACTGAGGCCTTTGTCTGTGTTGTCCATCTGTCCTGTCTTGTCCGACACCTGGAGTGTAAGTTCTAGGAGGCAGGGACTGTCCTCTTTGTTACTTGTCTGTACAGCATCTAGCACAATGAGCCCATATCCTGCACCTAGGCACTACTAATACAAACAACAGAGGAGATGTTGGCAGCTGGGCTGGTCCCCTCCCTGGGTCCCCTCTATGGAGCCTGGGGTCCCTCATGTGTTGGGAAGAGGAGAGAGAGAGAGATCCTACTGGTTCTGCTTGGTACCAGCATGTTCTGGCTGGCAAGGAGGGGAGGCAAAGCCTGGGACAGCAGGTGCTGCTGAGGATGGAGCATTGGGAGATAAACTCCCATCAGCCAGCTGGTGCTGCAGGCAGTCAGTGCATCTGAGTTCCTCCTAAGTGCTGCCTATTGCAGGCAGCAGCTAAATCTGCAGCTCACTCCGGCCATGAGTCTCAGACACCCTGCTGAGGCTGGACCCAGACAAAATTCTCAGTTGTCACCTATGCCAGCACCTCCCCACTCAGTTATCTGCTGCTTTCCCTGATCTGACAGTTGATGTCATTAAAATAAAAAAAAAATTGCCTACTCCGGACTAAAACCGGGAACACGAAAAGGGAGAAGAGAAGGAAAAGAGCAGCCACTAGGACTCACCCTTCAATCAAATTAGTTTAAAGGAGTCCTGTTCACAAGCAGGCACACACGTGTATGCACACACCCCTGCCTGCAACTCCACACCCAGTTGATTTCTATATGTGCATCATCATTATCAGTCTGTATCATTTCCAAGTCTATGCTCTCGAGCCACCTCCACTGAGGGCAGTCTGTTTTAAGGCAATGTCATCACATGGAAGTGGTCCTAATCAGTGTAGCCAGGCAGCATGCATCCTTTGGGGCATGTGGTTTATTATCAGAAGGCCTTCTTCCCAAATTCCCCTCCCACCCAATGATAGCAGGGAATTTCAGAAGCCAGCAGACTAATTTCTGTAGAAAGTTTGAAGATTTGTGTGGGCACATGCTCAATTTTGGAACACACTGGGCCCAATCCTACTCTGAGTCATGTCATGCTCAAACTCTCATTGGCTTCAGCGAGAGCAGATTCAGCCCCATGATGTGATTCATCAACCTCCACTCGCTGTTCTCAGAGCTGAGACAGCTGGATTTTCCACAACATTCAGAGCTACTAAAAAGGGGGGGGTATAATCCCTGTGTCTGCATACACCCTTTTCAGCACCCCTGCACACATCCTCCTTATGCGCTTCTCCTCATACTGTTAATCCATTAAGCCATAAGGGGTTTGCTGTCATATACTAGCCTATCCATGCACCCATTCAGCTGGGGAATCATAGCGATCAGCCAGTGACACTGTGGGAGCAGGGCAGGACATATAGATTCTTTTTCAGGCACTGGTGTGGGAGGCAGGGGAATTAATTTGATTCATTTTATTGTCCATGAAAGAATTAAAGGCAAATACAGTGCAGGCAGGCACACCGCAAGCCTCTCACATATAGCTGTCCCAGAGCCCTTCCAACTGAGCTGCATCATCCCTATTATTCAATCCCCTACACAGCTCTGGCAACGGACCTCTTTACTGATTTGACACCCCAACAATGTTTTCAATCTTAGCACATTGCCCACTAGGCAGTGGTAGGAACTCTATAAGTAACTTTAAGTTCCTATCAAGCTGACCTGCCAATGCCCCTGCTATTCCAGTTCTGGGTCCCCTCAGAGTTTTGTCAATACATCTCAGTCCTGCCCTGCAGTATCCCATCTCTTCCAATCCTGCATTTATTCTGAGCAAAGATTGGCCAATAATATGGACATGTTGGAGACTAGGTAGGGACACATACATGTCACTTATGACATATGTGAAGCATGAAAATAGGTTTCAAGAGGTAAAATATTATTATTAAATTATATAGCAGCAAAAGTATGCTTGTGTTTTGGGGAGTTACCTTCTGCGAGCTAGCCCCTTCCAAAAGGCTACACATTGAGAGGTTTTAATTCATTTCCTGGTTTAGATTTCCAGCAAATGTGAAGATAACTCCTAAAGTTCTATCTTTCTGGCACCTAGTAGGGAAATGTTCTAAATTGGGGCTCTTTTAGAATAGCAAAAACCCAGTGTCAGCTGATACAGCATGGACTTTTGACCTGGGGCTTCTATAGAAGAAGGAACATTAGCAGTATCCTATTAGTGATTAGAGGTGTTTATCCAGATGTGTGTCCAAGGGCCCTGGTTTGTTACTCAACCCTTGACAGAACATTGTGCATTTGTATAACACATAGCCTCCAGCAATGACAGTTGCCTATGCTCTGATTCATCAGAAAAACTTCTGTCTGTATTTCTAGGCAAAAGGTTGAGAGCAGTTTACAATAGAAGAGTTACTGTGTCTACAATGAAGCCCACACATGACGGTTAGTTTTTTTTTTTTCATGCTGCCATGTCACTGGACAGTCCTTTAAGCCCCTTTTGGAGTACCATTGACTCCAGAGGTCCATACTACTCTGGCAAGGCTGAAGGGTGAATTACCTTTATACAAATACAACCATCTCACCTGACTCCTATTCTACATATGACTTGTCTGACAGTGAACACAAAACAACTGTTCCTGCCTCAGCAGCAGGGCTGCTCTGGGATTAGCTCCTACTACATCAGAAGAGGAGTAACAGAGCTCCACCATTTTAAAGACACAATACCTTTCATTAGAGAAAAACTGTCCCCCCTGCAAAATGTTTAAGTGCACTTTCCAATTCAGATATTTTCAAATTCTCACTGAACTCTGTGACTACAGGAATCACAAATGGGGGAGGGACATTTTTAATGCCATGTGAGGCAGATTAAGTATGAAAGTCCCTTTATGACGATGAGGAGTTATGCCTTTAATCTGTCATGGAGGGAACTAGGAATGACCCATCTGAATGCGTTGGTGCTTCCATTCCTCTCTCGACTGTTAAACTGCATCTCCTCACACCTCCTTAGCTGGGCAGTTCCAGCATCCAATGTGGCTCTCACACCACAGAGGCACTTAAGGACAGACTGTTAAACTTCCCCTCCTCTACAGATGCACCACCATTTCCATTCATTACACATTCTTTCAAGAGAAGTTACTGACTTTAGGACACCGTGTCTAATATCAGAGACAAGCAGCATAAAGCCATCCCCCAGAGATTCTCCTGCTTCACAGTTTCACTGGACAACGTGGTGCGTTGCTCACATGGGATGAACTTTTTTGGCTCTTTTTTGGCCAAGGCTGCTGGTTTTGAACCAATTGCGTTAGCAGCTAACAGGGAGAGATTGTGTAACATACCCAACTAGCTCATAGACTTTCTAATGCAATGACTAGCATGTGTGTGTATCACTATCACCTCAATGGAGACGTGGAGGACAGATACAACATCAAGTCTGGTGGCACCTTAAAGACTAACAGATTTATTTGGGCATAAGCTTTCGTGAGTTAAAACCTCACTTCTTCGGATGTATGATGCATCCGAAGAAGTGAGGTTTTAAGTCACGAAAGCTTATGCCCAAATAAATCTGTTAGTCTTTAAGGTGCCACCAGACTCCTTGTTGTTTTTGTAGATACAGATTAACACGGCTACCCCCTGATACTTGACAACATCAAGTGTATGTCAGTCAAGTATTAACTTCTTCAAGTGCATGTATGTAGTCATTTTCAAGCAGGACACCCATTACCCCAAGTTCTCTACAAACACTTTGGCTGCCAAAGTTGAAACCCTCTACCCCAAGTTTCACGCCATCCCTGGTATCAGCCACTCTTGAGAAAAGGTGTTTAACTTACTGAAGATGCAGGAAGTGGCATCATTGTTAGCGTGAGCAGGAGGAACAAGTTCTTCATCTTCCTCTGTGGAATAAAGAGAACATTGATCAGAACTGCTGGTTTCTTGCTCCTTTGTGGCTAGAACTCTCTGTGGAGCACAGGTCAGGGATGGAGGGGGGCAGGCTGGTCTGGTGGGAGATCTGATGGAAGGGACCATGGAGTGAAATAGAGGGTAGGTCTATACTTACCTCCGGGTCCGGCGGTAAGCAATCGATCTTCTGGGATCGATCCCGGAAGTGCTCGCCGTCGACGCCGGTACTCCTGCTCCGCAAGAGGAGTACATGGAGTCGACGGGGGAGCCTGCCTGCTGCGTCTGGACCCGCGGTAAGTTCGAACTAAGGTACTTGGACTACAGCTGTATTATTAACATAGCTGAAGTTGCGTATCTTAGTTCGAAGTGGGGGGTTAGTGTGGACCAGGCCAGAGACTCAACAGGAAAAGGGGATGGACTGAAACCAAAGGCAAGTAAAAGGTAGTTTGTCACTACGTATCCCAGACAAATCAAGGCAACTATGAAGACTGAAATTATCCTCCACAGAAAGCCAGCATGTAATTACTGATCCCCAGCATTTCTCCTAAGCTTGCCTTTGGCATAATGAGATCACCATCACAGGGCTTGGAGAGGAGGGGAGAGGGAAACACATGCTGTTTCTTGTCCTCCCACCTACCCATTTATACATACAACACATAGGTTTTTTAAAAAAAAAGGTATTTAAAATAATGTTCTGACTTCAGCCAATCAAAACCAGGAAATTCCCAGGTTAAAGATTCTTTCTGCATCTGACTCACCCTGTTTGAGTTGGAGGAGTTTCAGGAGCAGGGTCTTAGAATACAAGAGGTGATCTTGCATGTCTAAAATCTTCAAATTTGGCTGTCTAAAATCCATATTTAGGCATCTAAAGATCTAGCCTGATTTTGGAGAGGTGCTTACCACCTGCAGCTGCCTTTGAAGTCAATGGGAATTGTCAGGTGCCTACATTTATTTAGATGCCTAATATGGAATCAGGCGTCTAGAGTTAGGCACCCAAGTTTAAAAAATTTGCCCCATATGAGCTGCACCAGGATACAAGAGTTTGAATGAAGGGCTGAATATGGAAAGCTTAGCCCCAACCTGACCCTTTTTGAGATTTGAAAGGGTGGGCCTGGAAGCAGAAGTGCCAGAATACTAGGAGGGGCTCCTTGGTTTGAATCCAGCCTGGCCAGAACGAGATCCCACCAATTTCATGAGAAATGGCACTGGTGAAATGTGCAGTCCCAAGAACGCTGGGATAAGCATCCAGATTCTCAGGTTTAATACTGAACTCACCCAACGCTGAAGATTTTGAGGTTCGCCCATTGCTACCAATTAGGAGGTCTGGAAAGAGCGGATAGTCCGCACTGTAGCAGTACCTCCACCGTAGCTTTGACTACACCAGTGGGACACTGTGGCAATGGAAACTAGAAACTCAGTGCATCTCATTTCATTGCAAACTCCAAACTCAGACCAAGCTCAATAAGGTTTGCAAACCTTTCAGCGAGCTCGGGTCTATGTTCTGACACAACCTCGATCCAATTTATAGCTTCATGTGGAATCCTGGGCACCTTTGCCCAGCTCTGTGGGTGTCTACCTAAACTGCTTGTGCAAAAATCATATCTGCATGTGCAAATGAGGCCATAGGAGCTCAGGATGGGTCACTGCACACCATGCCCTTTTGGACATGAGGAAATGGCTGACACGATTTAGACAGCTATTTTTCAAAATGGTTTCCCCATCTCTCTCTCTTTTTAAACTATATCCTTTCAAAAAATCATTGGACAGACAGCAATGCCTGGTTCTGCTTTACATGGTAAAAGTCCAGATAAGAGACTAGAAAACATGACCTATGAGGGAAGATTGAAAAAATTTGGTTTGTTTAGTCTGGAAAAGAGAAGACAGAGGGGATATGATAACAGTTTTCAAGTACGTAAAAGGTTGTTACTAGGAGGAGGGAGAAAAATTGTTTTTCTAAACCTCTGAGGATAGGACAAGAAGCAATGGGCTTAAATTGCAGCAAGGGAGGCTTAGGTTGGACATTAAGAAAAACTTCCTAACTCTCAGGATAGCTAAGCACTGGAATAAATTGCCTAGGGAGGTTGTGGAATCTCCATCATTGTCTACCTGCTCTTAAAAATCTCCAAACACCTGTCAGGAATGGTCTAGGTAATACTTAGTCCTGCCATGAGGCAAGAGACTGGACTAGATGTCCTCTCAAGGTCCCTTGCAGTCCTATGATTCTATGCCAGGACAGATTTTCTGGGAAGTCTGGAAGGGGAAAGGGGAAAGGGGGAAGAAGAAGAAGAAGAAGAACCTACAACCAAGAAACATACCAACCAATCAACCAGAAAGGGATTTTTAACATTATACAGCTTGATTCCTAAGCTGGTTTAGTCATAGCTGAAAATTTACATAAACAGAGGATCTGGCCCATGATGTTTTAAAAAAGTTTCACTGTTTATTTTCTTAAAATGTTCCTAACTTTTGTTTTACTACCAGATCTCCAATATGTCAACTCCACTTTTTTTTTTTTTTGGTTTGCTAGCCTTGCCAGGGAGAATCAGGCACCTTTTTTAGGGTTTATGGTGGGATTAGCATAGGAATTAGAGATATAACATGGAGAGCGCGAGATGGGGTGAACACGTCCTATACAGAGGTAGGCAACTAGGGGCTCACTAGAGCAGCGATATAAAGAGGCTGGGAGAAGGCCTATGAGGGTTAGCTCTCCCTGGCTGGAAACAGGGCTGGGAAGGTCTGAGGACCAAGCCAGGAAGCATTGAGAAACTGATCCTCTGCCTTAGACAGGAGGATTAAACTGGGTCCAAGAGATTTCTTAACTTAATGGCTGTTTCTTTTCTCCCCTGCCTGAAGCCAACTGTCCTTTCTTTGACATTTCTCTCTTTGTTTTTGACCAAGCCGAAGCAAGCCCTGGTCCTGACTCCCTTTGAGCCAAGGTGGAGAAATACTCTGTATAGAAAATGAGCAAGCGAGTGTGTGTTAAACAGGATGTTGTATTGTGTTTCCCTCCCCACACTCCTGTTACCTGCAGCTAAGGCCTGGGACACACTCAGACAGAGCTCTTTTTAATCTGAATACAAAGCAACGTTTAAAATTTTAAAATGTCTCTACATATAAACTGGCTGGAGATGCTAGGAGAGAATGGAGGGATGGAGCATGACTAGGAGACCAGAGGGTAAAAAGTGGTGCGACTTGGGTGCTTGAGAAAGGTTTACATGACAGTGGGGAACTGGCTCTTCATTTCCACACTTGTTAATGTTTGACCTTTTGTAAAAAAAAAGTGCAGGATTCTAAGAAAGTAATTTTATTTTTGTATTAGTCATCACTGAAACATGCTTTCAGACTTAACTTTTTTCTTAAATGAAGTTATGTTTTTAGATTTGAGGTGAATTCTGAACTTAAAATAAGATACTGACGATAGCAGAAACAGTAAAAGCACTCTCGTACTTCATGGTTGAGTGCAGGTGCTTTGTAAGTTTCCCCTGCACAGCTGTCAACATACTTTAATTTCAACCTGCAACATTGCCTACTATTCCAATCGGGAACCTATGCAGCTCTGCCAACACACCTCAATCCTGACCCGCAGCATCTCATGCTATTCCAATCCTGTCCACCCCTACAGCTTTGCCAGTGCACTTCTATTGTGATCTGAACCATGCCTGGCAATTTCAGCCCTGTGAGTAAAGCTATGTTTATGGTTTTGTATTAAGGACTGAGGACTAAATCAAGACACCCAGACAAGCTTCTGACCCAATTAGTACTGAGGTCTCCAGTCACTACCCCGTCACTCTGACACTTAAGTCGCCTGTATTTTGGGGGAGAGAGATGGTGAGATCTGGGGCACTGTTCATAACAGACATATGATTATATCTATATCACTGATGTGGCCAGCTTGGGTGGGCCCTATTATCACCAGGGACTCTTACAACAATTCCAAGCTTGGCAGAACTTTAGGAGAATCGATCAAGAGTAACTCATGGCAGACACTGTTGGACCTGTGAGTCAGGAACCGGGGTGGACAGGCAGACAAGAAGCTTGTTTCAATCCCACCACATAGGGATTGTGAAAAGAGAAACGGAAAAATCATCAGCTACCACAGCAACAGGGTTGGCTCTGGCTTTTTTGCCCCCCAAGGCAAAAGCGCCTCCCGCCGCCGCTCCCCCCTCCCCCCAGTGTGGCAGGGGAGGGCGCCGAGCTGGGCAGCGGGATGCTCTCCCCGACCGGCCGGAACGCTGGGGGGAGGGCGGCGAGCCCGCCGCGGCTCCGCTCTCCCCGGCAGCCGGGGCGCCGCTCTCCCCGGTGGCCGGGGCGCCGCGCCGCCCCTCTCCAGGTGCCGCCCCAAGCACAAGCTTGGTGGGCTGGTGCCTGGAGCCGGCCTTGCACAGCAAGGTCAGATTCTGGCATCTCCTGACGAAGAGGATTCCACAGTGAGCCTTCACCCTCCCACACCCAGCCAAGGGGTGGGATGGCAATGCGAGATGAGGCTATGTCTTTGCAGAAATTGCACATCTGTGTCTTTCCCACCCCATGAAATCCAAAGTACAGTAATATTAGTGATGTAGATTGAACACATTTGTAGGTATGCCTTGTGCATCAGAGAAGAGGTGGTGGTTGTCCCAGCCTATAATGTTCCATTACAAGGAGAAATACAATATTTCTTGAGGATAGTAATAGGCAGACACTAAGCTATCTGTTCAGATTTCGCCCTCTGCAGCAAGCCTTCCATAGTTAAGGTTGCAACCAGGGTTCCATTACAAACCTTTATTTTTTTAAAGATTTAATTATAACTTGTAGTTTAGTAATCTCACTGAGTACACATGTTGATTAAGTCTCTGTTACATTGCCCCATGTAAAAAATCTAGACAGCTAATGTTGCCACAAGCCACAATAGAACAAACATACAGAAAATACATGACGAGAATTAAAATTAAAAAATCCTAAGCATTAAAAAGAATGAAAAAAAAAAGACTAGCTAAAGACTTACATTCATGTTCTAATACTGCTATGGGTCATTAATTTGGGGTTTGGATAGATTAGGAAAATGAGTGGTGTTTTAAAAGTTTTAGCTTATGTGTATTAACTAACATGATTTTAACACTAGCACTGAATGTGGACAAAGACAGTGACGTTTAAAAACTTGTTAGCTGGCTCTGGTTAACACACTTAACTTTGGGAAACTTCTTGAGAAGCTAAGCAGAGTCTAGATGCTGGGTAACTACCTCCAATTAAACTATTCCTCCCTCCCCAACAACAACAAGACAATTTTCTCAACCATACAAGTATTGTAATAGTACTTCAAGTGTAAACCTTAAAATAATCTGAACTGTTTTCTTTCTCTCTTTGCACCTGTGGGGCCCAAGTCTCCTCTCCCTTAGTGGCATAAATCAGAAGTATGTCTGATGAAGTAAATGGAGTTACACCAGTTTTACATTGCTGTGTAAGTGGGAGGAGATGAAAGCTAGCAGAACTGAAAAATCCTTTTGACTCCACTAAAAAAAGTTAAGAGGGAGTACCTGTGCTAGGAGAAACAGCTTCTGTCTCCAGAGCTGCCAGCCCAGCACCTTTCAGCAGTTGCTAAAAATTAGCTTTAAAAAAAAAATAACTTTGAGTGTGTGATCACTCCTGGCACTGCAGTGTGATATGAAAGGAAGCGCATATGGGACTGTGTGATCAGAGAAAAATGATAACTGTGTCATCTAAAAATAAACCTGCTGTTTGTTCTGCAAAGACCCATCACTGTGCTCCCCCAGTAGCAGCCAGAGCACAGCAGTCACTGCTCTAAGAACTAAGTAGCAAAATAAACAATCAGTGGGTGGTACAGTTTTTCCAGACAACATCATACGTCTGCATGTTGAGTGTGTTTGTGCATTTGCGTGAGCGAGCAGGAACACATGGTGTGTACATATGCACGAGCATGTGTGTAGTTAAGCATCCAGTTCCATTCATATATACCCCTCTTCAGAAACCAGAGATGCCTTTTAGTCACTGCCAGAAACAGGATACTGGATTTAGATTGACTATTGGTCTAATCCAATAATGGAGTCAAATAAGAGACAACCTTTGGGTGGATATACACATAATGAACTCCTGCAGAGCAAAGATTACAATGGGAGACGGCTCTATTATCCTCACAGAACAGTGCGTAAATCCCTCAGGATTAAGGGACACCTTTAAGGAATTAGGAATGGATGTACTGGATCAGACCAGTCGTCCATCTAGTATCAGTATCCTGCCATTAACCGTAACCAGTATTGGACGCTTCAAAGGAATCTATGTCTACACTGCAATAAAAGACCCACAACTGCCAACTGACTCAGGCCCACAGAGCCTGGGTCAGGAGCGCCGGAACCTGCATAAAAGTGGGGTGATCACCAGAGCCAGAACTATGTTCCCATCCCTGCTCCTCCTCTTCCCCCAAAGGTCCTGCCACCACCTGCTCCTCTCCTTTCCCCTGAGGCCCCACTCCCTAGTCAGGCCAGACAGCCGGAGCCAGGCCATGGTAAGAGCTGCCCAGGGAGCCTGTGCCACTGTAGGGAGCCCCAGATCCTCTACCTGCTCTGGGCAGGGGGCGGGAGAGCAGCCCCCAGCTCATGTCCCTGCCCTCTGGTGCAAACTGCCCAAGGCAGGTGGAGGGTCCGGGGCTCCCCACAGCAGCCTGGGTTCCCTGGGCAGCTCTTACCACAGCCCGGCTTCGGGCCTGGCCAGGGGGGAGGGCTTCAGGGGAAGAGGAGGAGCAGGGGGCAGGGCCCCATGGTGGGGCAGGGGCGGGGGGGGACTAAGGCCCACCTCAGCCCCACCACAAGGAAGAGGCATGCACCACTAGCAGGGGCTGCACTTTGTGGCAGGGGAGCTGATCATCTTCTCAGCTCCTCCGCCACAAAGTGCAGCCTCTGCCAGCCTGCCTGAGACTAGTAGGCCCATGTTAAAAAGTGGGAGGGCCATGGCCACCCTGCCCACACCCCTGGTTCGGGTTACAGGGCTATAACATTGCAGCGAAGCCATTCAGGCTCGTGCTGGAGCAGTATTATGCCTCTGGGAGAAAAATTATTCCTCCTGATCCCAAGTGGTGATGAGCCTATAGCCTAAAAGGAAAGGATTGATAAAGCTCGTAATCCCATCCTAGGTACTGTAATGCCAGATGCTATTCTTATTCACAGAAACAGCCCATTCTTTTATGAGACTTACTATTTCCACATGCTGTGCTCTGAAGAATCTCAAGGCACAGACTTGGTTTCTTTAAGGAAGTGCTTATCATTTTACACAAGGACTCCAAAGAGTGAGATAACCACCAGCAGCCTAATACGTAAACCCTTCAGGACAGGGATTATCTCTTTTTTGTGTTTTGTACAGCACCCAGAACAACAGGGCCTCAATCCAGATTGGAGCCTTTGGGCAATACTATAATTAAAGTGTTAATAATAATAATAAAAAAATTCCCTAATTCCTCTACAGAGCAGCTGGGTCTCTAGACTAAACACAAAGACAGCAACAATGTATCACCTTTTCTAGCACATGAGGCAAATTGGAACACAGCTACTCACATGCACTCCAGCTGAGTCCACGTGCATCTCTTAGGAGATAACTAACTCCTTAATGACTAGATGAACTGACACTGCAGAACACTTACATCACACTTGATAAACACCTGGACCCAAAAGGGGGCGAGCCAAAACCAGAAACACACAGACTGCATCAGAAGGCACCTAGCTTATAAAACAACATTTCAGGTTAGCCATTCTCTAACTGTTGTCTGATGCTGCATCCCAGCCTCAGAGCTGCCGTCCTTCTGTTTAGAGCGAGACATTCATTTACAGCTTATTTTTAAAAGCAAACAAATTCAAATGTTTTTTTTTTAAACTATTAAGGAGAAAAAGAGAGAGAGAGAGAGAGAGAATGTGGAGAGACCTAGCAACAAAATTTTGAACCCCTGCTTGGCATTTGCCAAAAATCATTTGGGTCTCACAGGAGTTCTGTCTCACAGGTTACATTTACAGGGGATGTCTTATTAGCCTAGCCATAGGTTTGAAATGTGTAGATTCTATGGAATCAGAGTCTCCAAAATCAGGGGGGTCAACTCAGGCCTTTATCCATCTGACGCATGTACATCAGGTTCCACACAATTTACTGTGTGGAGGCAGTACAACCTTACAGGGTCATTGTAAAAGCAAATTTGGCCCCAAACTTTTTTGTTGTTGTTGGCTTTTTTGGGGAGGAGGGGAAAAGGGATACTTTTACAAAACTGATCATCAGAAACATTACAAATCTGATGGAATCAGATTTTAGAAACAAAACATCTCCCTGCAGTGTCCTCAGCACAGGTCTGTGCTGATGCATGAGAATCTGAGAATGAAAGTGACTTTAAAAAAAAAGTGAAACTAACATATCTTCATTGTCCAACCAGAGAGAAATAATAAAGTAAACGCAGAACATCTATAGTGGAAATTTTGATTTAATTTTTAAAATGTTCATTTTAATCTGTTTTAGTAATGTAGGTAAAGCAATTTCTCTTTTTAAATGATGTTTAAGTTACTATCCCTTTAAAATCCATGGCCCTATATGGTTTTGGTAGGCATTAAAAATCCCCCAGCATTTTCTATAAGAGCAGAGTGTTTGTCCTGCTATCCCTGGACAACACTGCCCACCACACACACTGTTGTACAGTGGGCTGTGCTCTTGCTTGCTGCCCTCCACCCCAGAAACAGCTGCATTTCACTGGACCTGTGTCTATACCATTTATGAAACACTCTAGGATCAAAAAGCATTCCAGAAAGAGAGGGATCACATCTATCAAAGTACAGAGAGGAATGGGAGTATGAATCCCAAAGCTGTCTACAGACAATCTTGCTGAAGGACTCTGTGCTGGTGCAATGTAGAAATGGGGAGTGTACAATCTAAATGTAGTGCAAACGTTTCCAAGAGGTACAGAGGTACAAAAACTTTTAATCAAGCTTTACAAACAGACCACCCCAGCCTTCCTCCCCCTCCCCATGCTCCTATACCAAGTCTGGTACCTCCTGATCTTGGGAACTCCATGCTGGACAGCCATGAGGGTTTTCTGAGCTGTGTAAGTCCTTTAAAGCAGCTGGCCCCTCCCCAGGGAATACCATGGCACTTTATAAATCCTGTGCCTTTAGATTTAGCACAGCACTTGTCACAACACTAACCATCCTTTTACCATCTCTTTCTCAGAGTGAGCTCCCAAAGTAGCCTTCTTAGCTGACATGTTCACTTGTTTAGCAACAGGAAAACCACAAAAGATGTCAGAGTGGGGCCTGATCCTGCAAACCCTTCCTTGCACTGGCTTTGGTGGGACTACTTGCTTGAGAAGAGGTCTGCAGGATCAGGTCTATGTTCTGGACAGGTGAAATGAGTGTGTAACGATCAGAATAGAGACACCCTTCCTCTGGAAGTAGGCAGGTGCTCCTTCAATCCACACAGCTGTCTCCCATAGTAATGGTTATTTGAGTATTAATTGCCAACAGGTACAGGAATCCACTGGTTCAGCAGCTTAACAGTCCTACTCATTGGGCTTACTTTCCCCCACAAACTAGTAACAGTTCTCACACCAATACAAGCCCTGCTAAACTTATATTGCTTTCTACACTCATGTTGGCAGGATCTGTTTAGGCACCAAGCCCCTGGGCTCATCCAACATTAACTGAGACCTCTTCCCTCTCCCCCAAGAATGTTAGTAATGGCTATTTGATTATATTAGCCCCTGGACTAATTAACTTGGGAGTGGGGAGCAACAGGGATTAACATTCACTGAATATATGGAGTGTCTTCTCCTTCCCTCTCTGCCAGGAAATCTGATTTTGCAATCACAGGACTCCATTCAGCAAACATCTCTCTTGTCCTTTAAACTGTAGCCAAGCTGATAAAAAGTAGTTGGAAATAAAAAGCCGTAAACAGCAAAGGAAAGACAAATAGACAAGTGGCAAATGAGATGAAGAGGAGAGGAAAGAAGCGACCCACAATGCAAAACTAACTCTTACCTTCTGCATCAGTTTGTTTGAAGGTGAGTGTAAGGTTTAGAGGCACTAAAGCCACCCTGTAGCCCAGCTGCGTGTCCACTTCCCCACTTCTGTAGCTCAATCAGTGGCTCCAACACCCTCCTCTCCCCAGCTTCTGTTTGGTTACTAATCCTTACTGCACAGGAAAAGGAGAGAGTTGGATTTCATTTAACCCCTTGAGCCTCAAAGTTTCTTTCTGAGTTTCCTGTTTTGCTTTTGAAAGACGGAGTTGTAACCACGCACACATGGAAGAGCCTGATTTAGGATTATTTCCAGTTCCCTTTGAATGTGTGCATCCTTTAATTGAAAATTGTGCTGCAAGTTATTGCCTGGGTGGAGCCCTTCATAACTAGTTTTATTGTAGCTGCAGGCAGCATATCAAGAGACAGATACAGTAATTCCTAGTTCCACTCACTGTTCCTTATTTTCAATACATTCCCAAGTCTAAATAACAAAATATTGAATTTAATCACATTTCCTTTGAAACTAGAGATGGGCCAGAGCCACAAGTCATCAACAAGGCATCCCCTAGACTGTGGGAAATTTGAATCCAAATCCAGTTTACAGCTGGCCCCATCTCTATGATGGGCTTAACCAGACCCTCAGATCTGAAGGTCCCAGCATTTTGGAGGAGTTAGGCCTATATCCAGAGATGAATATTACAGCTTGGGCCCATCTCTATTGGAGATGCTCTTTTCTCCTTTAACATGCACCATGTAGTTTACATCCCCTGTGAAAAACCAGCTGGGAGAACAATTTAGCAACAATAAAAACTGCTCAGGAGCAAAGAAGCTGACAGAATTCCAGTGTAGCTAATGGATGACAGTGAGTTCTTGCTTGCAGTTCCCTCTTTGATCTTGAAAACAGAGTCTCTTTCATGCGTTGATCTGGGCCCCTGTCCAGGGCAAAATAACTTTAAGGATCCAGATAGCTGGTCCACAAAATGGGTTCCACACCAGCAATGATGTAAATTACATCGACTTAAAGTGATGTCTACACCGCGCGCTGTGTCAGCAAGACATGCTCTCCCCATCGACATAGTGCATCTTCACCAGATGTGCTACAGTGACGCAGCTGCGCTGATGTAGCGCAGTAGTGTAGACGAGCCCAAAGAAACTTACTTTTAAAGGAGAGCTGAGGTGCTCACGTGTTCACATGACTCCAGGAGCTGGGGCTTTAGGAAATACACCAAAAAAATCCTGAGAGCTGGTAACACTGCTTCTGTACTTGATAATCTTACAGCAGAGATTTTTGCCCACGAGGCAGATCTACTGACAAGCAAATCTCAAATGGTGCATGGTGCTCAGCTACCAAGCTGGTGGGTGCCATAGGAGAACCCAGGTATGCTTTTCCCCGGGCTGTAACCAGGGTGGCGTGAGCAGGGAAGATGCCTGGTGTGCAAAGCCGTGGGGGATGCCTAGTTACATTTCTGGCTTTTCCAGATACAAAAAAACCAACCCTATACTTTCCCTCTAAATTACTATTACATAAACAGTAAGGTCTGTATGAGAGAGCACCCAGTGTGTCTCTCCTGTGTCAGTCTGCACAGCAATGAAAGCAAAATGACCTCCTGTCCCTGTAGACTGCAGAACCCTGTAGATTTAAAGGTGCAGTACACAAACCAATGTATCACAGTTACACAACCAAATAGCTGTTCCTCTCATCCATCCCTTGTCAGCATGTTGCATATGAGAAAAATCCATTTAACAACATACAAATTATTGTCCTGTCACAACAGAAGCTGCTCTCCACACAGCCATCCAAATTCTCCTTTGACAAAGCTGGGGGGCTGGGCAGGAAGAGGCTGCAGCTGCTGGTGTCTCCGTGTGACTGAGACACACACATCCTCCAGCGCTGTTGGCTCAGGTGAAGGACAAGGAGGCCTTCCAAAGGCTCAGCTTCCTCCACCAGGCGGCTCACTGCGTCCTCGCCCAGAATCCTGAGAACCAGGAGCTGGCACGCTTCTACTGTCACGTGCAGTGCAGCATCAGCCACAGGCTTGTCCTGAGACAGGACCATCTGCAAATCCTACTCGGCCCTCCTGGTCCCTGGTGTCAGCTCCATGGTGCTCCAGAGAAGATGCCGCAGCCAGCACTGGACAGTCGTACCGTGTCTCTGCTGCGGCCAGACCAAGTGCTTCCCAAGCAACCCAGCATACAAGCTGTAGGTGGAGCAGCCCACGGCCCTGCTGGAGAACCAGCCCCAAGCCAACCAGAAACCTTTGTTGCCAAGTCTCATGATTTTATAACAAATCTTGTGTTAGCTGATCTTTTTCTTAATCCCCACAGGCCTTGGCATCGTGTGAATATTACCAGTCTCTCAGCTTGTAATATTTTTTTAAAGTAAATTTATAGCCCTCACAGGTGTGGAGAAAAGCTTGTAAACATGATCCCTAAAGCTTCCAAAGCCAGCAGGCAAATAAACAGAACTCCAAATGCATTGTTTTAGAGATCTCATGATTTTTAAGCCATTCTCATGATTTTTGAAAGCTTGGGTTTGGCAATGCTGCTCTTGTGACACTGACAGGAGGAATTTGGGGAGGAGGAAAGTAATTGCCCACACTGAAATCTAGCCAGGACATAGCCAAGAAAGAGCTGTGCCTACTTTACTAAAGCAGATACTGGCTGCACACAGCATCTGGAGACTTTTAACCATAAAGATCTAAGAAATGTTCCCTGGGGATGTTGAAATAAAATCAGAACTGACCATAAGTTTCACTCCAAACTCAATCTGAAACTTTGGTGAAGTTCATTTCATCAAAAAACCCCAACAGCCAGCCAAACAAAAAAGGCCTTGTACCTCACACTTCCTAATTCCAACAGGAGGGCAGGAACACGGGAAAAAACAAAGGCTGTTCTTGTGGGATTTTAGTCCAGGCCCAGCTCATCTCAGGAAATCTGTACTGTGGGTCTCTCAAGACAGCTTGAAATTGCAAAATTTCCAGGCCAAAGTGGTGCCCTAAGGATACATTCTAAGCAACCACATGATTGGGTATAAGCGTGCAACAAATTTCTGCATGGTGATCCCACGCTTGCTATTGTAAGTAGTTAAAGTGTACACAGTTTCTGTGAAAGAGGAAGTAGTGATCTCTGTGTACCTTGTAAGTTCTGGAAACACTTTTGAATGGAAAAAAAGAGGTGACAACGCACCAAGGTCATTCTCAGAATTTCACAATGAACCTGAGATTTATGATGCAGCAAGTCTAGTCAGACACACAGAACACTCACCCTCTCCACCAGCCTGCTTCGTCCAGGGGATGCATGCAGGGCCGGCTCTAGGTTTTTTGCCGCCCCAAGCAAAAAAAATTTTGGGTGCGCCCCCCCCCCCCCAGCCCTGGGCTCCGCCCCACCAGTGCTGACTCTGCCCGCTCCCCCCTCGCCTCCAGCCAGTCCAGCGCTGGCAGGATTGGGGTAAGCAGCGGGGCTCTTGGGCCGTGCCTCAGCCCAGGGCTCCCGCCTCCAGGACCGGCTGGGACCCAGGAGGGCAGAGGCAGGGGACCGCCTGGCAGGGGGCTGAGGAGCGGGGCAGGGTAGCCCCAGAGGAAGCGGAGCCCCGGAGAGCGGGACGTGGGCCCTGCACGGCAGCGCCCCGCCCTCTATGGCTCCACTGCTGTTGCTTCTGGCCGCTCTGCCACTTCGCCCAGCCCCGGCTGCAGCGCTGGGGGCAGCTGCCCTGCTGCACCTGCAGGCGGCTCCGTGTGCCCCGCAGGGTGGCCCCCAGCCCGAGTGTCCCCTGCTCAGCGTCTGCCCGGCCCAGCCACAAGGTGCAGGCGCTGCTCCCCCGCGGCGCAAACTGCAGCGGCCCAAGGCACCCCTGCGCATGAGGCGCTGCTGCTGCCAGGGCCGGCTCTAGGCTTTTGCCGCCAGAAGCAAAAAAAAAAAAAAAAGCCAGAGGGGTGACCACCAACAGGAGGAGAATTTGGGTGAGTCAGGTCACCTGTTTTATATTGTCAATGAAACATTTTTGGCACAAAGCACGTTATGAAGGAAATCCCTTCTAGTATGCTGTTGATCTCTTAGGCAGGGGTCTGTCCTGGCAGCAGCAATACCAGATTTTCTTCCAACAAGCCCTCAGAGCACTTTTAATGGAAAGGAACCACCAGACTCCCTTATTGCCAGGGAGATCCCTTTCTCCTTTCAGAAGGACTGATTCATATAAGAATACAGAGCCTGACAAGCTTCACATGGCTGACAGGCTGTTGCTATTTAAAGTTCCCTTCATTGTTTTAGCAAAACCCAGTAATATCTGTGTACTTCCAGCAGGGAACTGACAGCCAGGGACTTGGCTTCTAACCCCAGCTCTGCCATGACTCACTTTATTATCCTGAGCGTGTCACTTGATCCCTTGGACTCTCAGCTTCCTCATCTCTAACTCAGGGATGACAATACTTACCTACCCTCAGAAGCGCTAGCCTGTGAGGAGTCGTTAAGGTTCATGAAGCACTTTGAGCCCTTCAGATGAAAGCTGGAAAGTATTATGAGACTTCCCTTGTAGATGGACTCTGCTGTGTGACTACAGCAAGGTCTGAAATAACTTACTGTACCAAACAAGTTACTTGCAATAGTTACTTTTTATCAGGAATTCTTGCACTGCTCCATAACTGCCTCTCTGCTCCAGGTGTCTGGCCACCTACGCACTCCTGTGATCTCTCTCCTGGAGTGCTGAGGACTGGCCCACTCAATGCAATGTGATCAGATGAATTAATAGAACTTCTGTATGATTACAACTATTAGCAGATATGTTCTTTCTGTGGCACCTGGGTATAAGGCTGAGCAGGAGCCTGGTCAGGTTAGGAGAGGGGGCAATAGTATCTGAGTAGGATGGGGTAAAGTACATGAAAAATAATTCCCAATATTAGCAGGGCTACAGCCACATGAATCAATAATCTGTGAGTACTGCTATTATTATAGTGTCTTCGACACACACAGGCTTGGAATGAAACAAAGAATTCTGCCTAACAATTCCCAAAACAGGAGTCTAAAGTTAGGCTCCTACATTCATATTTAGGCACCTGCCTGACTGTCAACACCCAGGAGCGACCACTGATCTCAATAGAAGCTGTTGGGCACTCAGCATTTTTTAAAACTAAATGTTCATATGGTTGTTTTTCATTTGCAGAGGTGGGGAATAGGGGATTCTAGCTCATCCTGCCCAAGGTGGATACCAGCTGGGGCTATTTCACCTCTTGATGCAAGAGACTGTAAGGGGGGGATGCTGAGCTTTCATTCCAGCCCACCACTTCCCTTGGGAGTTCTTCCCCATGCATGAGCTGCTGGCCGAGTAGAGAAGGCCAGTACTGGATGGATGCTCTGGGCTTACTGCTAAGATGCAAGGGGTGAGTGCTCCCAAACAAAGCTATACTCCCGTTCGTTCGTTCATTCCCCCAAGGGGCTGGGAGCATCTGGCAAAGTCCTACACTCAGTCTCAGCAAGATGACTGCTGAATGACATGAGCTACCAGCCCAGGATCCCCATACATCCGCTTATGGTACACCCCCCCCCCCCGAAATACAACCTTGATCAATAGTAAACGAATGGGCTTGTGCGTAAAAATCTCAGTGCAGAGCCTGAAGCTGGAGGTGCCGCTCTCATTCCCATTCAGATCCTTCACTCAAGCACATCAAGACAAGACAGTTCAGTGAAGTCCAATGAAATCAGTCAGCACCCTGCCACTGCCTGCACCACCAGGGAAGAGCGGTGATATAAGATGTAAAGAGATCATCTCAGCCTACCACCTACTAGGTCAGGCCACAGGAGGCCAGTCTCTTGACTAATGTGGTAGAGCTGCCACCTATAGACTAGGAAGGCGATGGGTTCAACTGTCAGCTGTAGTAGCCGGCAGGACTCGCATGCAGCAGCAGAGGCACACCTCTCCGAATTGGGTAGAACTACTTTCTTCTCTGGCTGCTGCTCAGGCTCAGCACAGCCTGGGCTCTAGTGTCCTTGAGCCAGATTCTGTCCCCTTCTCCGGCCCTTTCTGCCAGCTGGGTTCTGACTCCCGTGCCGCATTTCCCCAGAGAGACAGCACATGAACTGGCCTTTTGTATTCATAGAATTAGGCAGTTGCCCTTGCCCCTCTCCATTGCCAGGTAAGTGATCAGCCTGTCACTCTAATTATTTTTGGTCCATTTGGTCCATTGGTGGCCTTTGACATGCAGGAGGTCAGGCTAGATGATGTGGTCCTTTCTGGCCTTAAACTCTATGACTCTAGTTCCAACCAGTTGAGATTAAAATCCTGACTTGCTGGAGCATCTAGGCCAGGTGAGATGAGAAAAATGAAGCACAAGCTTTTTGTCCTTACCGTAAAAGAGAGGAGGAGAAACAGGTATGAATAATTTTTATATTAAATATCAGAGGGGTAGCCGTGTTAGTCTGGATCTGTAAAAGCAGCAAAGAGTCGGGTGCCACCTTATAGACTAACAGATGTATTGGCGCATGAGCTTTCGTGGGTGAATGCATCCAATGAAGTGGGTATTCACCCACGAAAGCTCATGCTCCAATACATCTGTTAGTCTATAAGGTGCAACAGGACTCTTTGCTGCTTTTATATTAAAATCTTCCAAACTCATTTTAACAGAAGATACTATTCTGCATCTGAGAGTTTCTCTGACAACAAAACCTCAAAATAGAGTGGAGTTGGGGAAGTGACCTGCTAGAGATGGACATTTGAAGATTTGGATATAAAAACCAAGAGTCCAATTCTAATCTCCTTTACGCTGGTTTTAAATCAGTGGAGCTACTCCTGAGTTATACCAGCAAGAGATCAGGATAAGACCAAGATCACTGGGCATGTTTTCAATTGCATTTTTGTTTTTAAAGCATTGGGATACATTTCACATCCCAAACCACTGTTTTAGGATATTTATAGTCATTTCACCATTCCTAAACAGGGCAGGATTTACGGTCAGGCGACTGCTGGAGTGCCAAGGTTAGAGTACTGTTTTTGTTGTTAGTGACAAAAGGGAAAATGGAATATTTGAGGGAAAATGTTTCAGATATTTTGTGTGTGGATTCATTTTTCCCACTAACCTCCTAGAATGTTCTGGACCTTTGTAGAAACGTGTAGTTTCCACATTTTCCTCGAACCTCCTCCTAGATTTACAGATCCTAGTGTGCAAGTTTATCATCTTATATAAGAGAGAAATCATACATGCAAATCATTCATCAAAGTCATTAAATTGGCTACAAATGGAATAAAAAATAAGGTATTCAAAAGTTTAACAAATGGGTTGGGTGGCACCAAAGATGCTCCTGGCCTGGAGTGCCATTTGGTCTAGGGCTGGCCCTGTTCCTAAAGACAGACAGACACTAAGGGTACATCTTCACTAGCAATGTTAAAGCACTTCCGCGACAGCACTTTAACGTGGCTGTGTTGTCGCAGCACCAGCGAAAACACCACCTCCACAAGGGGAGTGGCTACTAGCGCTGGGAGCAGGGCTGTCTACACTGCCACTTTACATCGCTGAAACTTGCAGCGCTCAGAGGGGCGTTTTTTCATACCCCGAGCAAGAAAGTTGCAGCGCTGTAAAATGGCTGTGTAGACAAGGCCTTAGAATTCTCTTAATTGCCAGGAAACTGATCACAGGTTTATAGAAATTTCCTTTTCCTCCTGATGTCAGGGATTTAAATATAGAGTGAACCTGGCAGCCAGAGAGAGAATCTCATTTAGAATGATTAACCTAGGAACACTGAGGAATCTGCATGGTCCCTTTGTTGTTCCATGGAGTTGAAACTGGAATAATTATCTTTTAGTAAACACACACAGACACAGCATGGATATGAAGGAAATGAGAAATTACCTTACGCAGAACAGAAGCTCCCATGGCTGTACATATAACATTTGTTTTCCTTTTTATTATTGGTTTACATTTTAATTGTTTAAAAAAAGTAGAAAAACAAAGCAAAGGTGGATTTGGGCTAGAAATTAATTTGAAGTGAAAAGATTCATAAGAACAAAACATAAGAAACTTAGTTCTGGATCCTGTGTTTCTTGTGCCCTGCAAACTCCCATTGGACTGCAAGGAATGCAGGGTCAGGCCCAGACATTTCTATTCAGGTTACACTTTAAAACTAAAGGAAAAATCTCTTATCTCCAAAGTGTTTTTCAAATACTCTAGTCTGCCCCACCCAGAACGGAAGAGTTAAAGCTAAACCCTGGCCCAGATGATTCAAATGGAACAAACTATTATGGAATAGATCCTGCTTACACTGAACTCAGAGTGAAATCTGTTTATAGTGAAGTAGAATGAAAGTCCAGGTGTATTGATTGCAGTTCAGACACAGTGACTCTGCTCAGAAGGCCTGATCATTGAAATCAATAGAAAGCTTCTCTGGACTTCAATGGGCTTTGGATCAGGCCAAAACTGAGGTTGTCTTGGAGGAGAAAAATGCATCTAACTTCACTCTGGGCCTGACTCTGCACCCTTTAAAGCCAATGGCAGAACTCCACTTGGCATCACTTGTGCTGGATGGGGATGCGGTAGAGCAGTGGTTTTCAAACTTTTTTAGCTGAGCCCCTCCCCCCCCCACTTTGAGTTTCAATGTTTGGTTGTGCCCCCACCCCCAATACCTGCCTTCTGTTTTCATAGGGTTACCATATCTAATAAATAAAAAAAAGAGGACCCTCCACAGGCCCTGGCCCCACCCATTTCCCCACCCCTAGCCCCGCCCTAACTCCGCCCCTCCCTCCCTCCCACTGCCAGCCACGGGAAAGGGCTGCCCCAGCGCTACCGGCTTCACGGTTTGCCGGGCAGCCCCCAGACCCTGCGCCCCCGGCCGGTGCTTCCCCAGCGCAGCTGGAACCCGGGAGGGGAAGCGCCCAGCCGGGGGCGCAGGGTCTGGAGGCTGCCCGGCAAACCGTGAAGCCAGTAGCGCTCGGGCTTTGGGAAGCCCCTATGCCTCCGGACCCTGCGCCCCCAGCCGGGCACTTCCCCTCCCGGGCTCCGGCGGCGCAGGGTAAGGAGGTACGGGGGCTGCCCGAAGCCGGTAGCGCTCGGGCAGCCCGGCTCTTAAACAGAGCCGAAGAGGAGCAAAGCCTCCAGCCGCGGCGGCTCTGCTCCTCCCCGACTCTTTGGCTCTGTTTAAGAGCCGGGCTGCCCGAGCGCTACCGGCTTCGGGCAGCCCCCGTGCCTCCAGACCCTGCGTCGCCGGAGCCCGGGAGGGGAAGTGCCCGGCCGGAGGCTGGGGTCCGGAGGCAAGGGGGCTGCCTGAAGCCCATAGCGCTCGGGCAGCCCGGCTCTTAAACAGAGCCGAAGAGTCAGGGGAGGAGCAGAGCCGCCATTTTCCCGGACGTGTTCGGCTTTTTGGCAATTCCCCCCGGACGGGGGTTTGACTGCCGAAAAGCCGGACATGTCCGGGAAAAAGAGGACGTATGGTAACCCTGGTTTTCAGGGTGGGAGACTGTGTGTGACAGTCTCTGGGGATGGAGCTAGCACGGGTGCAGAAGCATTGACACTGACCCACAGGCTAGGTGGCCCACTTAGGTAGGGTTACCATACGTCCTCTTTTTCCCGGACATGTCCGGCTTTTCGGCAGTCAAACCCCCGTCCGGGGGGAATTGCCAAAAAGCCGAACATGTCCGGGAAAATGGCGGCTCTGTTTAAGAGCCGGGCTGCCTGAACGCTACCGGCTTCGGGCAGCCCCCTTGCCTCCGGACCCTGTGCCCCCAGCCGGGCACTTCCCCTCCCGGGCTCCGGCGGCGCAGGGTCCGGAGGCACGGGGGCTGCCCGAAGCCGGTAGCGCTGGGGCAGCCCGGCTCTTAGAGCCTAAGAGGAGCAGAGCCTCCAGCTGCGGGGGCTCTGCTCCTCTTCGGCTCTGTGTAACTTATACAGTGTAAGATACGCAGAGCTGCCGGAGCCCCGGAGGGGAAGTGCCCGGCTGGGGGCGCAGGGTCCGGAGGCATAGGGGCTGCCCAAAGCCCGAGCGCTACCAGCTTCACGGTTTGCTGGGCAGCCTCCAGACCCTGCGCCCCCGGCTGGGCGCTTCCCCTCCCAGGCTCCAGCTGCGCTGGGGAAGCGCCGGCCGGGGGCGCAGGGTCTGGGGGCTGCCCAGCAAACCGTGAAGCTGGTAGCACTGGGGCAACCCTTTCCCCCTGGCTGGGAGTGGGAGGGAGGAGGGGGCGGAGTTAGGGTGGGGGAAGGGGCGGAGTTGGGCGGGGCTAGGGGTGGGGAAATGGGCGGGGCCATGGCCCTTGGAGGGTCCTCTTTTTTTATTTATGAGATATGGTAACCCTAACTTAGGTGAGAGAGGGTAGAGGATATTCCCCCCACCAGAGCTCCCCTGCATGGGGCTGGCCCAAGCCCCCTGGCATCGCCGCTCCCTCTCCCCCAAAAAATTCCTCTGGACCCCCCACATTTTGAAAATCTCTGTGTTAGAGGGGTTTTGCATCTTTCAACACAGGGTTTTCACTGGGAAGTCAAAGCAGCCAACCAAGCAACTCAACCTCTCTCTTCAGACACAGGTTCTAAGGACTCCCAGCATTAGCCATTGTCCTGAGCCTCTAGATCAGTGGCTCTCAACCTATTTTCCATTGTGAGCCACATATGTAGCTCTCTATGTGTTATGTGGGCTGCATCCACACACTATATACACTATCTGTACTGCTCTGAGGATGTCACATGGGCTGCAGCTGTGTGCTGATTGGGCCATGGGTTAAGAACCAGTGCTCTAGGGGCTTGTTCTGTTGATCAAAAAGTGACACCGATTCCTTCAAAAGCAAAGATTATAATATTTTACAGGATAGTTAATTGTCTGGGAAAAACAAACACACCCAACAGCTGCACACTGGCTATGAAAGGTGACGATTTGATGTTGAGGGTTTTAGAATTAGTGTTCCCTTTCAATTTCCACTCTCCGCCTGCCCTTTGGCCCTCACTGTGTGTTTGAGTTTGCTGCAAAAGAATAATAAAGAGAAGTTTTGAAGGATAAAAGGAAGCCGATCATAGCACAGTTGATGTGAAGAAAGATCCTCCTGGAACCACTCCAACTATTCTGTTTAAGCTCTGAGGCTGTTTCCTCTAACCAGCCTCTCCCACGCACACTCCCACCTTCTACCCCTCCCGCTATTCACGGTACGGTCAAAAGTCACCTGTTCTTAGCTACATTCAGCACTGAACATCCACTGCAGTGCTGGTGACAAGACAGACAGTATAAGAAAGACAATGAAAGCAAAACAGTCTCCTGACAGTACTTTCCACCTCCCCTCCTCCTCTATTTTCTTCCTTTAATTCCTGGTCCATTAATATACAGTTACTGAGACTTAATAAATGTAAATCTGGTGTCAAAACATAGCCCTTCAGTTAAAAAGTGTTTAAGTCAGCCAAGATTTAATTCTAACACACCAAACTCTCCAAATCATCATGAGCTGACTACACAAATAGAAGTTTAGACAGAAATCCCTGAAAGTTTTACATTTCAGCTTGGAATGGGAAAAGGACAAGAATGACTGTAATAGCATTAATATCCTCTGGCCAGTCATGCCTTTAGTAGCCTGTGCTTGGAACCGTGAGGCTGAGACAATGCCACCTCTGCAAGCGTATTTCAGTCAGGCAGTAAGAAAGTTTATACCTCAAGCGAAAGCCTTGACTGTATTGAAGCCTAATGCCAGCACAGAAAAGTCTGCATACACTGCAACAAAGTGGAGTGATGAGAAGATGAGCTGTCTCTCTTTCCTCTATGCATTCACACAGTCCAGTCCCCTCCAGCAAACTCAAGGTGGGTCCAGTTCCTTTCCCCCAGCTCTGTCTCTGTGTGAACTCCATGGCAGATGTGATGGTGCCATGCTCAGGTTTTGGTGGTCCCCACGACAACTATGATTTAGATCTCTATGATCCAGGATAGGGGTCAGGGATCTTCTCCCAGAATGATAAAATATGCAATCATTACTAAGGAGCCCCCATAGGAAAGAATCCAAGCTGCACTTCTCTTTCTGAGATCTCACCCCCACAAATAGGTGACTTTTTCCCGCCATGTCCCTTTCGTCTGGGGAGAACGTAGCCCAGTGTTTTCCGGTTCCAGTGGTAGAAGGTTTTGGTTTGGTTTTAGGTCTGCTTGGGAAATCTCATGCGTCTCCTTTGTATTGCTTCACAGCTGTCTGTTGAGCTTCTGTGCTTGCCGTTCCTTCGCTTCAAAGGCAAACTTTGTATCCTGAAGCTGGGCAATGGTCTCCTTGGCTTCCTTCAGATCCTGGCAGATGCGCTCGTACTTCTGCATCAGATCCTTGTTCTCCCGGCGCAACTCCTGCACCACCTGGTTCACCTCCTCTGTCTGCTTAGTGCAGTGGATCTTCAGCTGCTCCACCTCAGACAGCATGATCTCCATGTTTTTTACCAGCGACTCCAGTTTCTCCTTCGACATCGTGCCTGGTACAGTTCCGTTCAGCTGGCCTATCCCGAAACCGAAGGGGCCAAAGACAGGTACCCTGAGTAACACACACCAGGAAGCCTGGCACTCACACGCCTGCTGTCTCTTTTTATACTCTCCTCTGCTCATCCTCCCCCTTTCCTTTCCCCAAAGCATCTCTAATCTTCTTTGCTGTGTTAATCTACTTATTTTCACTGCACTGTAGAAATCTGCTGAAGGGCTGACAACAGTAACATATGTGCTGTGTAGAAAAAGGCCCAATAACACTCCCTCTATGCAGCCTCTCAGACTCGCCCATCACTCACCATGGAGATTCACACAGGGGCTCTCTGCAGTGCTCATCACTCACATAGACTAACTGCACTTATTGCTCAGCTGAACCTCCTGCAAGTCAGCACCCTCCTCAGCTCCTGCTAAGAGCATGGCCTGCCTCACCCGTCACACCTTCCACTGGCAGAAGTTGGTCCAAAAAAGGTATTACCTTATCTTTCTTGTCTCTCTCATATCCTGGGGCCAACATGGCTACAACAACCCTGAAGACAGACACCAGTGTCAATCAGGAGTAGCTCCAATGAAGTGAGCCATACAGTGGTTTAAAACACACGTAGGCAAGAGGAGATTCAAGCTATTTCTGCTCTGGGTAAGGGGGAGCTAGTGAATCAAGTTTAAACTTCTCACTCTTGCACAAAATACCCTGCTCACCTCCACACCATCCTGAAGCTTAAACCTAATCTCCTACTGATCCCACCCCCCACCCCCTGCTACCTCAGCTTTGCCAATGATGCCAGTCACACAAATGACACAAAAACAATCTTCCCATACACTGCTCAGATTCCCCTAGGCAATGAGCTGATGCCATCAGTCACTGGAGCCTGTGAGCGCTTTGCCCACTCTTTGGTGATGTGGGTGGGTGATGGGTACTTCCCTGGAAATTCTGTTAATTTAATAATAAACTTGCCCAAATAATAAGGATAATTCATTTGCTTGGGATTCAGTGTAATGACATTAACCCTGAGAACAGGGATGTCACATACAATTCCACAGGAAGGAAACTCACTGTAGGTTAATACTGGACGTCTGGTCAAAGTCTACACTAGGGTGACCAGATGTCCCGATTTTATAGGGACAGTCCCGATTTTTGGGTCTTTTTCTTATATAGGCTCCTATTACCCCCCACCCCCATTCCGATTTTTCACACTTGCTGTCTGGTCACCCTAGTCTACACAGAAACTAGGAGACAGGCTCAAAGATACCTTTTGCAAAGTAAGGACAAAAAGCAGCCCCTGTAAGATTGGTAACATAACTCCAGTCCATGCCTGTACACACCCATTCTAGTCACACGTGATCTACACACACAGACATGCACAATCCCATTCACCCAACAGAGCACGTGTGCCGAGACAGAGACACTGTTTCCATCATACCCAACCCCAGCCGAGTTATGCTCTGGTACACAACTTTTAGTTTGTATTGTATTTTATTTTGTATCCTTAGTGACAACTGGTCTGCTTAAGAGGGAGCCTTAAATCGTCTCTGTGGCATTACCGTTCGTGTTAAATGCCAGCCTGAGTTAGAAAGAGACAGGCCGTGTGCACCCATCGTTCCCACAGAGACCTTCTCCCTCCATCCATTGGCCTCAGATCAGGACATTCTCTCTCTAATCTTGGGAAGTTTTAGGTGTTCATTCTGCAGTCATTCCCCCTCCCCCGAGCTCTGACTATGCAGAGACAATAAAGCTGCCTCACGCAGGGAGTGGCTCCTCTCCTTCCAAGCCAGCTTAAGCTGAAGACAGTGATGGAATCGTGCCAGGGCCTGACTGTGTTCAGTATTGGTATTTCAAGCCAGAGCCTTGGAACTTCTCACGACAGGAGGTTAAAGGGGCCAGTCATACAAGAAACTAGCACTGACAGGTGGACCGGAGCACTTTGTAAAGGCTAGAGGGAAAACTATGTACAAAAGGCAAGGAGGGTGGGGGAGTATAAACATAATTAAAATATATGTCCTAAAGTCCTTGTAGAAACATTTGCACTGGCTTCCAGCCCAGACCCCACGTGACATGCATGGCAATGGAATAGGCTGGAACATGTAACAGCATTACAAAACTGCAGGTCTTCATTAGTGAGGAACTATCCCTGCCAGCACTGAGACGTACACACGGCAGCCCTACACAATTTAATGCAGACAGAATTACAACACCAATGCATAGAGAAGGCAGTAGAGAGGTAATTTAGTTGGACTTTAGTACAACATGTGACACGCTGTCTCTCACAATCTTACTCTCAAAACTCATTCAAACTGACTTGGATACAGACACTGTTTTGAGAACTGAAAACTTCCTGAAAGACCATGGTAACATTAAATTGGTGTGTGTGTGCGCGCATGCGTGCATGTGTGTGTATTTCTAATGGAAAAAAGCAGGAATCACGTTTAGTTCTGGTCTTATTCTGTGTTTTCACTGATGATCTGGAAGAAAAAGTGAACTGTGTGTTCATGAAACTCACAGGCAATACCAAACTGGGAGGGAACTACAAATACGCTAGAGGGTAGAGAAATAATGCAATGGGACTTCGGGCATGACTTCAATAGGTATTGAATCGGGCCCTTAGAGAGGAATTGGAGACATGGGCAAAACACAACAAAAGGAAATTCTTCTTAGAAAAATGCAGGCTAATGTACCTGGGGGGAAATAATTCAAACCACAACTATTCAGTGGGGGAGAGAACTGACTAGCAGCAGTGCAGAAAAGAACATGTGGGGGAATGGTATGGGCAGGGGCGGCTCTATGGTTATTGCCGCCCCAAGCACGGCAGTCAGGCAGCTTTTGGCAGCACGCCTGGAGCGGTCTGCTGGCCACGCGGATTCGGCGGCATGCCTGAGGGAGGTCCGCCGCTGCCGCGCCTTCAGCGTTCCCGCCGCCGAATTACCGCGGAAGCCCCGGGACCGGCGGACCTCCCACAGGCATGCCGCCGAAGGCAGCCTGACGGCCGCCCTCACAACAACCAGCAGGCCACCTCCCATGGCTTGCCTCCCCAGGCAGGTGCTTGCTGCACTGGTGCCTGGAGCCGCCCCCGGGTATGGGACAGCACAACTTCAACAGGAGTTTGGGATTCAGTATGGCAGAGGAAAATAATCAAGCAGTGCTGAGCTGCATCACTTACAGGCTTCATGTCATGAATCAGCAAGATTAATCTCATTCCTTTTAAAGCTCTAGTACAGCAATTCTCAAACTATGGGTCGGGATCCCAAAGTGGGTCGCACCCCCATTTTAATGGGGTCACCAGGACTGGCTTAGACTTGCTGGGACCTAGGGCCAGAGCCCAAGCCCCACCGCCCGGGACCAAAGACCGAGGACTTCAGCCCGGGGCATTGAGGCTCAGGTTACAGACCCCCTTGGGCTTTAGCTTTGGGCCTCCCTACCCTGGGGCAGTGGGGCTTGGGCTGGCTCAGGCTTGGATCCCCCCTCCTGGGATCATGTAGTAATTTTTGTTATCAGAAGGGGGTCATGGTGCAATGAAGTTTGAGAACCCCTGCTCTAGTACAACCGCTCCAGGGACCTGGTGTTTAGTTCTAGGTATCTCACTATCTGAAGGGGACTGACAAATTGGAGGGTGTTCAGAGAAGAGCAACATAAATGATCAGTGGGCTGCAAGGATTGGTTGATGAGGAAAGGTTAACAATTGCATGGTCCAAAGCATTTTTGAGACTGTTTTTCAGTCGTGCCTAATCCCCAAGTGCTCTGGGGAGAGGACTGGTACAAAAAAGTGCTTCCATCTCATTATTAAAGAAGGGGCTAGCGTACAACCAGTGGCTGCTAGTCTAGTCACATCAAGGTCAGACTAAATCAGAAGGCTTGAGTTAAGCCACTCATTGGCTGCTCTAGACACATTATATCCAAAGACCCCAACTCCTAAATGACCACCAACCCCTGCCACACAGGAGAGTGCACGTTTGAGAAAGAGATGTCAACAGATGGGCAACACTAGTGGAGAGGCAGGAGAAGGGGAGCAAGAAAATTACAGGGAATAGGGGAATAGCATAGGCTGAGGGAAGGGACTTCTTGGGGTTTTCCGTACTGGTTGGGAACTGCCACTACTGGCTGCAGCAGTACACTCAGCCATACTACCTTTTCAGCCCCAAAGGCAATGGGGCGGGGGGGCGGCACACAAGCTCACCTAACATGTACCTGTATGTCGAGCTAAGGGGTGCTTGGAAGAGGGTGACACAAAGGCCTTTTATCTCCATTAGAGTGACTGTACCCTGGGCATTTTAGTTTCTGGGCTCTTCCAAAGGAGCACAGGAGACACCCATGGGATAAGTCAATGTGCTCCCTCACACTGCCTCCAGGAATTCCTCCACACTGCAGGGAGCGCAACTTGAGAATAGACATTTAAATTTGCAAACAACCAACCAAACAAAAAAAGCCCATTAATGACAGTGGATGTTAAAGCCAAACACAACCCAACTCAAAACACAAAACCTGGGAAATATGGAGTAAAGCCATATATCCACACACATTTCCTTCTTACTCATCTACTCACCCCCCTTATCTACCACAAGAAACAACAGTAATCAACCAAGTCACCAGCAGGGCCGGCTCCAGGGTTTTTGCTGCTCCAAGCAGCGCGCAAAAAAAAAAAAGCTGCGATCGCGATCTGCGGCAGCAATTCAGCGGGAGGTCCTTCACTCCGAGCGGAAGTGAGGGACCGCCCACCAAATTGCCGCTGAATAGCTGGACGTGCTGCCCCTCTCCGGAGTGGCCGCCCCAAGCACCTGCTTGACAAGCTGGTGCCTGGAGCTGGCCCTGGTCACCAAGGTGACACCCATACAACCTTAATTCTTAAAAGTAGCAGCACTGTATTCCATAGTTAGGATGAGTGGTTTATGCCTTCCACTTCCTTCCAGTTGGATTTTGTATATGTAACCCTTCTGTCAAGTCAGGTGTTGTCAGCAGCAAAAACATGCCAGGTACAGTTTTCTAGAGGTTTCTATTGAAAACAAACACCAGAAAACAACCCCCCCCAAAAAACTGGGAAGCTAAATTACCTCCCCTGGGTCTCCATGACAGGCAATAATTCCCAATCTGCAAGCATTAAGTCCAGGGGTTTAAAACAAAATCTTTTTATTAGGGGTGGGGAAAAGGAGACACAGAATGAACTTGGGAAAGCCAGCTATTAACAAATCAACCATGTTCTGCAGGGTGTCTGAGCAAAAGTCTTAACCTCCTCTTACAGCTGTGAGTGGCTAACACCTTCTAGCCCAGTGACTCTCAACCTTTCCAGACTACTGTACCACTTTCAGGAGTCTGATTTGTCTTGCGTACCCCCAAGTTTCACCTCACCTAAAAACTACTTGCTTTCAAAATCAGACATAAAAATACAGAAGTGTCACAGCACACTGACTGAAAAATTGCTTAGTCTCATTTTTACCATCTCATAATTATAAAATAAATCATTTAGAATATAAATATTGTACTTACATTTCAGAGTATAGTATATAGAGAAGTTTAAACAAGTCATTGTCTGTATGAAATTTTAGTTTGTGCTGACTTTGCTAGTGCTTTTTATCTAGCCTGTTGTAAAACTAGTCAAATATCTAGATGAGTTAATGTACCCCCTTGAAGATGCCTGGTTGAGAACCACTATTCTAGCCACTTCTCTCCTTCTCCCCACCCCCTCACTCACAGTTTGTTGTCCAGGACAGGCAGTCCAAAATTCAGGCAGGTCCTTCTCCAGCCTCTAAGGGAAGTATTGTCAGTGCAGTGCCAAGAACTCTACCACCTGACCCAGGTAAAGTGATTTCAGCTTTGATTGCTGGATAGGGAGGCCCACACCTGAGTCCCTTAGCTGTTGCGCTGTCTGGCTTCAGCCCAAGCCACCTCAGTGCTGTTACCTGTCTCAGCACTGCCTCTGCACTGTCTGCTGCCTTAGCCCGCCACCTTGAAGCTACCTCAGCTCTGTATTCTGTATGCTGCCTCAGCTCATTGCTGATTTGCAGAAGGAGCTGTGGTGTATAAAAGTAGTTCTCAATCAGAGGTCTGGGGCCCCCTGGGGGGCCTTTCTCAGGTTTCAGGGGGTCTGCCAAGCAGGGCTGGCATTAGACTTGCTGGGGCCCAGGGCAGAAAACTGAAGCCCCACCACCTGGGTGGAAGCCAAAGCCTGAACAACTTAGCTTTGCAAGGCCCCTGTGGCATGGGGCCCTGAGCAACTGCCCTGTTTGCTACCCCCTAACCCTGGCCCTGGGTTTTATATGCAGAAAAAACAGTTGTGGCGGCACAGGTAAGCCGTGGAGTTTTTATAGCATGCTGAGGGGGCCTCAAAAAGAAAAAGGTTGAGAACCCCTGGAGTATAAGACGCTCTACAAAGTCCTTACCACCAGCCAGGTACTCCACTCTTCTCTCCTTTTCACCCTGTCCAGCCTCCCTAACCCAACTGTTCCTGACTGCGATCTTGGCCATGGCGACCCCCTGCCCCAGGCACATTTGGTGCTGTTCTATTGTTCTTTCATTTCCCAACAGGGAGAATAGCATTTTATTGCACCCCAAGCTCAAAACTTAACTGAATTTTAACAAAAATGCCCCAAACTGCCAGGCCCCTTCAGTTGTTCTCCTGCTCCCCCTACCCTATGGAGCCTTTGCCCATCTGGAGTTCTCAGGCAACTCTGGGTCATTCTTCTCCCTGTTCACCAACAGGTGTCAGTAATGAGCTCCAAGCGCTCTAGAGCAGGGGTTCTCAAACTGGGGATCGGGACCCCTCGGGGGGTTGCTAGGTTATTACATGGGGTGGGGTCGCGAGCTGTCAGCCTCCGCCCCAACCCCACTTTGCCTCCAGCATTTATAATGTGTTAAAAATATTAAAAAGTGTTTTTAATTTATAAGGGGTAGGAGGGGTCACATTCAGAGGCTTGCTATGTGAAAGAAAGTTTGAGAACCACTGCTCTACAGTTTCAGGCCATAGGGCTTACATACATATTGCTAATGCAATCATCATATTGGGAGTCAGAATACCATGGTAGATGGATTATTGGGCCACTGCAAGATGACAATGACTGGGTCCTTGCATACACTATCATCACTTCTAAGTATAACAGAGAGTAGCTGATTTCCCATATCACTACATATGTATGTTTGCCTTGATACTTTTCAATCTCGTGAAATTCAAGGCAGCCTTTGTAGGTTCAGCTGCATGTACAGCTATACATTTTATTTATTTTGAACTCAAACTCCACACTGAAGGGTTCCCATCCACAGCCCTGGCCACAATTACTTACATTAGAAAACACAATATTAGAAAAGTTTACAAAATAAATCAGCAAATCATTGAAAGCAGCAGCACTTCCCTCCATGCTTCACCTAATCACCAGTCAGAAGATCAATACACTGCAGAATTGGTTTTATATCAGATGGCTGGGCAAAGGAAAAAATGTTGACATTAAGTGCACTTATGGATTTGTCTCAAAATTAGCATGTTAGGGAAATCAAATATGGAATAGTGGAAATCAGTTCTAAAAGTGACCACAATTACATTAACTCCCTCCTGGGTATTGATAGGTCCTTAGAAAAATAAAACAAATGCCTTAAACCCATCCTAACAACACATGGAGAAGATGACAAAGTCTCAAGATCTAGCTACAAGGTCACCCAGACATCAAGCTGAGAGAGAATAGCTGTGACCTACAAATTTTTGAATCCTTGCCTGACTGAGAATAAAACAGACTGAAGAGTTTTGTACTATCACCTTCCTTGCAAATAAAATGAGATATTCCATGAGGCTATGCCTTATTTACATAAGGCTTCAAAGCATGAGGAAAACCAAAAACCTCCCATTCACCATCACCCCCATGACAGAGTGCCATAAGAGATTTCAGTCAACTGTACAAAGAGGTGGATGACACTGAAAATATTCATATGTATACACCATACATTTCACTTTCTGGGCAACATAGTGCCAGGCAGTGGTGGGGGTAGGATGTGTTGCTGCACAAATTATGGCAGCTGAGTATGGGAGGGAAGGGGGTGCAATGGTATCTTCTGGGAAGTGTAAGGAGAGGCAGTTAGGTAGAAAGGTGAGTGCAGGAGGATGTCCTAAGGTTATAGGGGGGGCAGCAGGGTGTTCGGCATCCGGAACCAAGTGGGAATGTCTGAGGGAGCTTGCAGCCATTGTGGTTGGAATTATTAATATTTATATGGGAAATCAGCAAACACAAGTTTATTAAATCCAAAGGCCAAATGGTATTTTATGCAGCTGCCTTAAACATGTCTAACAGCCTAAAAATAAACAGTCACTACACCCAATACAGTAAAAACAAAGTATTCATAAGCATGTGTTCAGTATACTTACAAATGGGCCAGACCTAGTGATGACCATCTCATTTTGGCATATTCCAGCATGATTAGGTAGAGTCTGACAAAAAGAACTGGTCAATTAATAACCCTTTTACAAACAAATGATGTCATCACCAATCAGGGCAGGCCTTAGGGAAAATGGCACCTTGGGCAAACTTGTATTTTGGTGCCCCCCCGCGATCACCTTGACCCCCGCTGCCTCCCCACTCATCCCCCCAGACTCCTGCTACCTCCTCCAGCCCTCCCACCCATTGCCCCTGACCCCCACCCAAACACTGCCTCTCCTCCCCAGGCTCCATCCCCCTTGGGTCCCCGCTGCCTCTCCCATCTCCCCCTCCCCAGTCCCAAGCTCCCGTTCTGTGGCCTCACACAACAGGCAAACCCCTCTCCTTACATCTTGACCACGGTGCCCCAGGCTGTCACCCACCCGTAAGGCTGGCCCTGATGCCAATTATTAACTTTCGCTAAAAACCAATTTGAGACAGTTCACCCTTATTTCCAGTCTTAATCCAGATAAGATTTACAACCTCCTTTCTTCCCAAGGCTTCTCCTCCCTGATGAACAGTTTTTGCACCTGGGTTCACATAGGCCCTAACGTCTGAGGTAACACTGGTGTGTGGGTGGGTAAGGGCCATGTTGGTTCATTTAAAGACAGATTTCTTTTGTCTTATTTAAAGCCATCTGCAGTCACCCCCATGTCAGAGGCCGCCATCTTAGAAATTTCCCCTTATCTCATTAAGTTATTTTTTGAACCAGACATCCTTCCTACTTCATTCCGCCTGGCCTCTTAACTCATTATTTTCAAGGCCTTCCTTCTACTTGCTAGTAAAGAGAGGCCCTGACAACACATATATATTTCCTTAAGGAAACTTAAGATAAATATAAAATTAAAGAATTAGAGTTATCCTACAATTGTTGTGCCCCTCATCTTCTCTTCCCACCACCACTTCTTCCTCTCAGCTGCTGCTTCCCAGCGTGGCCCAAACAGGGAGACTAGAGGTCCCTGGCAGGCAGCAGCAATTACAGGACATTTCTAGGGCCTACCTGGATGTGTGACCTCTCAGCCTGAGTGCAGGGATGTGTAACAAGACAGCCAACTGCCTGGGCATGGCACAGCCTGTGTGACCCTTGGCAGCCCTCCGGAACATGAGTTTGGCAACCCCAAGTCAGATCAATGAGTAATCAGACAAATCACATTTTTCTACAGATCTGCAAGACATCAAATAAAGCTTATCAAATAGATGTTTTATGATTAATAAAATATTTGAGACTGAAATGCTAAAATGCTTTTATCACTTTGCAAATCCATTCGGGGAGGAAATAAGAAAAGGGTTGGATGATAACTGATTGACTTCATACTAATGTCACAATCCCACCAACAGGGACAGAACGATTGGCTGGTCTAACTCCAGTGTCACAGTCTCACCACTTAGTACAGAGAGTTGGTCGGGGCTACAGAGCCGGAAAGAAGGAAGAGGAAAGATGAGGTAAGAGGTGAAGTTACCTCTGTCATCAGAACCCTGTGGAGGGATGATCAGCTATGGATTTAGTATTTGTCAACCAGCGAGCACCACTTTGGAGAAACACTTTACGCAAACCAAATGGTTTTATTTGTACGGGTAAAGCATGCATCCTGCCAGGGGCTTGTCTCAGGCTTCAGAAAACACAAAAATGAAATGAGGTATATAGTGAATACAGATGCAGACAAAACATATTGGCTTACACATACAACGCTCAGTGGGTTACTTAACTCCAGCCTTCCATGGAGACTGTAGTGGAACTAATTATAGTGATCTAGTAATGACTAGGCCTCAGTTCTTATGCTGAGAACCAGAACTGCCAAATCTTACTAATTGGGAGGAAAACTACCTCAATCTTGGATTCGTAGGTTTAAAGTCATTCCTGGTGGCAGTGCAGAATTTTGCAGTGTTTCAATGTCACATTTAATCCCCCTCCCCGCCCCTTCAAATTATGACAGCTTTATAACCATGCTGATTTAGATGGTGTTGCCCCTTGCAGAATTTGAAAAGTTTTCGGCAGGTTTCTGATGACCCTGCAGTCACAAAGTGGTAATCTAAAACAAACAAACAAGCATGCCCTACTTTGCAGCTAGAGGGTACATTTATCCAAATATATCAAGGCACTGCACAAAGAGGTATTTCAAATTCACTTTACAGACTGAGTGTAAACTCTTGAGGGGAGAGAATCTTTCTGTACGTCTACCAAGCTTTTATGAGTCCTAAATCCCTGATTGGGGTCTACAGACACTACTACAATATAAATAAAACAGGGAAAACAAAACAGAGGATGAAGCAATTTGCTCAAAGATGATTCTATTTCTACCTCTGCTATTGGCAAACTTCGGTTTCTTTCCTCTGTCTAGTTCTCCAATCCCTAGTCCATATTGCCTCCAAAAAGGGTCTAGTAGATTCACATAGTCATAGCAGTGAGAGGTCTGTCCTATCACGTTCATTTTGCATTATTTTCCTAGTGGCAGTGTTCCTATTAACCCTTTGTAGACTCCTCGCTTCAGAAAATCCTCATCAAATGGTATCAGACTGGACAGCAGCTTTAAGACAGTAATATTTCTTCATGCCGTTGTCGCTCTACTCCTCTCTCGCATAACCTGCCTTGAAGATCCCAAAGAAGATAATCAAATGACAGCTTCAGCTCCACAGGAAGTGAGATTAAAGGATTTATTGCTGCTATGGCAACGGCCAAGTTCTACAGTCCTTAAAATAGTTTTGAAACCTTAGCAGATAACTGGGAGTTTATCTATGACTCACCTACAGGATTCAGTACTAGTTACCCGAAGCCTTGACACTCACTTTATAAAAAGAAACCCTATTATAAAATGTAACACTTTTTCTTTTTAACATGTATTTTCATCCTGTACTTGGAACTCCCTGTTAATTGATGCTGAGAATAGAAACAGTGGTTGGATCCTTAATTATAGCGCTCTGATCACAGCTCTGTAAATAATATTTGGTGGGAGTTGCCCCAGATATTTTACATTGAGAGACCAGCTCCTGTTTCAGTTCTGTCCTCCATGTGGTGCCTGTTTCATGTCCTGAGTTGAGAACAAGTCCCCTTTGCTGAAACTGAATGTGACAATAAGGTAGTGAATAAATAACCAAACATGTAGTTACAACATAAAGGCCAGACACCACCATCTTTGTCAAACCTCCCATTGGCATCTGTGGGTGTTTTGCTGTGGACTGAAGGTAGGGTGTAATCTTACATGTATATCCTGGTGCACTGACCATAATTAAAAAATGGGATTAGGCTCTGTGTGCCAAATACATTTGATACCTGTGCAGTGGGCCCTGGTACTTCAGGGGATAATACAGACACTAACTGAGGGAGTTAGGACACTTCTCTTTGGGGCAGATTATTCCATGATGGAGTTGTTTGCAATGTCCTCTGCAGCATCTGGCACTGACTAGAAGGACCATCGGGTCTATATGGTATGACAATTTGTATGCAACAATTACACTGGAGAAGCAACAGAATTCAGCTTGTGCTGTCTTCTGAGGAGTGTTCTCCTTGGTTTTCAGCCATCACATCAATGAGCATGGAACCGTGCTTAGTTGTGGCTAGTGCTAACCCGATCAAAGGGGTAAACAGCTTAGTCACTGAAGTTTGCATTCAGAATCTCCTCTTCTGACAAGGGGAAGTTCTGTCGAGTAAGATGTTGCCCTTTTCACATTGTTTACAGACTAAAATTGCACTTAAAAAACCAAGAGTACACAGGAATTATCTATTAATGCCACCTGAAGACAAATTAAAAGCATCACCCAAATGTGAATGCAGTTTTAAAAATTGTAAAGGCCCCAGTTCAGACTTGGTGTAGCCTTACTGAAGGCTAGTATTTATTTATTATAGCACCCACAATATACCAAGTACTTTACAAACAATGAAGATAAATGGTCCCCTGCTCTGAGCTGAGGAGTTACTGCCACTTACAGCAGATCAAAATTTGATCCTAAACTTTTGCTAATTAATTCAGTCACCTCTCATGCCTCAGTTGCAATTTCCCAGCAATTCAGAATCTAACAATGTCTCCATTGCAGGCAGAGCAGCCCTTTCCATGGTAATGGAGGGATGGCAAAATCTCAAACATCAATTCAGAGTAATCTCATGTTACACAGACCAGGTGATTATATTAAAGAGGAAGGGAGTAAGAAAAGAGACTCAAAGTGAAGCGGTGAATAAATTGTTAGGATTTTACTTTGCAAATCCTGAGATTTTAGAATGGTAAAGCAAGTATTCTCAGTTCTGTATTTAAAAAGATACACATTTCAGCAAGACAATACTTCTTAGAAAGACCCAACAGCCTGAATTAAGTCCAAAGTCTTCATTCTAGAGAAGGTGCTGCCTCTCTGAGCATTTATATGTAACCTTGAACGATCCCCAAGATATCAGTCCTTAAAACTGGGACATTATTTAAAACATCCCTGAAATGTTATTAGCTAGAATTTCTCCCTCTCAGGCCTTATGTGGTTGGATTCATGGTAACTATGATACCAGGCTTTATAGGCAGAAGCATACAAAAATAGTACCAATAGTTTGTTTTTTAAAACGGAACATTTCTTATATGTTAAACAGAATAGAAAATTTCTTACCAATACTTTCCTCCTACAATTCTGGATGTCTGAGAAATAGCAAGCCGTGAACAGATGTGGGGAGGGTTATAAAAAACCAAAGTTCTGAAGGAAAGAAGTACTCCTTTTGGTGAGCTTGCTCAAAAGTTGGTATTTATTTCTGGGCCACCCCCTGCAGCACCTTCAGGCCAAAGGAGGCCTCAGCAGAAGACAGAAGATCCACCTCATAGTGCTTGGTTAATGAAGGTGTTAGCTGTAGACCAAGTGGCTGCTGTGAGAACTCCAATGAAACCCATGCAAACAAGCTACAGACCAAAATTATGTACTGAACCATTCTTGAGCAGCTACATTTGAGAAAGTCTTAAATTGCTTGTGGATAATTCAACAATACCACCACAGCTAATTTCATCACAAATTATTTGCTGAGTTCTGTTCATAATTTGAGTTCCATTTTCTATTTTAACAGAGACAGGACAAATCCCAGTAAAGGAAACTTAAGTTTCCACACAACAGTGGTAAAATTGACTTAAATTTGCATCACTCAATAGGAATAAAATGGATATGTTACAGTTTGAGGGGTGTAAGGTTTTCCCCCCACTCTTACAGCTGTGAAATCAGTATTCAGTGTTGTACATTTAGATGCTGTTTGTGAGGGGATTTCTTCCCGAATGACCTACATAAATGTTGCCTGACTACGATTATTTTTGCTGCATAAAACATCCTGAATTTCAACAATTTTATATCGCTTATTTCACGCCTTAATTATGTCTCATGTGGGTTCCTATAATTGGTTTTGACAGATTCTCCAAATTAATATGAAAGGAAGCTTTAAAAATGTGTTTTTATGGGAATCTAGTTTGAAGAAATTATTCCTTTGGGAAATAAGAGGCTTTTAAACATCTCTTTAAGACAAGATTCTTGTTCTTTAAATACTGAAGCTAAAATCTGCAGTGTTTAGGCCTCCAATAGAAGTTTAATGTTTAATATAATCATATTGAAACCACGACAATCAGCAAAGTTAAGATCCATGCATTCTTTATTTTAAATGATTAGACAAAGGAAAATTTGCAATAATCTATCAAAACTGTATTTTATCAAGGATTGGAAAGGTGTTTAAAAAACTTATTCACATTCAATTCAGATTATGTACAAACCAGTGTCTGTAAAAAAGAAAACAGCAAATGCTTGAGTGTAAAATAATCCAATTCTAATTCATATTCCAGCATTCCCAATGACCAAATTTATGCTGTAAAACAAGATACTACCATAGTGCAGACGTGTTCCACAGTCTTCATTATACTGGTCTCAACAGCATAGCTGTCAAAACAGTTCACCCCTACCCCCTTTTATTTATTTATTTGTTTTGAGAAGTTTCCTAACACTTCATCATCCGTCCGGAAATTCCACTCAAATGTAGTCCAGGATAATTCTCCCTCACTGTGGTAATGGCAGAACAGTTGCCATGTACAGTACCAGAGTCCAAACAACAAATGCATGGTCTGCTTTTTACTCCAAGGAGGTTAGCCACTTTCAGCAGAGTTCAGCCCTTGAGTATTTGGCTTCAAATCAGGATTTGCTCCCAGGACAGTTTGAACATGGCGCTCTACACAAGCACCTCGACCTCCAGACTCGCCCTACACTGACTACATCTGAACGCAGATGCACCACAGTCAGGAGCTTCCAGTTATTTATAGTAGCAGCATTCAGTATAGCCATGAAAATAATTCCCTATTTACAAATATCTGTTATACCTATCTGCTCTGGACTAAATCCGAAAATAAAAGCAATGAGGAAGAAAACACATGGTATAAATCCAAGCGGACATTTTTAAGCACTCTTACAACTTGATGTTTTGGTTTATGACATTTTGCAGATGAGTAGCCACGAAAAAAGACTAATCGCTTATGAAAGTTTGAAAAGTAGGGAAGCTATCAAAGAAGACAGAATTTAGTCTTGAAGCCACAACAATTACTGGTGAATCAAATGTGACAGACATGTTTGGAACACAGAGGAGAAAGATCCACAGCTACTGGGATAACACAATAAAAGCTAAGAGCTTCTGCAGACTGAGGTGTTGTCAATAGTGTTCTAATTTAGGAATCGATAACCCCCTCAAAGAGCTATAAAATATACCAGAAATCTCTGGATTATACAAAGTAGACCAGATTGAAATAATCCAATAACAAATTAGATTTGTATTTTTATGGAAGGGTAAAAGAGAAATTATGACAGGACTTAACTTCATACTTGTGCATTAAACTCCAAATCCAGGAAATGCAGAATGAACACTATTCAGTACTTGGTCCAGAAGGGTTAATTAAGAAGTGGTCTAGCATCACAGTATCGCATTCAGCACATGTGCTACCGTACTTCGGTGTAAAAGGGCAAATTCAGGAGAGTTTCAATCTTACTTTTGCATTTCCTGGCTTTAGCAAGTGTACTCAAGGCTTAATGTTATTATATTGGTGTATAATCTCCACCACAACCTTCTGTAACATAGCTAGAAATTAAAACTCCAGGATGGCAGAATTTTAGGCAGTGGAAGACTGGCAATTTAAATGTTTTGAGGATTCTGAGTTGTTCTTCAAGGGCCAGATCCAACACTCAGTGAAGTAAATAGAAAGGTTCCTGTTTACTTCAACAGGCATTAGATTGGGCGTTAAGGGAGTCAGAGTTCCAGCAGTGACTATTTCTCACAAAAGATAACCTCTGCATTTTACTAATAACTCTGTTAACTGAGACTTGGCTCAGATGTACAAACAGATGATAGTGGTACCAACTTTTGGCAATCCTTTTCTATATAAAGAACAAGCAATAGTTAGAATGCCCAAAAACAAACAAAAAAACAAACAAACAAACAAAAAACACAGCTGAATTTCTCTGAGATTAATGCTGATGAGAGGATCAAGTAACAACAGTAAAGAAAACTCAAACTGTAGAAAACTTTGTATTAAAAATCCAATTTTAAATGAAGTTCCACTCAAGTAATATCTGGGACAGTGAACTAGTCCTTACAATTACACAGGCAGTTCTGACCTAGACAGCCAGAATGAGTACCAAGATGTGGTTACTTTATTAATGTTATCCATAATGAATTCAACAGGCAAATGCAGCCACTACCTAGAATGCGAATACTTTCAGATTAGAAGTGTGTGCGCACCTTATTTGATGTAACTGCCCTGATTTCCAGGTGCCAACATTCTGTGGCTAGTAGAGATTTCACTGGGCAATACGTAGAAGTTCCCAAGGACATTAAAGATGAGGCAGTTAAAGAAAGCAAAGCCTTCTTGGTATGCAACACAAATGCAAACACCTCAACATATTACCCAGTACTCAAACAACAACTTGAAAACGTGCATGACGTCTCAGTCCTATTACTACTCCATGTTTTCTGAAGTTGAGCTCCTTCTGGAGGGGAAAAAGTTTACTTCAGAGGCTCTGTTTATACTGGTTTTGTCCATTAGGTGCCCAATATTAAATTTACATAAACTGCAATGCCATCAACAGTCAAACGTTTCCATCCACTCTATGCTTCATTGAGCTCAGCTGCACCAAAACCAGGCTCTTCGCTTACACAAAACGTTTTTCTCCAATCTCATCCTCCCAAAAATGTCCCATTCTAAAAAATGTTCACCAAACACCAAATCATTGTAGTTTTAAATAAAGAATGACAACAAAACAAATTAAGGTGGGGTTATTAAGTTTAGTTTCAATTTTTCACTTTGTATAAAGGCTAACAACCCATAGGCCTCCTTTCAGCTGTTCTGGGACTCTCTTCTCCCTTCTTAAGCTTCTCCAGGTTTCTCCAATCTCGTATTCCATCACGCCTCACTATAACTGGGAAAAAAGGCCATACTTTTTATTCCCAAGCAACACTAAGTGATGTCTCACTTGACTAATGAATATTAATTTATCAATACACTACATAAAATAAAATCACTCAGCGTTAGGTGTTAGCCTGAAATAAGCTTGAATGGCTGATACTAAAGCTTAACATGTAACAGAGAAGTCAACTGACTGTTACTTAGGAAAAACATTGCCCTTCATTTTAATTTGCTGTAATCCAGATCCTTTCAACTATATGTTTTTGGAGAGAAAGGTTTGAAGGAAACTGCAGAATGTTACTAAAAATAACTCTCCATTTCTCTACACCTGACAATAGAAGGTTAAAATCCTGGAATGCTTTGGATGGAGATGCTGCTGCAAATGTCTGCCTATTTCATATGCCCAAAGATCCAGTGGGGGAGAACGGGAACTCAGAGCAATGCAGTACTGTGTGGCAAATTGCCATCTAAAGGCAGGGTTTGAATTGTTATTCTAGCAAAGATTAGCAAGACGACAAAAATAAATCCAGAAATTGTCATGTAATTTTAGTAAAGAAAATTTTTAGAGTATTAGTCCTCCAACCTTTTACAAAGATCCATGTTAGGACCTCATGATTGACTTGTTCCAAACTATTCAGTCCAAGCCTTGGTAGCTACATTAGAAATTGGCAGCGGTAGTACAGGATGCACGCTCTGTGCTTGAGAATGCAAAGTGTTAGTAATTTGAGTACAGGCTCTTGTTCCAGTGTGAAAATAAGCTTTTAGCCTTATCAAAACCAAGCACACTTAGGCACAGAGGCTATTAAGGGGTGGAACTCTCTTTAGGAGAGACTATTTTCTTTCTCCTTCGGTCCCATTGTTGCAATACCTGGCCTTTTCCTAATGACCCAAAGTGGGGTCAGGACTCAACTGGTGAAAAACATTGCTTTAAAGGTTTATATTGGATTGACTCTCTTCAAATGGTTTACATGTCAAATCAAACAGAACTTTGCTAACTTCCTTTGTTTAACCTCATGGCAGTCTGAGTGCCTTCAGCGTTGGGAAAATATCAACCTATACCCAGGGCTCACGTTGCTGGTAGAAGCATTAGCAGCTTTTACACAGGTGGTCCTTATTACATGTTATCATTTAGAGATTGCTTATGACATAATGGCATCCAAGTTAGTCCATCCATTGAGAAAAAACCCTTTTTACACAGAAGAATCATATGGTACCCAGTGCAGTAGCTCAGGAAAACATGGGAGGAAGTTGCAATGATTCAGGCCAGAAATCTTGAGCATTGAACTTCACTGTCATGTGAGGACCAAGTAAAAATCCCTTTTTCCTCCCAGATTTTCTAGAGTCAATATAAATGTCCATAGAATATCAACTTCAACTGTGCTAGATATAAAACTGATGGAATGCTAGCTGGTCCATAAAGGGCTGCACCAAGTTATCTGTGGCAAAGTAGAAAACGAGCCCAAAGGTTATGGAGATTGGAAGAGCTGGTAAAGCCTTCTTAAAGATGGCAAGAAGCAGTAGAGTAAGGCACAGACCCTGGAAAGAAGAACAAGGAGACGTTACATGGTAAAACTCAAGCCAGCAAAAATATTTACACTCTACCCAGATATAACGCGACCCAATATAACACACATTCGGATATAACGCGGTAAAGGAGTGCTCGGGGGGGAGAGGGGCTGCACGCTCCAGCGGATCAAAGCAAGTTCGATACAACACAGTTTCACCTATAACGTGGTAAGATTTTTTTGGCTCCCGAGGACAGTATTATATTGGGGTAGAAGTGTATTACAGAACACATCAAGCTGAAGGGCTGACAAAAGGGTTGGTCAATTACATTCTTTTGCTTTTCCACATTGTGTAGTAAGTATTAATCCTGACATTAATAGCATTCAAAGTAACTCACTAATGAGCCCACTGAGTGAAGCACTGAAGGATATATTTAAAATCCCACTGAAATCAATGGGACATAAACATGAACTTAGATGCTGTGCTGAACTGAAACTTAAGTGACTGATCCTGCTTCAACTGAAATCCACAGCAAAACTTGCAGTTTAAGACCATGACGGCAAGATCAGGCACTGAATAACCAATATGCAAAATCCCAAAGGAAAATATACAACAGCAGCCCGCTTGGTCACTGAAGAATGCACTGAAATATCACCACCACCACCACCACATTACATTATACTCACAATTAGTATAGCTACAAAACAGGCTAAAGTTGTGTTCCAGTCTCCACTTGCTGTTGCTGAGGCCTTGCCAACCAGAACACTGTAGAAAATGAAATCTCCTAAACCAAGCTTTACTCCCCCTGCAATGGTAAAAATATGGGAGCATTACATAAAGACCCAAAACAACCCACACCAATAGCCACAGCAAATGACTTCCGTTGCACGTATCCGACAGAATAATCCAAGGAACCAATAGGACACCCAAAAGGAACTAGCAGATTCTTCTTGACCCTCCTGCTGTAGAGCTGTTCCAGTCTCCAATACACATGAATGATATGTCGCAGCTTGCCAGTACACTTCATTGTATCGAGTTATAAACAGATTAAATGTCACAAATCAAACATAAGAGAAATTTTTTTTTTACGCACACCCCCATTTTAAATTAAGTTAGCAAGGAGTCAAAATGGGAGGCTGGGAATTAATGAGAAGTAGAATTTTTTCAGAAGCCATTTTAAAGCAACAAGGGAAGAAGCACTTATCAGCATGACTCTCTCTACCAAATAAACACTGACATCAGGAAAAGGAATTTAAAAGGGAAAAATGAATAGAATACTCAAAAATAAAATGTTCTGGAAGAAAAGGATAGCCAAAACGCAGTTCATAGAGTTCTACTATGTAGCATGTAGCTGACTTCATCTTTCGTACAGAGGTGTGGCTAGCAAAAACTGCAGGTCCCAACAGAGTACTCCATTTTGACACAAACAGGGGTCATTTCTAACATCTCTAGAGTAAAAAGAAGGACCTCTGCCCATTTGCTCCACTTTATGCAAATTAGATGAGGTCTTCAGACTCCTAATAATTGCGAGTGTGACTCTGAATTGAGCAAGTTTGGATGTTCCTGTTATATTTGTTATAGATCTAAGCCACTTTCAATTGTTTCATTTTACAGCAACATTTGCCAAAAGACTATTCCTACTACCCTGCCTAGTGGGCAGATGAGTCACTTGTTATTTTGCAGTTTCCACTTACATATCTTCCAGTGCACAAACCAACCTCCAGCAAAACATTCCAGTGACCTCTTGTGTCTCCTACAGAGTCCTTCTTATGATAGCTCTGAAAGGCTCTTTGTGTAATTATGATGCATCTTTCAGATTAAATGGGTGTTTGTGGTTCTGCAGTACATGGACCCTTCAAAAGTGCATGAGCCAATGTGCTCGTTTTTGTGGTAATTACCACCTTGGCAGGGACTTTAGTAGCATAATATCCAATTAACAGCATTTCTGTAAAACAGAAGTAAAGAAGATTTCCTGTATATTTGTTCTACTAAATAAGGCTCAGACAGTGCCATAGCTTTTTCAAAGCCTCTATGTCAAGGCTGTCAAACACCCAGATGGTGGGAAGATCCAGCCCCTTGGATACTCTCATCTAGCCCACAGCTCCCTTCGTCACATCAGTGTAATCCAGCTCTGGACTCGCTCTGAAGGAACCAAGGGAGAGCTGGAGATCGAGTGGGCACCTGCTGAAGAGGAAGAGCTCAGGAGTGAGCTTATGCCTGATTGGCCATATGCAAGGAAGCCCCAGCATGCCTCCTCCTGCTATGGCAGCTGCCTTTGCATCTTCTGCCACTGGGACTGAGCCCCATTGCTTCGGAGCTTCCCTTGCCTCTCAAATTGTTTCTGCTCATCCTGGCCTAGCGGGAAGGGCCCCAGAGCTCTGCTACCCTAGATGAGGCACAGGTGGTCTTCTGCCCTGGGGAGGGAAATCTAGGGCTCCTCTTCTCCCAGCAGCTCCTCTCTCCTTCTCTCTTCTCCCCCTTTGTCCTCTTCTTCCCTCTCCCTCTCCTCATCTTTCCCTCAGGGTTCCTGATAACCCCATCAAGCCCTGCAGCACGAGGTTTATGGGAGTAGGTCCTCCTCTTCCCATCATGTTTTTCTTGTCACTGCTGCCTCCACCAACCAATCCAGCCTTCTGTTACTTTTCAGACAAGGGGAAAGGAAGAATTAACTTAGCTAAACAGGTGCAATCTACAGTCAGAGGAGACTGGAAAACATGCTCCTTACCGGTGAGTTTTATTTCTCTGGCCCACAAACCCCAAATCAAAGTACACTTTGGCCCTCACCTCAGAATTAGTTTGACACTCCCACTCTAAGCTATAATTATTGGGTTTTTCTAGAGAGATCCTCAACAGTTCCCTTCTGAACTCAAACGAGTTCCCATATTTTAACCATTCCCCACATTTATTTTTCAGCCTAGGTCTACACTTAAAAATTAGATCAATCTAGCTATGTCGCTCAGGGCTGTGAAAAATTATCAACCTATCTGCTGCCTGGATGGATTGACTGATGGATTATCTACATCGATGGAAAAACCCCTTCCATAAAGGTACGAAGGGTCTATGCTAGATCGGCATAGCTGCAGCGCCATAGCTGTGCTGCTGTAGTGTAGACATACTTCATTCATATGGCCATTAGCTGGATGAAACTCTCTGCATCCCATCAGCACTGATCTTTCATTTGCAAAGTGGTCCTCTGTTTTGCAGGGACTCAGCATGGCTGCCCCTGAGCCTCTGCTAGCACAGGAGCAGGGTGTTACCGTACACCCCTTCCACTCAGTTCTTGTCCATGTTCACTAGAAATTTCCTGTGAATCTGGGAGGACTGCAGCTCAGGCTGCAACAGTGTGGGGAAAAAAACTCCTAGACTGCCATTAGACAGGCAGTCCCATGAGGGACAGACTCCAGAAACCCTTTTCTTTACTATCTCTTAAACCTCTATGGTGGTTTCAGCTCTTTCAAACTGTGAGACAGACAGTCCCAAAACCACAGAGTTTGTAGTAAATCAAGATTACTGGCGAGGGGAGGGGAGAAGAGATTAAAACAAAAGAAACAGACTGCATAAAACAGCTAGTCTTAAACCCAGCAAAAGCAACTTAGGTCACTACTGGAAAATCAGCAGCACCTTATACGTCTCATCTCCCTGGAGTCCCTCAGTACCACCGCTCAGGTTACTCTGATCTGATCTCCCCTAAGACTTAACCATTATGTGTTTCCTAAATTCATTCAAGATCATGTTCACTGCTTTGGACCAACTCTTTTGGTTCCTGTTTATCCTGTAAGAACTATTACAGTTTGGAGCCTTTAGAATGTGTACACACACAATAGGGTCTCCCAGCCCCACTTCAACATCTCATTTACAAGGATAGTTTCCCATACCCCTAAAGGCCATGCTTTCGCATCTTAATTGTCTTGACTGGAGGTGCCAATCCAAACATAACTCAGTCTGTCTTTAAAGAGACCGGTTTTATTTTTTTTATAAGTCACCTTTCACTTTATTGTACTCTATCAGCTATGAAGCACTGTCAAATTAACACTGATCTGTCACAGACGATACCAAGCTAGATGCCAAGTGAAACACTGTATGGCAGCACATTCCAATCCTACTAGATTACCAGGCTCCACGAGTATTAACAACATTTATTTTAATTCCTGGTGGAAAGGTTCCTTGTTAAAACTAAAAAGTCATTTTGGAAACAACTTCTGAATATCTAAAAGATCCGGAATTGCAGCTACTATTCAAAATTTAATTTCTCATCATATTGGGAAGCGCTAATTTAATGAAAAATGAAGTATTTGAAAATGGAAAGAATTATGCAGAGTTAGGACTAGCAGTTGTCCTGATCTCAGTTCTAAAGGGCTTTCAAGAGACAGCTATAGAAGGAAATTGATGCCTTACAGTTACTTCTCACTGACTACAGTGATTAATAACCCAAGCTCCGGAGACAGATGCTAAACTTTAAGGGAAAAATTCAGTGGGACCCTTACGGGATGCATCCAGTACAGAATTTGTTCACTTACCTTTATTAGCAAAGTGACATTAAAAAAAATTACTTACAACATCCCAACTCACTCTTAAAAACACAAAACTAGTGCTTCGCAGTAACAGACTGTATCACTGCTTGCTCTGCACAGTGATCACTGCATGCTAAAACAATTCTCTCTCAAGTCATGTTGAACAGTAACTTGACAAAAAAGGCAGTATTCAGAATGCTGTCTTACCATGCTGATGATATTAAACATTTAAATACTGTTGCAGCGTATTAAACGCTCAGTGATCAGTGCAATAGCTACAAAGCTACTGCCACACAACGTGAATTTCCCAACATACTTCTAACAAGTTATTGCTGGCAGACAAGTATGACCAGCAGCACTGTAAATATGCTACTAGAACTACTGATTGTAGAAATAGAGGGAGAAAGACACACATCTTGGAACAATTTATTATTTTCTTCATTTAAAATACCCACGGGGCAGGGAGAAAAAGTGCCTACAGCCTGGGATAGGAGTCTAACAATTATTTTAAATAACAATCCATTCAGAAAACTATAACTGTCTACCAACACAGCCAGTCTACACATAAAAGAATTAGGTCAGTTATTAAAAGACTAAAATACACTTCACCCCACTCCCAAGACCCCCTGTGCCCTTAAGTGTCCTCCCCAAAAGCTCTAGCAAAGAAAGAGGCTTTGCAGTTTACTCCGAAGGTCAGAGATTTGGGTTATTTTGGAGAAAGGTAGGCAGTAAACGCCAAAGATGCTGTTATGAAATACACCCTACTAACATCCTACCACTATAAACAAGTGCCTTCACTGATCACAACTATGGCAGTAACACATGGGGAGAGAGTGTCTGCCAGACAGGCAGGTCTGAAAATGCTTAGTGCTCTACTGGTCCAACACCACCTTACATTCCACTGGAAACAAAAAGCCTGCCTGTGCAGATCCCTGACTACTGATGTTATGTGCTCAATGCGAGACACTGCATTTAACAAGCAGGCTGCTACGGGTCGGGGGGGGGGGGGGTGGTGGAGAGAACAAGCAAGCAAGCTGCAACATCCTACATTGAACTTTGGTTTCTAATGAGACTTAACATGTAGTTTTGTGCAGAGTGTACTGCGGTATTCTAATCTTGAGGTGACAAAGGCATGGATCGCAGTTGAAAGGTCTGTATCCAAATGGATGACAATCTCTGACAACCAGCGGATTGAAAAAAGCCATTCAGATCTTTGCTGTTATATGATGGTTTAAGTCCAGCCAGTCCTGTGAAGGACATCAGGTGGGTCAACATGTCCTAATCACTGGGGACTTTTCAGCCTGTCCTTGAAATACAGTGTACTATGAAATATGAATGAATAGGCACATTATCTTTAGCTGACTGAAAATCAAATGTACATTTATTCAGTCTTGGAACGATACTTACTCTCTTCTGGGTCCTCGCTGGCTTGGGAGTTACTAGGGAGAGCCTGAACAGCAGCCCGGGATTCAGGAGTGGATTCAAGGGGCCCTATTCTGCTATTCCTTTGTTGCTCCCATTCCGGATTGAAACCTCCGTCATCCATGTCAGCATCTTCATTCTGAATCTGGTTCGCTGCGGCTCAAGGGAAGAAAATAATATAAAACCTATTTCAAAAGTGTTTCTCATACATAGACACTCCTGTTAATACAGTAAGTGACATCAGGTAACTGTCCTCCTCTAGTCGGCACTGGTGAGACCTCAGCTGAAGTCTTTAGGAAAGATGTGGACAAATTGGAGAGAGTCCAGAGGAAAGCAACAAAAATGATGAAAGGTTTAGAAAACCTGACCTATGAGGAAAGGTTAAAAAGACTGGGTATGTTTAGTCTGGAGAAAAGACGACTGAAAGGAGGGACCGTCAAATATGTTAAAAACTGTTATAAAGAGGACTGTGATCAATTGTTCTCCATGTCCACTGAAGGCAAGACAAGAAGTAATGGATGTAATCTGCCACAAGGGAAATTTTAGGATAGATATTAGGAAAAAACTTTCTAACTACACCTCTACCTCAATATAACGCTGTCCTCGGGAGCCAAAAAATCTTACCGCATTATAGGTGAAACCGCGTTATATTGAACTTGCTTTGATCCACCGGAGTGCGCAGCCCCCCCGAGCAATGCTTTACCGCGTTATATCCGAATAAGTGTTATATTGGGTAGCGTTATATTGAGGTAGCGGTGTATTAGGATAATTAAGCTCTGGAATAGGCTTACAAGGGAGGTTTTGTAATCCCTATCATTGGAGGTTTTCTAACCTGTTTTTAAAAAACACCTGCTGCCTTCCTCTGCCTCCCAGTACCTCTATGGGCCTTGGACCAGGCCCTGCAGCCTGGGGAGTTGCCAGCCTGGAGCTCCCATGGCTCTCCCCAGCCCTGCTTCACTTCCAGTACCCTTTGTGCAGGCAGCCCGACCCTGCTCTCTCCCAGCCTGAAGAGAGACTCCCCTTGGGCCTCTGGCTCAGAGCCTTTTTTATACAGGCCAGCTGTGGCCTGATTGGGGTGTGACCCAGCTGCAGCCGCTTCCCCAATCAGCCCAGCTTTTCCCCTGCCACAGCCCTCTCCCAGGACTGTTTTAAGCCCTTTAGGGCAGGACCAGGGTAACCACCCCGTTACCAGTTGGTATTGTGTTTTCCAAAGTGCATTACTCTGCACTTATCAACAGTGAATTTCATCTGCCATTTTTATTGCCCAGTCACCCAGTTTTGTGCAATCCCTTTGTAACTCTTCTCAGTCAGCTTTGGACTTAACCTTTCTGAGTAAGTTTGTATCACCTGCAAATTTTGCCACCTCACTGTTTACCCCCTTTTCCAGATCATTTATGAATATGTTGAAAAGTACTGGTCGCAGTTCAGATCCTTGGGGGTGAGGAGTGGGGGGAGTCCACTATTTACTGTGAAAACTGATCATGTATTCCTACCCTTTGTTTCCTATCTTTTAACCAGTTACAGTGAGAGGTGTTGATGCAATATGATGTTACAGCAAAATGTCATCACATTATATCATGATCTGGCATGACAACATGAGGACATTTTGTCAGCAGAATGTCTTTGAATCTCTCCAGTGAGACAACAGCTCTATACCACATGCTCTCTGGATGGGTGCCCTTAGAAAAGGGAAGAAAGCAGAATCACTCAGTATCGTAGAGAAATCTATGAATGGACTATCAGGAAACCTGATCAAATCCTGCCCTTTCAATGTGGCCTTATTCTTTAAAATATCATTTTATAAACTTTGTCTTTCCCTGCACATGGATGTTGCCTTACCACAACTATCCTCTGCATTGAGCGGAGCTCAGTCAGTACTTGTTGTTGAGACAAG